>NW_024884586.1:9528982-9649657 GCF_019232065.1 Centrocercus urophasianus | reverse complement strand
GGGGGGGGACGCGCACACGACTTTTGTCTCTCTTTTGCGACCGGACGCGGCCACCGAGAGCCCCCCTCCGCAGCCCGGTCCCCGGGGGAAGCGGCCCCGCGAGGAGGGAACGGGAGGCCTCTGCGTGCGGCGGGGCCCCCCGCACCCCGGGCCGGGAGGAGCCGGGCTATGGGGGCACGCGACGCGCCGCCTCCCCGCCCTCCCGCAGCCGCCCCCGGGGAGCCCGCTCTGCCCGTCCCGTCCATGTGCGCGTCTCTCCCCGGCGGAGTTCTGGGGAAGTTTCTCCAAACTCCGCCAACAAAAGGGGCAGAAGCTCCCTCTGCCGCCGCTCCCCCCCCCCCCCCCGCCCTTCCCACGGCACTCACCCCCGGCCGAGCCCGGCTCGCAGCGCAGCACCGAGGCGGCCAGGAACCGCAGCAGCAGCAGCAGGAGCGGCGGCGCCGCCTCCATGTTGTGCCGCAGCAGCAGCTGCCGGAGCGGAGCCCGCCGAGCGTCTCAGGCAGGTTCCATGCTCGGGGCGCTGCGCTCGGCGGGGAGGGAGGCGGGAAGGGGGAGGCGCCGCGCCCGGCCCTCCTCCTCCTCCTCCTCCTCCTCCTCCTCCTTCGCCCGCCCCCCCCCCCCCCCCTGCCTCCCTGAAGGGGGCTGGGATTCTCCCGCTCGCGCGGCGGCCCGGGGAGGAGCCGTGCGCCCGCACAGGCCCGCGCCGTGCACCTGGCGGGGAGCGGCGGTTCGGCTCGGGGCTGCTCGCGCTTTCTGGAGACATTCGTCTGTTGGTTTTGTTTTTGGGTTTGAGTTTTTTTTCCTTCATTAGGGGAACACGAGAAGGGGCAGAGAAAAGAGCTCGCTGTGTGTTTACAAAGAAACTACTCATGCATCTGCATCGAGTGTGTCCATACCTGTTCCTTCGTCCACGAAGAAAAGCAGCTGCTTTCTTCCGAGGTGGGGGTTTTCCTTCCCCTTCCTCTTCCCAGCGATACAAGCATTTCCTCACAACACTCCGTGTCTGCATCGCAAAGAAAGTCACTTTTCAGCAGTTCAGTCGCTTTTTCCCCATCAAACACGTTGCCTGTTGATACACATACATTACCAGTGAGAAATGGGCAGAAGCTGCTCTGTGACACGAGGCCTTGGATGCCATGCCAGGAGCTGAGCTGTGCCACCTGCCCCCCACACATCCCACTCCTTCCTCACACCCAGCTACCACAAACACCTCGGCAGCATGGGTGCAGTCAAGGATTTCCCTTGGAGCCTCCATTTTCCCTTGTACCAACACCAAATTTACCTTAGGAAACAAAGTTGCTGCAGTCTATACACAAGTGGAATCAACGAGGGATCCCCTTGTAAATCACAGTCAAGCTGTAAATCACGTGCAAGCACTTAGACAATAGATGTTTAAAAGTTGCTTTTCCTTTCAGAGGTTCCCCAGACAGTGGCCGTGTCCTTATAGATCTGCCTCGCTGTAGGTTCTGCAACCATGGTTGAGATTTCTTCTTAGAGCCCCATGGGCCCCTGCCCATCTCAAAAAGTGGGACCAAAAGCTCAGGAATTCTTGTGGGACCCGATGGTTAACAGATGCAGGCTTCCTTTAGGTTTCCTCCTTTGCTAAGAAGGGCTTAATGTTGGGATAGTGTTCAGGAGTTACAGAAGGTCTATAGGAAAGGCTGATCTTCACGCCAACCTACAACGGAAAATAAAGCTTTCTGCTCTACTTTGCTGCTTGTTAAATACATAAAGAATGTTTATTTTAAAGAGGGCTGATTCCAGGTGACATTTCAAATCTGGAGAAATCTCAGTGTTCTTCAAGACAGGAAAGCCAGCAGCTTGTCTTCCTTGACAGAAGTTCTGCAATAAACCAGAGCCCATATCAGAGCCACTGTGAAATACTAATGGCAAAACTTTGTATGAAGAGATAAAGATGATGCTGACTGAGAGATTTCAACAGTGACCAGCATTTTTCAAAGGAAAGTACTTGCTGTAAGGAGAGTTATTGAGACTGAGAAGACCCACTGGTGTCTGCTCAGAGCCCCACAACAACCTTTGCTGTGATGGAGGACTATTCACGTAGCCCACAGAGCTTCATACCATGTGAAAGTTCATTCTTTGCAGTAGCACAGAGCTCAAATGAAAACTTATTTTCAGAGTGTGATGTTCTTGCTTGGCAATACCCTTCCTCCTCCAATTAACAGACTAGGGGGCAGTCTCTGAAAGCTGAAACAAAGGAAAGGGAGACTAGGCTATGGAGGTAGGCAGCTAGGAAAGACAGACTTACCAGATTTTATATTTATCAGATATTAAGTTTATGCTTCTTTGTGACTTTAATAGCAACACCTTTGCTAAAAGGACATTTTATCACAATCTGGAGTGATGGCAAATCTAGTAGCAGCCAAGAGCTCAGTATTTCACCAATCACAAAGATGCAGCATTAACCCATTCATATGTTGCAGGGGTATTAGGAGAAAATAAAATTTGGGCAGCTGCGAAAAGAAGCCTGACCTCCATGCTGAGGAAGCTGTCTCCCACCTTTGTGCCAGTCCTGCAAGAATTCCTCCAGCAAAGCCAGGAAAAGCAAAGCTGTGACATTCCTGAAATGTCTGACGTATGTTTGTTAGAAAGTAAAAAACAGGTTAAAAATAGTCTTAGCAGGCCTCATTTTTGCCCCCTTTTTCTTATTTGAAGAAAGAGGGATTCCTTTCTGAGAAGGTTGTATGCTCCCAGCACAGAGGACTCCAAGCACAGAGCCAATGCCCCATATCTAACTTTTCTTACGTAAACCTGAGCAAGTCACAGTGTAGCACTTCCTCAGTTTCCCCGACATAAAAGGGGCAGGGAGAATAATTTTCCTTTCATCCTTTCTGCGTAACATAGAGAAAGCTGCAGCAGATTTGGGGCCTGGCTGTGCAAAGAAGGAAGGGGAGAAATGTAGACTGCAAGCCCAGCACTCCCCCCGGAGCTGCAGGCAGGCCAGCTCTTGTTTTCTGCCATTGTTGTCGTCCCTGACAGAGAAAGGAGGGAAGTGCAGAGGCTTAGAAGGGAAAACAAAGAGCCCAGCTGTATCTGAGCTCCCAGGGATGTCCTCCAGGATAACCTTGCCATCCCACCACAGCTGGAAAACTTGGCTCGACTGAAATGCTCTAAATGCTTTCTACATATTTACTCCTTCTGGATTTCTCTCTCCTACTCCAGTTTACAGCGTTCTCCTCTCCCAGCTGCCAGAAGTCTGAGCTCCTGTAGAGCTAAACACTTAATGACAACTGCAGAAGCCCCTAAAGTGAATTTACTGCCTTATAAATGACACACAGGTTTATTTTATGGCAAATATCAGTACCTAGTCATGCATCTTTATTCCTCTTGGGCAGCACTGTTTACTGAAGACAAAGTCACTAGATCCAAACAGGCTGAAGAGGTTCTGTGGTGATTTGCAAAGGGGATGCAAAGAGAACTGTAAAAAAAAGACAGAAACAAAACAGTCTCCTCCTCTAAGGCCATAGGAGGGTCACTTTCCTATTCCAGCATCTGAGATATAGGTCTTCATACTTCCTCACCCAGCTTTCAGACAGAATGCAGCATCAAGCTAAACATATATAGGGATTTTTAGTCCTTCTCATCCTTTATCACAGGTGAAAATGTGTACAGATAGTCTACAGTAAGTTAGAAATGATTGAGAAAAATACTGTCTGGATGAAGGTTCCCTCATCTCCTCCAAAAAATAGACATGAGGAGGACAACATATACATACAACAGCCATAGTTAAGATCACAACTCCCAGGAAGACATCTAAAGAAACTTTAGCAAGGGGTGGGTGAGGTCATGGACTCATCAGGACACGCTTCAGAAAGCTTGGGCCATCTGCCAGATTCTACAGGCAGCACTCAGTGGCTTCTCCAACACCAGTTGCTCACATTCTGCCTGTTAGTAACGGCAGCATTTCCCTCTTCTTTTATCCATCTTCCTGGTTCGGACTGTTGCTCCCTGTGAAAGTAAGCACAGCACAAGCAAGGCCTGAGGTTATGGGAACTTCTGGCACTGCTTTGGAAAAAGAGGCTTCTTAGGTGTTAAACAACACAATTAGTTCAGAACTAATTAGTGGCAGTGCAGTTATTTAAGCTGTCTGATACAGTGCGGAAATGTTACCATCATCTCCTACCTACTCTGTTGGTCCGAAATGGGTGATGGCTAAATAGCAAGAAAGCTATTCTTTTTGAAGCCTAGTCAGGCAAGCAAAAGAGCACATCTGCATTATAGATATAACTGTAGAGAATCATGCATGTATGATCTGGAGTACTCTCCTTCATAGGCAAGTGCCATGCCTGGAATTACAGCCCTTGCATTTCTAGTGCAGCCATTTCCAGCATCATTAAGCCAGTGAGGTTATGGCAGCTACAGACTGGAAAACCTGGAGACACTGTGAATCAGGAGATCAGAGTACTATGGGACAGAGCCTTCCCAGAGAAATGAGCTGAAGGAGAGGTGGCTGACAGGTTTGCAAGAGGAAATCTCATACTTTTTTTTTTTTTTTTTTTTTTTTAATCTTAAAAGTGTCCTAAGGGTATTCTGTGTTAGCGAGATGGTGAGGATAAAGAGCCTGTTCCCAAAGCCTCCTGCAAGCTAGCAGCCTCAGGAACAGAGGAGCTGGCACTGCCTGAGGAGGAGGAACATGTCACCATAAAAAGTCCTGAAAATATAAAAATAGTTCAGTGGGTTTTTTGGTGGTGATTCTTGGACTCCGAATGCTTTTCTGGTCGTAACTACACTTCCTGTTGAAGCTACCAGAACAGCAGTCATCGCATTTCTCTGTGCTGCACGAGCAAGTGTCGCTGTTTAAGCCTCCATTCCAGCTACCTTTTTGGAGCTGCTTATAAAATTAACCATTTCTGGTGTTGGAGCCACACTTTCTGTCTAGTTCTTAGTCTACAAAATTCTGTTCCAAAGAAGGGAAAAATTATCCCCTTGACAGCAAATAAGGGAACTACAAGAGTGACTGTCTGAACACAAAGTGCATCACAGTTCTCTTTGTCCCATGCTCTTTATGAAGAGCCATCTTTTATTACAGGGAACTCCAACATTGCAGTGGAAATTCAAAGTGTCAGCAAAAGTTAAAGGAATCGGCACAGAGACAAGTATTCAGGGAGTACTGTAAAAATCCCCAAGTGAAACACATAAATTCAAATGAAAAGTCAACTATAATATGTTCTGCCTGCTCCAGACTGCAAGGTTAACTCCAGCCTCTGCTGTGTCTGAGCAACCAACCAAGTAGGTCAGTTTGTGCAGCTATGCATCTCCCTTTCTGCAGTGCTTGCAGTGACCTAAAACTTTACATTTGCACACTCATTGCCACAAGGTATCACCTAAGGCCTTACAACAGTAGGCAGTGGCAGGTTTCTTGAGCCTCACTCCAGTGCTATCCATCACATGGGAATCACTTAAGCAGCTTAGCTTTAGTCATGATGTAGGATAAAGCACACCCCGAGATTCCTTCTCCAAATGCAGGATTAATGTAACACAGCTGGTCACATTACGAGGATGCAAGAACAGATGCTGAATGCATCACAGAGAAGTGCTGTGGTTTAGTCCAGCACCTTTATGTGTCTTTATGCTGCTCCAAGCATCCTTGCACAACACAGGTGTCTTGTACCAAGTAGAGTGAGAAAAGAATCCTTCAAAAGAACCAAGTAACTCTGTCTCATTTTTGGAAGAAAAGCATTATGCACTCAGTGGTATATACAAGTGATCACTCCCTACCTTCCATCTGCCCACCCACAGTAACTGGCTTTTCATCACAGCATTCAATTCACTGCAAACTGATGTTCACATGCTTGCCTTCTTTCCTCTGTGTACCACAGGTTTGATACTGATGGCAAAATTCCAGTCAATGGTTGCAAATAAAATCTCCACACAGTCATACTTGAGCTGCTGAGGAGCCCACATTACTGGGAGTGCAGGAGGTAAATCTGGAATCCATCTGTCTTCAGAGACACAGCATGTATTCACATAACAGCCAGGTCCTGCCTCACCTTATCCCCAGTCAGTCATGGTTAATACCCAACATCTAAAATAATACTATAAAAATAGTAAAATAGAATAAAAATAATAAAGTAATACTATAAAAATAACCTGCTACAGTCTGTGTGACCATGGAATCTGGGTGGCCGTGGAGTCTGCAGCCTTGGTAGTGTGATCATCCTTTCAGAGTAAATTGGGTGTACAGAGGAAACATTGCAAAACATGATGGTCTGTTAACACATGCCTGTTACATTCATTCGTATCTTAACAGATAAAACTCACCTCCACCACTGAAAGCATCATCAAGTCGCATGCTGTAAGACTAGGAGATTTAGGAATCATAGAAATAGTATCAGAATGAATATGGGCTGATGTTTGGACCAGATGATCTTAGTAGGCCTTTCCAACTTTTATGATTCCATGATTCAGAACAAACTGATGGTAAGATGCCGCCCTTAACTATGCTATAGATGAGGTCACAGATAAAGGTTGTTTCTTTGACATTTGCAGCATGAACAAAATTTCTTTAACTTTTGAAAGGTACTTAAGGTACGGCCTGTTGTAAGCAAATGTGAAGCCACACTCAACTATTTACTGCCTGACTAATTTTGGTGGGCAATTGAGATGCCAGGCAAGACTTGCTCTGTCATGGCAAGATAGAAATCTTTCTTGTATTTGCAAGATTATTCCCATCATATTGCAATGGGAAAAGCCCCACGATACTGCTCAGAGCCATGACTATTTAGATATTAAAATGGATGTCGAAACTGATCCTGAAAACAATCTGTTACGTGAACTCTACCTGCTGACAGCACTTGGAGTGGTTCTTGATGGGGTTATGATGAGTGCTCCTGGCAGCTGCCAAGGAAAGTATGTGGAAGGTAAGGGAGAAAAAAAAGGAAGGTGACATATAAGGGAAAATTTGCAGACAGGAGTAAATGGGAAAGGAGTGGTGATAAAGTTTTCTACAAGATTTACACTGGTGTAGATACACACAAGTTCACTGCACTTAGCATTTTCTTGAACATGATCTGCTCAGCACTTTGTAAAATATAAGAACATATAATATGCCTATAGGGAATTTCCTATCTGGCAAGCGAGATGACTGAAACTGTACCAAAAAAAAGAAGTTATTTCTGCGGCAGTCCAACAGTGTGAGATGTGCCTGAAGGTCCGCAATGGAGAATAATTTCCCGTAGATGGCAGCACTGGTGAGCATCATCAGCTAAACCACAGCTCCGGGTAGTCGAGCTCACACCCACGGTTTTATAGGAACTTTTTGTAGCATCTTTCACTGATGGTAAGCAAGGTTTTTTCAATCATTAATGATTCTGGACTCTTTACGGCTCTTCTTCACATATCCCTCTCTGATAGTGGGACTACACTTTAAACATACAACACTTGCACAGTACAGATATGTAATAGACATGCATTCTGACACAGTCATACAGCCCACCACTCACAGAGACTCAGGAACGTGGTGCTGAAGCATCACTCAGGAGCTCAGAACCTATGCACAAGAATTTTTGTTACTTAGGAAGTATCAGCGTGACAGTGATCAATCAAAATGGAGAGGATACAATATCCTGCTTAGGTAATAGAAGAGTTGAGGCTTTATTACTTCTTGGATTTTTGGATGAAATTGGAACAATTGCTTTAGTCAGTGCGTTAGAACACCCTGTCAACGAGGAAGACATGACTGAGTTACAGTCTTGGTCCATGGAAAAACAAAGTCTTCACAAGAAACTTCCGCTAGCTCCCTCAATTTGCTGACTTCATTGCAGAGCTAGACCTTTGATTTACTGATTTTCACCTCTCCTTTTTGGATTTTCCTTACAACAGTACAGTACAGAGATAAAAATCAAGGATGCCACAGCAAAAAGTAAAATACAGTTGGCATGGTGAAGAATGATGATCAAGCTTGCACTGATACAACAGTAAAAGTGAGGAACTGAGTTATTATAAGGCAATGAAAGCTCTTGTTGGTTGTCACAAAACAGGCATAGTTTGTAATGAACTTTTTGCTTCAGTATCTATTAAAAAAATCACTATGGATCAAGGCAGTCAACAACAGCAACATGGGGAAAAACCTCACACTGGAAAGAATAGAAAAGATGTGGTACACAGAATTAATTTAATCTAACTAAAAATTAGGAAATTTAGGAGAAACTTTAGAGCTATTGCTGGTGACCTCTGACAGCTCATGCAGGATTAGAAGTGCTTCTGGAAAGCAGAAGAGCCATAAAGAGAGCGCTCATCTTTGAAAGGGAAAAGGGAGGACTCAGAAACATGACTTGCTTAATTCAATTCCAAGAGAAAACAAAACCAACACACTATTTGGAAGCATCTACCAGGAGAATATGGGTTGGATGAAAATACTACAGAGTAGCTGTGATATTCATCGGAAAACTGCATCAGTAGCTGCAGTAGTCATCAGGATTGGCTGGTCTATAGGAAAGAGGAAAAGTGAAAACATATTCATTTCTGTAAAGAGAAAAGATCTACCCTCTATGTCCTTGGTTAACAGGTCAGGAAGCTCAAACCACAGCAAGGGAGGTTCGGCTTTGAAGAAAGGAAAAATATAACAGTAATAAGTATAGCTGGAATAGATGTGAGAGTCAGGAACCAGTCCTAGCAGAGATTTCAGCAATCCAGCAAGACAAACACCTCTAAAATTTACTGCACACTGTCCATTCTGTCCTGAAGCTGGGGCACAGGGCATCTGACTCCTGAGGTCCATCTTCTCCCTTACTCACTCTGAGTTTAATATTTTCTTACAAAGCCATTATATGAGGCTATTAACGGAATACTCACTAAGAAAAAAAAAAAAAGAGGAAAGATGTAGATAGGGCTGTAAGTGATGGAAAAAATCATCAGATGCTGACGCTGAATGCCATGAGATCAATCACCTAGACCAGGCAGTACTTCTTGGCATTTTTACAGTCATTGTGCATAAATCCTCTCCACACAGGGGAAGAAGCCACAGGATTTGGAAAGTCTCTGCGGCTCTTCAAAAGTCTGGTGTTACCCTTTGGTTTTGCAGGATGACAAGATGCCCATCCAGCCACCGCACATACTTTTCCCCATGACCTCAAGTTTCCTGCCTCCAAGCCTTATGGATTGTCAGTAAGGTCTTCTCTCTCTTCCACTCAGCAGGATAGACTCCAGTGCTGTCCTGGAATATCACTATTTTCAAGTGCACAAGTAAAGACCACCATATAACACCTACAACCAGGTCCATCAGTTCATCAGTGAGGCAGGCAAAAGCATCCATGGAACAAAAATCACTATTAATCATTCTCTTCCCTTAAGTGCTATAAGATTTCTAAAATGCATTGCCATCTCATGTGAATGGGCCCAGTTCAACAATGGTTGATATTGCTTTGGTCTACACATTCTGTGACATGAGAAGCCACACAGACATCTACTATTATTGTGAAGAGACACAATAAACTCTGAAGCAACACAAAACCAAATGAAAAATTAAGGGAAAGCACAACAGGAATAAAGGATCCTTAGCAACTGGGCAAGAAAAAGTCATAGTGGAAAGTATAAGATGGCTACTTGACAGATAAAGTGCAAGCTCCTTGTTTTCAAGACTAAAAGATCAACCTCAAGAAGGAAAGCCATGGAAAAAAGAAAAAAAAATGTTTATAAAGGGGCAGCAGCTCTGTGTCTGAGATGATTAGTAGGCGTAGGCTGCAACAGGTTATTAAGCAGCTTGGTTTGAGGAAAACCAAATGTTTTATTTCAAGCCTCCAAAAACAGTAGGCTGAAATATGACCATCAGTCTACTTGGTGTAATATATCAGAACTCATCCTTCTCAAACTAAAACGTCTATTATCTTTGAATAATTTGCAATTCAAACAAGGCAAGGGATAGCTAAATCTAAAGCAGTTCATTTCAGTAGGAAGCCATGGAATGCCCTCAGTGTTTCACATTTTGGTCGAAGGGAGAGCACTCAAGTCACTTGCTTGGAGAACTAAGGTGTGGGGAAATCTGCCTGTGCCTTCTCTCTGAAGTGGTTGTATTTGGAACATTAATGTCTTGTCTTGGAGGATTAGAAAGGAAAAGCAGAGAAGCCACATCCTATGGAATTTCAGTTAACTGGGAAGCAGGAGCCAGACCAGCTCTAGTTCTTAAATACTGTAGCCTGTTTGGGGGGCCAAAAAGAACAAAGACCTGGACAAACAACAGCCAGGCTCTCAGACTATCCTCCTGAAATTCAGCAATGCTGTACTGCTGCTCCTTCGGCAACAAGACTGGCACACCCTCCTTGTACTCTCTCTGCCAGGATTAAGGACACAGTGCTCCCTGCTTACATTGTGTTCCAGTCCATGGCGTCTGTAGGGAAAACAAGGATTCTACCTTTTCTATATCTCCCTTCTATTTCTAAGCCTTCTAAATGATTAATACTGGTTATTTGGGGCCTCAGGGTGGGGAAAGAGTTGGAAGAGGAGAGAAAGGGGAAAAGATCGAAGAAAGTTGCCTGAGCTGCTGACTTTGTTGTTAGACAAAAAGGAAAATGCTCAAGTTCTAAGCACTCAAATTTCTGAGAAACCCATGACGTTGGAGACACAGTGCATGTTCACCAGCCTTCACTTAAATATTTACTTTGTCTCTGTGACTGCCTCTGATCCGAGCTCTTGGCGCCATGATGTCACTGGAAGAAGCCAAGACCAGATCCTGGTAGGAGCAGTGGTCATCAGACTGGCTTTCTGGCACTGCCCCGGATTAGTCATCAGCTACCCTGCTCCCCATTATTACACCAACAGGGCAGCAGGCCAGCTTTTGGCTCAAACATTCTTACTTCCCTTCTGTCTGCGGTAGGAACTCTCCTTTATTTGCTTTTTAACTAGAAGAACAAGAAAGTTCTCTGCAGGAATTTACAGGTTGTGGGCAAAATCCAGTCTGGAATAGATAGGAACAAAGAGAGTTGAATTCAATGACCAAACACATTGGTATTCTTGTAATGTGGGACATCATCGGTGCTTACTTAGAAGTAAGTTCAGCCCTTCCCTTAAAATAGAAAGGCAATCTGGAAGATAAAGTGAAATATCCTGATACCACTCACATATACAATGCAAAGAACACCACTGCCCCTTCAAATGGCCACAACTGGTCAGAAACAGAACTGTGTTTGCAGGCTGTATGACAATATTCTAAGCAGAATCACAGAATGGCGTGGATTGGAAAGAACTTCAAAGATCATCAAATTCCAGCTCCCGTGTGCCTGTCTGGTGGCCAGCTTTTTCTCTCTCTTCCTAAAAGCTTTTAAAACATTTTTGTCCAAACCAACAAACAGCAGAGAGCTCAAAGATACCAAATTTGTAGAAGTATGATTGTAATAGACAAACATCGCTGGCAGCATCACCAGCACAACATCAAACTCTCTCAGCAGCCTGGTTGGGGATAAAGGGAGGAAAGAGGATCTCTGAACTATTTCTATTCCAGACTGCATTTGGTTTACATGGAAACATATTTAAGATTGGATTTACATTAAAAAAAGAAGCTGATGCTCTACAGGCAAGTATTACACTGCAGTATCAGTGGATTGCGAGGATGATTTAGCAAGAAAAGAACAGTCCAGCAGGAGGGGCTGATATGTGGCTCCAGTGCTTATCCTTTGCCAGCAGCCTGGTGTGTGGCCCCGGGCACATTATTTCACCTTTCTGCCTTCTGTGAATAGCAGCTGATAGTGTGTGTGTATGTGCCAGAACATTTCTGTATAGGAGCTACAGAGCTCCTCTCCATCTCTCCCATCTCCCCTTCTGGCACAAATCTCTGCAGAAACTCAGCTGTAAGTGCTAGCATTTCTGATGCAGTAGAAGTCCTAAGCTGGCTTGAGAGCAGAATTTAAAATATAATTTCAGAATCAAACAACACATTCTTCAACACAGACCATAAAGGGGCAAGAGTCCAGCCCCTGACATAGCTGGAAATAGCACTGCAGTTACTGCCAGGTGAGCTCAGCAATTTCTTGTTTCAGTAGGGATGGGAGGAAAGGGCAACCCCTATGCCAAACTCACTCAAGTGCAACCCGGGCTGTTCAAGTGATTCCCTGTATCTTCCTGCCCCAAACCCCTCTCCCTCCACACACACCACTGCCTGCCTTTTACACCAGCTCTGCCATAGCATACAGGGATCCTTGTCACCAAGTCCTCCTCTTGCTCTCTCATAATGAAAAACAGCTGTGGTAGGCATGTCCCAAACAAAGCCTTACACATTCCTGGTGGAACTGTGTCCTCACCGCCAAAACCCCCAGACTTTATATTTACTACAGAAAACTCAAAAGACAACCACTTTTCCTCCTCCAAGCTGTAATTTCCTCCCTGACAGGCCTGTCAAATTTAAGATTTCATGTACTATTCTTATCTCGAGTCCCTGATTCCCCCCTGCCCCACTGCTTAGCAAAGCTGACATCCCTCCAGCACCATGAACGTTGCTATAAGTAGCTTCTGCGGAGCAGAGCAGCACATTTTTCCATCTCTAAAAACACCGCAGAGGGCAGTTTGAAACAGAGATAGGAAAATCACTGTGGTGCAACGCGAATCTGACTGAACCATGCTAGAACGCCTTACCAGGTGGAATCCTGTTTGAAACAGGCAGGTGATGAACATCTCTCCTCTCTGTTTATTTTGGTAGATTGCTCTCTGAGGAACCCAGAAAAACAAAAACTGATCTGAATCTCTCTACCAACTGCAGAATGTTACCATCTGTAATCTTAGCTATTCATCAGAGGAAAGAATAAGCATATGCAAGCCATTGACATATCCAAGACACACTGAATTTCAGGCACAATCTGTACATTTCTGTGCACACTCTTGTCATGCAGAGACTTTTAGAGCTTAGGGAAAAAGGAGTGGTCACAAGTCAGGGAAAAGCACGGACTGTATGCTTTCTTTCCTGACCCTTTTTCTCCAGTTGTCTGAGTACCAGCAACAGGCCAGCAACATAAGTTATTAAAATTTGTTCTAGCATTAAACAAACAACTGAGAGAGAGTCTGAAAGCAGAGCCAAGCAAAGGAAGGTCAAAAAGCAAGCTTTTTCTCCCACAAGAGCATTACTGAGGACATTACTCCTCAGTAAGCTATCTTCAGGAACTAATTTCCTTAACACTGGAATTCTTGTTGCTTAGAAATACAAGTCTTCTATCAGCCTGACAGCCAAAGAACAAGTTTTCCTGCATTTTAACCCTTACCTGGTTCTGCTTCTCAGCCTAGCAGCACTGCTACATGGGCAGCATGCTCGATCTAGTGCCTTCCCAGAGTAGATGAATGCACAAAGAGAGGCCTGCAGGGTTTCTCCTCCTCTTCCACACAGGTAAACCAATGGTGAAATTTAGCTGTCTTGTGCATCTAACCTGCTGGGCTGAAAGGGCTACAAAAAGGCTGACATTTCCTTTACAACCTACCGTAGGGAACCTGTTTTAGCAGGGTGTTGGATTTGATGATCTCCAGAGGATCATTTCAGCCCCTGCAATTCTGTGATTCCTTCATCTTACTTTAAAAATCACGAGTTTAATGCAAGCAATGGTCTTCACCAAAGAAAGGCTATTTCTACTGTCATCTGTCATCTCACAATGCTCATTCATGCACTCAAGTGACTTAGATGTGAGGAGCTCACTTGGGACAGACAAGTTTGAAGGATTACAAAGGACCTCATTCTCTCAGGTCTGCTTCAAAAACGGCTTCAGTTTTTTTAGATCAAAGGAGTAAAGAATAATCCCCCCATCACACCACTTCTTAGAGGCTTCGGATAAGCCATTTCTTCTTGAAAGATCCATTGGCTCAGTCACATCACCCTTTGTTTCCAATTATATAACAAGGGCAGCTGAACTAGGTTAGGCTGAAAGTTCACCTAACCTCTCTCCCTCTGGTTAGGAGCCTATTAGGACTTCTGCGGCTTAAGAGAATCAGCTGAGAAAGCATATGACACAGGTTGTGTATGGAGCAATCCTTCCTCTGCCACGCCTTGGTTACTCCTGTTGGTCAGCAAATTGCTCCTATATCCTACAAAGGTCATTCTTACCAAAGCACCTAAAAGACATAGGCAGCAAATACCAGCCCTCGCTGGACATGCTAGAGCTTGTACTTGCAGATATATTTTGAACAGGTAAGGCCATCCCAGCCCCACCTGCAACTGTCCCAAGGTTCGCCTTCCACTGGGGTCTCTCAGGCAATTTAGTGCAGTGCACTCCCAACCAACTTCCACAAACTAACATCAAGACCTGACACTTGTACTCTTTCAGTAGAAATAGAAATACATGCTGGGTTTTAATACCACAGCACATGGAGCCAGTTCATTTCTTTCCTAAAACAAATCTATTAGTAAGATGGGATCAGGACAAACCATTCTGCCCTGGCAGGGAAATGTCATCTCCTGCTCACTCGACCTCTGGCCAGAGCATTTGCTGCAGCCACAAGCAGTGTGTCTGCCCCAGTGCCCTTGGAGCAACCAGGTGGGTGGCCCCAGAGAATGACTGAGTCAGAGCTAGTTTCTGGCCACCGCTTGGCAATCAAGCCCAATTTAGCAAAATCTATGTAGAATGCAGTGGTCAACATTCGGCCTGTGATTTCCTGTGTTACACGCAACTGTATTATCCTTAATATAGAGGCAGGGCTGCTGTATGGTTTTTACATCCCCCTGCTTGTATCATCACCCGCACCCAGCTGTGCTCTATGGAAGAATCCCAGCAACTTTCCTGAGGTCAGATATGCAGAACATGCAGTAAGAGGAGAAAAAATAAAGCCCTTTCATTATATTTATAGACATAAATACAGCATTTATTTCAATTAAACCAGACCCACAACATTACCAAAACAGAATGATGAAGGACTGTAAAGAACTCAGAATTAAGGTTTAGCACAGCAACACCCTCCAGTAATATGACTGAGGTGGAAGAAGTGAGAAGCAAGTAAGCCTGCTTATGGACAACACAAGCACAGGGAGATTAGAGAATACAGGTGCAGCCATAATTCCCAGCCCTAGTTTCCCAGTGTTGGGCATATATATGTGCCAAGCAGGTTTCTGCTCTGCACAGTAGGATTTTGCCTTCCCTTTCTCAAATTACACGCTGTCCCCTTCCCACAGGCAATTACTTCAGCAGCTGAAATCTGCGGTTAATTTGTGCAGGAAACTGCAGCATCTCACCCCCTATTTCAGCAGGAGATTTGTGGCATCACAGAAAGGCAGGAGCAGCTGCTGCTGTATTTTGTGAGGAAACTGCAGGATGATTCCCTACAGGAAAGTTGTTACAGAATAGATTGAGGAATAGTCATAGCTTTCATAAATGATAAGGTTTGGTTACTCCAAACTGTATAATCACAGCAGACCTCCTGATTTTCTTATTACCTTCATGAAGCTCACTGCTTCTGCAGTGAGCAGCCTCCCTTCTAAATTTTGTAAAATCCCACTGAATATGTTTGTTGTGTCCTTCCAGCAACAGCCTATGGAGTGTCCTACACTGAATGCTGGCACCTCCATCCTCCTGAGCAGCTCACAACGGCTATACCTGCAGGTCACTTCAGTCGAGCTACAGCTCTGCAGAGCTCTCTCCACATCTGGGGCAGAGCAGAGATGGTAGTGCTGCAGGTTTTGGAATCAATATATTAAAAACAAGCAAGTAAGAATGAGTGATAGAAGTGGAATAGGAGATCTCATTTACAAAAAGGAAAGGGGAAAAAAAGAGATTGTTTTGCTTCTCTGAATGACTGCTATGATGCCTTGGTCAGCTGCAAGAACACTTTCCTACACCAAAGGTTACTTGATCACTATCAATCCCAGACTGAATCTGGTCACATTAGAAAGAGAGGTAAGCAATCACAACAGCTCATGATGTGACACCAAGGATGAGGTTGGCAGCAGAATGCAGGTTATCACCCAACCATCCAAACCTAATAGGCAGCTGCTAGAACCCCAGTGAGCATAGGGGCTGTCCTGGGGATACAGCAGCACCTGGAAAGGTTTCAGAGGAGCTGGAGCAGGAAAGGAGGAGAGGAGCAGCATCCTGCAAAAGCAGGACCGCTGAGAAATTTACCCTCCGTCTCCCTCTGGTGGCTCAGCGCAGCTCGGTGACACGGAGTGTGAGGCTCGTACAGAATGCAGGTTGTCATCCAACTGTCCAAACCTTACAGGCAGCTGCTGGAACCCAACCGACCTTTTCACTTGCTTTTAGGGATCACAATTCCCAGCACTTCTACTCATCAATAAGCTTCAGGATGAAACTTGGGATCCTTAAGTGATTGCCTAATTAGTTTAGCTGGATGGTTTGTCCAGAGAGGCGGTGGATGCCCCGTACCTGGCGACACCCAAGGTCAGGCAGGACGGGGCTCCGAGCACCTGACCTAGTGTGGGTGTCCCTGCTCACTGCAGAGGAGATGGACCAAGACAGCCTTTAAGGGTCCCCTTCCAACTCAAACGATTCTAGGACTCTATGGAACTCTTAGGGGGAAATACCAAATAGGATGCAAGAACTGACAGGCTAGGGCCCAGCATTTAATTATGACTTTTGCTTATGGAAACAGCCCTCAAAGTGGATGAAAGAGGTTTGCAGTCTACTTGATTAGAGCCCATAATCCTGAATCCTCACAGTTTTGGGTCACAATCAAATCTCCAGGACTTAGACCAAAGCACAAACTAAACAGGAGATGGATTGACATAATTTGTCTAGAAGAGATTAATCTTATTCTAGGACTACAGGAATGATATATACTGGCACTAGAAAAGAAGTATGCCACAGGCCTATGCAAACACAAACAATATGGAGGGTATGGAGAACATTTGCTATTTCTCACGATGGAAGAGCCAATGGGAAAGGAGGTAGCAGGGGTTAAATTGCCAGGCAAACACATCTGAGACAAGCTGTGGGAAATATGGCTTTTTGTGTGGATAGCACGTACATTGAGGAACCAATTAGAGCAGTGGGGTCTGCTTAACATGATGATATAGATGCAGCCTCCAGTTCAGGAAGTTTTTAAAGCACTGATTGCTGAAAGCTGTGACAGTCTTATGGAATAAACACATTCATGAATAGCTTTCCCTATTCATTACTGATCAGCATGAGACACTTGATACTGGGCTGAACTGTTCCATGTGACCTCCTATTAAGGAATTTTTCTACAGTTACAGGTCTCATCATTACCTTCGCAGAATTTTAACCTCTTCCATGTCTCACAATTACCCAAAATGTAAGCTAGTCAAAGGAAAATGAATAACACTGACAGCCTGGGAATTACAGTGCCAGTCAAGACTGTGCCTAGACTGACCAGTTGCCTAACACAGGCACCAGCCAGATGACCAGAGAATCATACCAAGCTTCTGTTACTCAAGAGGCCAGGTGAGAAGGCTGCAGGAGTCTTTCCTGGCCTCATTATTCCAGTCCATGTGGAACAAAACGCTCACCTCTGAGCTTCTCACAGCTCTCTCTTCCACTTTGCAGTGCTGAACTCCTAACTAATCACAGAGGACACAGTGTTTGTGGCAGGGCCCACCTTTCATGCATTCAGTACATATGTTTGACCATATTAACGGCACAGATTGACAACAAAAGCAGCATGGGACCTGTTCTGCACAAGGATGTTTTAGGCCATGTTCCACTTACTCTCACTTTTGATCTTACTCCTTCAGAAAGGAACGCACAAGACTCACTCAGGCATGCTCCCTCTCCTCCAGCAGCCTCCAGTTCCACAGGATCAGCGATAGATTGTTTCTGGCACAGGTTTCTTCCCCAGGTTGGCAACTGAGGTTCTTGTAGCTAACAATCTATTAGCTGTAATTAAATACCAGATGCTGCCTCAGGAATAGGCCACCATAATCCATTGTAGCAAAATAATGAAACCACGTCACGCTTTGGAGATCTAAGCTAGATAGTGCAGGGTGGGTTACAAGTCAAGGGATAAGATTACAGAGCAACCTTCAGTAGATTCAATCGTATGGACGCACTGTTTTAGGGCTTGATTCAGATTGCAGAAGGCCGAATTAACACTAATTCACTATCAGCAGTACCAGACCAGATCGTGGTTGCTCTGCATTAAAATGAGAGCTGGGCACTGCCTGAACCCATGGCAATTTACAGCCCCTGACCTTCGGACATGATAGGCAAAGCACAGCCAAGAGCAGACCAGCCCAGAGGAAGACACTGGTGAGGCCAGCCTTAGCAACCCTGTCCCGTCACTTTCCCTCTGCTCAGTGAGACCAAGCTCCGTACTGAATCCTCCTCATTCAGAAAGATGGATCTCAAGAACTGCCAGCACATGCCTTTGGCAATAACGCTCTAACCTCTTACACCAGAACAAATTGATGGGCATCTGTAGTCACCAACAGCTGTAAACACAGTCCCTCTCACCACTGCTGCATTCACTTAATTGCATCATGCTGCCCCTCGGAGTGCACACGCTGTCTGCTCATTGAGCACAGGAAGGATGTGGTTCACCAAGAATCTTTTTCCAAATACATCCCAATTGCTCAATTAATTACCCTTCGGCTTTGACATGAGGAACCAGTTTCAACCTTCTGCAGCAAGTCTATTTTTAGTAAAGCATCAATTTTCTCTGTTTTGTTATCCCTTGCTGTGTTAGTCCTGCCCACACAACAAATCTGGCATTGATCGCTTGTGGTAGACAAATATTTTGGCTTAGGCAATGAAAGAGGCAAGACGAGGAGGGTAGAGAAAAGGAATCCGCATAACCAGAAAGAGCATTGCTGTGAATCAGAGTTCACATAGAGAAAGCAAACCTAATGGAAAAAAAATGGGGTGAAAAAAATTTACTATTAATATGTAGAAATGAATGTGTTTGAACATACAGCTACACAAGTGGCAATCAGCTCTCAAGCTTCTGCCAGTGCAAATTAAGATTAGTAAAATCCATGGGCATAGAAGGGATAGTTCAGTTGTGGGTGGTGTCCACAGTGTGGCAGAGACAGCTCTGTGTGCTAACTCAAATCATCCCTTCCTACCAAACTGTGGACCTCGATCAACAGGGGAGGGAACACCGATGGGTCGTTCTGTGAGCACTTTGCATCCTCATAACAACTGCAGACTCTGAACAGTTGCCAGAAAAGGGATTGATCTTATCAGAGATCTCACCTCTGTGCTAATTGCTTTCCTGCTTGCCTGAAATGAAAATAAGCACTGGGGGTACTAATGGCTCCCAGACGTGTTCAGGAAAATACTGCTCTGAATGCTGGTCCTGCTACTTGCACAGCAGAAGGGAGGAATTCAAAATGAGATGCCCTCCATACCAACATCCATCCAGCTTGCAATGACATTAACACCCAAAGTGATTTGAAGTGAACGGCTTTAAGGCACAATCCAGCTCTGCTTGTCACACTCCATGGGTGGCACCAGGTATCACACAGCTCCACCTTTTGCCACCCACCTTGCCATGAGTCTTTCAGGAATTGAGACTCATCTCTCAGAGCACACCCTCTTTCCTTTAGAGAAGGTCATAACACGAACCCAGAGCTAGACTAACACCTCCTGCTGTTTACTCTGCACCCATTTCCATGGCTGGAAGATGCAAGTGATGAAGCAGTCTGAATTGCTCAGTACCACAGTGACTCTGCTCCATCACCAGTTTCATCTTCACATCCCACCATCTGAGTCAGCTGAGGCTGCCTGAGCTGGGCAAGGCAAAATAAAGCCGTGTGATCTTGGAACTGAATGCCCCACAATGGCAAAGGGCAAATAATCTTGAAAACCATAAAAAGAGCTGGAAAGCGCAAAGCCTTATAAATCAAGGCCAAATTAGCAGCCAAGCCCAGCTTCCAGGGCTGCTGTCAGCAGTGGGAGGAACAGCCACAGAAGGATGTTGTGCTCCACCTCGAAGCCTGCCCCGCAGCCCCGGGCCAAGCTCTGTGCCATCCCCTCCCTAGGTGCGGCCCAACTGCGGTATCACCGACCCTCGCCAGCTCTGGGAAAGGTTGCTGTGCTCTGTGGGAGTCAAATAAATAAACAAAAAAATAAATCCAAGATAACAGCAGCACATTTTCAGTCTGGATTCTCAAGTTCCCAGGCTAGGAAATATCAGTTTGGCAGTTCTGTTTGTTTTTTTTTTTCCTCCACTTTAAGCAGAGAAAGACTGATCTGTACGGGATTCTGCAAAGAACTCAAGCCCACAGAAGGCAAGAGCAAAACTGCTCTGAGGAGCTCCACCCAGAGGATGAGTAAGTCTTCACAGGACAGAAGGAGGATTCTTTGTTTAAAGAAGGTTGTTCTGAAGCCTTCAATTGAAGTTCTCAACTATGGCCTCCCTAGGACTGTTGCCAGTTCCTCTTAGGTCCTGCTTTTCCCCACTCAAACACCTCATTCCTCCACACCCCTTTTGCCTGGCCAGACTGTACGCTCCACAGTTTGGATCTAGTAATGGCCTCAGTTAAGACTAGAGGAGGCTATGGGTTCACAGCAGAGCTGAGTTTAACCCAAGATAGCAAGAGAGGCAAAGAGTCCACTTGCAACTTGTTCATATTTGCACTTTGCTTGTTCCCAAAGAATGGCACCTATGCAGAGCTACTGCTGCGCTACCAACCGTTCACATGGTGCAATTTTCCCCTTGGATAATGAAGGTAAGGTTCTGGAAATGAGCCCCCCACCCCGCCCTGTGCTAATCAGCCCATCTCAGTGAGGCAGAGGCTCTGGCCTTTGCTTCCTCCACAGGCACCACACCTAGAATATAATTTCTATTTCAGAAGGTGGGGAATTTCTTTTATTTTTTTTTTCCTTTCTTTTTCCCCATTTTAATCTTTTGCAAGGGTGTGGAAAGAGAATAATTCCAGCTGAGCATTCCTTACCTAACACACTTACAGTTGGCTTCTTAATTAGGAATTTAATAAATGTAACTTAATTATCTCTTAACAAGATTACTTTATTAATGCTCACGGCCATAACCCTTCAGGGCTCTTGATCTTGTCAGATCCCAAAAACCAGGCTGAGTCAACATTTGAATAAGCAGCTGCCAATAACATATCTTGCACTGCCAGAGCTGGCATTTGCATTTGCAGATGATTCCCTTCCCAGGTTGAGCTCTGCATCTTCTAACACTACTCAGCTCTAGGAGGCTTCTTTTCTATGAGAGGTGCAAAGTGAAGAACTATCCAATTTCGACAAAGCTTGTAGCAGACTAGAAGTCTATTGGTCATGCCATAATCCTGCTGGACTAATTATAGTTCCTTTCACATACTCAAAAGAAACTTCAGTTTTCAGTAAGAACCATCTTTCTCCGCTTCTGAAGAGCTGTTGTGTAATGCTGCCATATATTGTTAAGACCTGTCTGCATGAGAGACTCTTGTACTCTTCCTAGGTACCCAAGGTACCTATAAAATGCTGCTTGGCCATCTAGCACCTCTATGCCATTAGTATATATTAGAAGAAAAACATGTATGGACAACTCTTTCTAAGGTCACCTAATCACATCTGTTCTCAAGCAGTTTTTTCCAGGCATGAGCAGCTTCATTAGACTTTAACCTTTTCAGCTGGAATTCTGCCCTTGGGTTGCTGTCTCATATTTTTGGAAGGTTTGGTTCAACTGTTTTTCAGTTTAAGGCAGTAAGTAGGCAAGGAAAATGCAACTGTTGCCATCATTTAAATGTTAAAATAAATATTCTGTCACCTCATCTTGAGCAATGCTTTACTTCATAGAGAGAACTTCTCACGTTGGCTCAGACAAGCACTTGTTAATTTTCCAGCAAAAACACATCTCAAATTAGCTGAATCACATCAATGCCTACTGAGCTAATCTACCCAGAATCTGCTATTTAAAATCCAGGAACAAATCCAGAGATGAGTCTCTTAGGCAATAACCACTCAATAGAAGCAGTGGTGATAGAGGTCCTGACCCCTTCAATGCTAGGAAAGACTCTGCAGAGCCTGCTCTTCTGAAAAGAGGAAGGCACTTTAAACGAAAGGTTGCATCCAACATCAGAAGAGAAAATGAGGGTGTCAGAGAACAGTCTGATCCTGGGAGCTCACCCATGGGTGTGGGGAAGCAACACAGTGAAGTTCCCTTCCTTGGTCCCAGGAAGAGATCTGCCTGTAGCAGATGGGCTTCACATGGACAGAGTAACGGGGATAGGGAGGAGCGGGTTACTGGAAACTGCTGTAGGGAAACTAAGGTGGTTCTTGGATCATCCCAAACCAGGAATAGGAAAAAGCAATGTTAGGATAAAGCAATATTCAGCTTTCTATCCAGATAGCTGATAGGGCCAAAGCACTTCTCAGCAATGGCTGCACCATGAAGGAAAAAAACATTTCCTTTCCCATAGTCTCCTCTTACTGCTAATGATCCCACTGGGGTCAGCTCAGCTGTAACACTTATGTGTGAAATGAACAATTTCCAACTTAAATATTTTGCTGTAGTTGAAAAACTGAAAAGCAAACAAGTTGGGCTATCAACTGAGTACAGAGCACTGCAGCAGAAGTAGCTGAATCAGCACAACAGAAAGCTGAATGAAGTGGATGCCCTTGTCATGGAGGACAACAAGAAGGTGGAGTTGCTGAACACTTTCATTGCTTCAGTCTTTACTGCTAAGACCGTCTCTTGGGAATTCCAGAGCCTGGAGATGAGAAAGAGTCTGGGGAATGGAATGCTCCTCCTTAATTAAGGAGGATCTGTTCGGAGAGTGTCTGGACAAATCCCCCCCACACAAATCCATGGGTCCCAATGGGATGCACCCATGTGTGCTGAGGGAGGTGGCAGAAGTGACTGCTCAACTACCCACCGTCATCTTTGAAAGGTCACAAAGAACAGGAGAGGTGCCTGAAGACTGAAGGATAGCCAACGTCACTCCAGTCTTTAAAAAGCACAAGGAGGACAAACTGGGTAACCACAGGCCAGTCACCTCGTTCCATCACCTTCCTGGGTGATCACCTATTCTGGATGTCATCTCCAAGCATTTGTAAGAGACGAAGGTTATCAGCAGTAGTCAACACAGATCCACCAAACAGAAATCATGCTTGACCAGTCCAGTAGCCTTCTATAATGCCATTACCTGCTTGGTAGAGGAGGGGAGAGCATTTGTGTACCTTGACTTCAGCAAGGAGATATTCAAAACCCACCTGGACACCTTCCTGTGTAATTTACTGTAGGGAACCTGCTTTAGCAGTAGGGTTTAACAAGATGATCTACAGAGGTCCTTTCCAACCCCTCTGATTCTGTGAAGCCACAGTATCCTCTGGAGAGGCAAAGCCAGAAAATTATTTGTATGAAAATCCACATATTCTCAGATCTTCTAGTCAGAATACCATCTATTGACTGTCCCTTCAAGGTATGCTGAGCCTCATATCACGTTCTCCCTCCTGTGATTCAAAATACCCAGCATTTCTTACACGCAAAAGAACTGGAGCCTTGTACACATTTTCTCCTGGCCTGCCACAAAATGAAGGCGTGTTTCCTGGCAGTGGGTTTGTTGTTCTTCCAAACCGCTCTGCAGGGTCTGTTCAGTGTCACAGCCAACGCAGCCTGCTGCGGAGCAGCAAACTGAGGAAATGTCCTGGAACGGTTTTATTTGGAGCTGACATCTCCAATGGGGAGCTGATGCCTTGTGGAAAGATGCGAAGCAAAACTAATGCTGCCTCCAGAGCACAGAAGCTTCTGTTCTCCCTCTTCCCCATCATGGATCGTTCTTCTTCTACAAAATTAACAGAAACCACATTGCTAGGGGAAGACAGAGGAGAGCAATAGTCTGGAAACCAGAGGCCCAGGCACTTCTCTAGACTTCCCCACGCTTGTCCTCCTCCTAAGTCAATTGCCACTTCATTCTGTGCACCATCTTTCCTTTCTAGCCCCAGTCCACCTACTCTGTACTGGTCACAAGCAAGCCCTTCAAGCAACGTGTATCCTCCCAATATATGTCAGCTTCCAGCCTGGTGCAATGGGGAGCACAGCTACGATATTTAAATATAACTGAAGATCAGCTAGTGAAAGCCACACTGTGCAGAAGGGGCTTGGCCAGCTTCTCTTCTTATCTATTTAAAGATTAAGTACTTCCTAGCACATTCAGTGTCAGCAATATTAAGGAAGTACCTCTTGTTCTTCTGTCCCAAGACCTCAAAAGCATGCATGGTTTGTCAGTGACAGACACAGAAGGATGAAAATTGAACCCTCACTGTTAAGGTGTTCCAGAGCACGGGCAGCACAGCTAGTGCTTGTCACACATCTTCAGCCACCTGCACTGAAGGAAAACAGTGGCCAGTGCTTCATCAGGAAGCAAGTTTCACTAGTGCACTTGACCCCTCTGTACCGCACCTGGGATGAATAAGATGCAGCCCTGCTCCCACCACCCTACAGCACTGCTTTGCCAGCTGCCTAGGCTCCTGCCTCCAAGCAGTCTTACAGGCAGGAAGAGAACCTGGTGCTCACCATCCCCCTGGCCTCATTCCCTGCCTATGCCCTCAGTACTCTTAAAGCTACAACACCATCCACTCACCCTCCCTTCAGCCACATGCTCAGAACAGCCCCAAGGGCAGGCAGCAGTGAAGACCTCACAAGCATCCAACCACTGGTGCACACAGGGAAGAGGAAGCTGTTATCAGACCCCAGTAATACAAAACAGCTGGTGCCGGGCTGGGGCAGCACTGCTCAGCCCTGCTGGAAGCAGAGCAGCAACTGTGGTCACAAAATTTTTAGCTCAGGCCCCCAGTGAATGAGGAGTCATTTCAGAGGAGGTTCAGTACAAGCAGTACTCAAAACCTTCCTTTTCCCAAACTGTTTCAGTAAGTCAGGCCAGACCCTAACCAGACTTCTTCTCAGCACACCCATATCTCTCTAGGTTCTGCTGGCTCAGTTACAGGTGATCCTGTAGCATATCCCCAACATAATGGCTGCAGCTAAAGCACAATGGTCAGTGTAATGTGATGAAAAATGCAGCAATAATAGAAGAGTAGCAAAGTCCCAGGCTGCAGCAAGTGAGGATAGGCTCAAGTACAGCAGCCATGAGCACAGAAACAAAGGAAAAACATCTGTTTACCTGTGGAAGGCCTCAGGTAGGTAGGGATCTCCAGCAAGACCCTTCTGGTCACTCAGGTGCACTGCATACACCTGAGCTCCCCTGGGTTGGCCCTGCCTTACCACCAGCTGCTCAATCACTGCCTCAGGGCATGACTTGCATTTCTGCTATAGTCAGGCACTTTGGAAACCGTGCAAGATACGTGGCTTCACAGCAGTGGACTTCTAGCTGAGGCACTTCAACTCCTGTTTGTCACATGGGCTGCTCCATGTGTCCCACGCCTGTTCCCAGCTCTACTATCACCAATCCTAGCTGGCATCACATGAAGGTAAGGGTCTCTAGTAAAGCCTGTATAAACACAAGGGAAAGAAAAAAGAGAGTAATCTGCACTGGGAAAGAAAAAAAAAAAATAGCCCTAGGCAAGGCTACTGCATCACTGGGAAGAGTAAAGAAAATGGGAGAGAGCTTGAAAACCACTTGCCCCAGAAGTAGTCCTGCACTTGCTCTTACAAGTGTGTCCCTGTGACCTCCTATCTCCCATGGGTTGTGTGTGGCCCAAGCCAAAGGCTGCTCAGAAATAGTTTTCGTGTTGTCAGAGTCTAAAATTGTCTATGTAAATATTTCAGGGGTAAGTTAACAATGCAGACTCAATCTCCACCCAACCCACACAGTATCTCAAGGCAGGCAGGTCAGTTCCAGCCTAGGTTTCAATTAAAGAGTACTTTGCGGTTAAAACTGTCCCTGCCTGCTTTTCCTTCAGGTTTAAAGTTCTTTTACAATACAGCTGCTTCTAATGTAGGCTTATTATTAGTCTCCATCTACATCACAACCTCCTCAGCTCACTGGAATGACCAGAAAACCCAACGAGAAAACAAACAGCACATGGCAGCCCTGGGAAAGGTAAACGGCCATTTGATAAGCAGAGTTTAGTTTTAATTAGTGGTGCTAAAGGGGTTTGGGAGTGCAATAACAGCTCAGAATAAGGAGTAGCCCTCCTGTAGCACCCTAGTAAGAAGAGGTCATCCCACTTGCAGCCACAGTGGGACCAAAGTCAGAATAACCCAGAAAAAGCCTTAAAACAGAGCTAGGAAAAGGACAACTTGATGAAGTGAGCCTTTACATGGCCCTATGACCACAAACTGGCTCTGTGACACTGCTACATGAACAATCAGAAAACCCCAGTATCTCCAGCTAGCAGCTTAAGTCAGCCAGGTAAGCTCTCTCCAGCACTAACATCGGGTACCTCAAATGCTTCTCTTCTGGATGTTAATCCCCTCTGCTGACACACAGCACGGCTGTGCACAAATGCCTGCAGAGGTGTGTTCTCTTTCATCTGGCCAGCAATCTTGTGCACCCTGAAGCACGAAGACTAATAGCCCTGCACAGTTGAAAAGATACTGTTATTCAAGGAAACACCTGGTCTTTCTTGTCCTTTACCATGCCCACAGTTCTCTTCAGCTGATCTGATCTCTCTCATCATTCAATACTTCTTTACAAGAGTTCTCAGGTCATCTTTCCAGCAGCCTTTCAGTACCCAAAGAGGGGCTGTAAAAAGGAAGGGGACAGACTCTTTAGCAGGGGCTGTCGTGACAGGACAAGGGGAAATGGTTTCAAACTAAAAGAGGGAAGATGTTGATTGGATATAAGAGAAAAGTTTTTAAAATAAGGGTGGGAACTGACACAAGTTGCCCATGGAGGCAGTAGGTGCCTCATCCTTGGAGATACTGACGGTGAGGCTGGACAGGCTCTGAGCATCTGATGTAGTGTAGGTGTCCCTGTTTGTTGCAAGGAAGTTGGACCAGATGGCCCTTAAAGGTCTATTCCAACTCAAACTACTCCACGATCCTATTCATCCTTAGGATTTGTCCTGTGCTGCAATAGCCCTTCAAAGCTTTGAACTCCCCTGGGCTGTTGCTCATTCCCTTGGGAGCTCATTACAGCCTGACAGCTCTCACTAACATTTTCCAGAACTCCCTGCTGATTAACAAAACTGCAAACACTCAAAGAAAAGGACACTCTCCTCTGCTCCATGCATGCTGATGGCAGAACTGAGGCTTATGGTGAAACACACAGGTTGTCCCCATGCAAGCCACATACATGTGCTGTCCATGTGGAGCCCTCCATCCCTTCCAGCCACTGCTCCCCTTCCCAATTTGGTTCACATGCGTGTGGTTTTAAAGCAATGAGATCATCTTTTGAAAAAGCTTTCTGCTTGGCTACAAACAAACCCCAGGGCTGCGTGTGATCTAGGAGAGGCGCAGAGGCTGTGTTAATGAGGTTTACCATTTCCTCCAAAACGGGATGCTCACTGCATGTCACAAATGGTGGGGGACCAGACTCCTCTCTTACAGAAGAGACCCTCATTTAGAAACATGTCAAATCAACAAGACAACAGCAATATAACTGCCTTCAACCCTTACAACATCCTTGCAATACACTTTGACCCAACAAATAGAACAGCGAGATAGAAGAACTGACTTTTATCCTACAGACTGGACAGCTTTCCCCTCTGAAATCTCTAGACATTGGTTTATAATGCACAGCAGTACTGCTGTCTCTCACTGTTGGGAATATTCACTGAGAGGCACATGGAGAGAACTAGTTCAAAGCCACCTTCTCCCAGGAACACGATAATGGCACTCTGTCCCAGGATTTTCTCATTCCATCTTATCTGCTCTTCCGAGTGAAGCATTCCACCACTGCAGTGGTACAGCACAAGAGGTACTTGAGCATCGGAATCACGAGTGCTTAAATCTTTACTGCTTCTGAGGTTGGAAAAAGGCAAACAAATAAATTAAAATGGCAACATGAGCCTCAGGAGAAAAAAATCAATACAAGACTTGTGCTTTCTTTCAATGGGAAAAACTCACACACAAGTACACGTACTTTTGCTCAAAATCAAAAGGTGGTAATGCTCAGTAAGAAAAGTTTTTAGGGCCCTGTCTGTGTGGTACGTGAACACAGCTTAGCTGCACTGACCGAAGGTGAGGCAAATTTCTCCAGAAGTGCACCTACAGCAAGGGGAGGCACGTGTGAGAAATCACAGCAGAACTTTGGGATTTTAATGCCCCTTTCTAGGTACCTTTGAAAACTCTCACCATGGAACTGTCGGTGTCCTTATTCATAGCAGGGGAGACAGCCTTTGAGGGTCCCTTCCCATTGAGGACATTCTATGATTCTAATCTGAATCTGAGTGTCTGAGATCTCCAATGAATTCTATTTTAATATTTGGTTATCTCCTGACCTGTTTTCCTTCCCATCTAGCTATGAATGGTCACCTCTAAACGTGAGCATTTTCAGGCTGACTGAACCTCTCATCCTTTCTTCTCCATCCCTTAGTTTCACAGGAGTTATGCTGGAGGATTTAACAGTGTTTACATTTACAAGCTTTGGGAATTTCATCTGCTTCCACTAAAGAACAGGAACCATTTGCCCAGGTTCACGACCCTCAAACCAACATAATTGCTTTCACTTGCCCCAGCTTGAAGGGGTTAAAACATGCGTTGCTTTCCACAAAGATAAGTTGTTTGCTTTTACAAACAGACTGCACATTCTTGTTCAAATAGTTTTAGCCCATTTATTGGGAGCAGCAGGATGTGGGGCAAGTTCTGTGCACCAGCAAAAGATCTCTCCTTCAAATCTAGTTGGTAATCCAAACAGAACTCCAGCCAAGGCACAAGCGAAGCATCTCCCAAGGCTAAGCAGGAAGCCCAAGATTAGGCAGAGCCTCTTTTCCCAGACCCTTTGGGGCTTCCCTGCCAGAGGCGTGCTGAGCAGGCAGGCTGCAGAAGAGCTGCCCCGCAGCACAGCCTGCTGGCACAGCTCAGTCAAAGCAGCGGTGCTCTCAGCACTCAATCATGCCCAGGAAGCACAGAAAGACAAGACTGTAAGAAACACAGAGCATAGGATAACGTGCTGCTACACCCTCCTGATCCACAGCTGGGCTGTTTGGACACAGGCTGGACAATTACACTGAACAGCATAAGCGTATTCACAGGAGATCAGGTTTATCTGGTCCAAAGATATTTGAGCACAAGAATGTTGGCCCAAAATGCTGTACAGCAAAGACCAGCTTTGCCCATGAGAAGCAGCCGTTCAGTAAAACCCACATATCAAAGCAGAGCCCTTGACCTACCTAGATATTCTAGCAGACAGGAGTCATCCTAGCTCTGGGTTATTCCTGCTGTTTTTTTCTAGAAAAGCACAGGCTTACAGGCCCTTATTTTGTGAAGGATGAGAGTATTTCCTTTTGAACACATAGACCAATTTCAGCCAAGCGTAACAAAGGTAATGAAGTTTCATGAGGCTTTGAGGCCATAGAGAAGAAACAACTAGAGCTGCCTTGGCTAGGGGAGATGCTGTTATTGTGAACTTGTATTTACTACATACCAGAAAACCCACAAAGGAAGAAATCCTTAGAAATGCTTCAGTAGGGCAGGGCTCAGGTTTCTTCCTTTAATGCCAGAAATGAGCAACCATGAGACAAATCCAGAGAAACCAATTGCACACATACCTGTTTCCAAAGCTTCCCATGTGTTTTTTTATTACCTCCATCAGCTGCTTTAAAAGATAACACTCTAGTCCAGCTTACACTCCCCTACTCTGGACACCACATGGCATATTATAAACCCACATGTTCAGTCTATAAGTCGTTCATTCTGATTTTTCCTTTAAACAGCTTAGTATTAGTTTATTCCTTTCTTCTCTGCCATCTAGAACAGCATACTTCTACAGGCAAGTAAATACTAGAGAGGTGGAACTAGAAGTAATGAAATCTAAATTTAATTCCAGGATGTTCCTGTGTTTTATCAAGAAAGAGGCCATGCAGCAGGCTGAAACCCAGTGTGCATCAAATACGCTATGCTTCACAGCAGCAGAGTGTTGTTTTTGGCAGATAGCATGGTAGGACCCTGACTATTGTTACACCAGGAATTCAGCAAGCAAACATTCAAAAGGTGTTGCATTTCCTTGTTTAACATACTTGCTGTTAACTACTGCAGCACTCTACCAAGAAAAAGGGATATGTTCTGGAAGGCAGGCTGTCACCCCAACAGAACAAATGGGTTTGAGGTAGAAACAGTTTGCTGTTGATGGCCTCCAACACATAAAGAGCCAGCAGGGAGGAAGCTCTCATACCTTCTGACCTGTGTATCAAGGCACTGCTAGAGCAGAGCCCTTCAGAGGACCCCATGTGCAACCCAGCTTCTACAGGCCCACTGCCCACCCCTCTCCCATGTCCATTGAGTAGCAGGATGCGAAAGCATTATAAAAGCAGCAAAGCTGCTAAATCTTTACAACTGGTTTCAATGTACAAGCCCCAAAATACACTTTGAGTTTTAGAGGCTATGCTCCAGACAATTATTTTTAATGCATTAACCGGTCTTGTCTCACAAACACTGGGATGCAAAGAACTTACTTGCTGCGTCACTGGCTGGCACTATGCTTTGAGGTCATTATGGTTTGCATGATGATCTCTATCTCGTATGTAAAATTGCACCAGGCAAGACATGCTCCAGTGCTCTGACTTGGAATAAAAACTTCAGTTTCTGCTGAGACAGTAATCCACAGCTGGAAGTGCCATTACTTCAGTAAGAACGAAACATGACAAACTGTGCCAGGATGCGAGGAGGAGAGCAAGATGTACACATACTTGGGGCTGTGGGAACTGCAAAAAGCTTCTGATGAGGAGTCACCTTCCTGTAGGAACCTGCCAAGAAGCCACAAGGATTTTTATGATAGTGGTTTCTTTCAGCTGCGATGCAGTTGTAACACCCTCATTCTGTCCATGAGAAACTCCTTCAGACTTGTAAATACAGTTGTAGCCCAAGTCCAACTCTCGTAATTATATCATACATACTTAAACTATCCCTGCAGGGCTTTGTTTGCGTTTTAATAAACAAACCCTAAGAAGTGTCTGTTTTTAGAAAAGAAAACAATCTTAAGCAGGCCCCTTTCTACTCTGAGAAATCAGTACAGGGCTCTAAAATCACTTTCAAGAGAAGAACAAATAATTAATGTAACTTTACAAGCTTCTGCTCCACTCCGCAGAATCTGGCATCTGACTTCTGTTCTTCTTCAATGAGGAGATCCACAGAGACCAACAGAAATAAGGCCATAGTTGGCGTGAAGTTCATCCAAAAAATCCTTTTTTCCAAGATCAGCTATTTCAATTCCAGTGATTACAAAGTTTGCCCTTGTGTAATGGCTCAGGTAACTTGAAAAAAAAAAATTACTACGTAACAGCTGCAACACCAACTCTTTATGCAGGAAGGCACTTCCTGCAGAGAAGAATTCACTCACACAGCAAGAGATTAAAACAGAGAGCATTATTAACTGGACTCACCCTACCTAAAAGCAAGCATCTATTTGAGACGTCTAAATGAGGAGAAAAAGTAGAGAATTGAATCCAAGGTAACACCCAGGTCCTTACTCAGGAGACAGCAGGGAGCTGAGACAGCTCTTATCTCAGTATCTTGAATACAGCGCAAAGACCACATGCTTAGGTCTGTGGTTAGTGACTCACCTGCTTAAGTCATGCAATTAAGGTGAAACCTGAGATCTCTATGTAAATATGTCTCTGGACTTCGTGGTTGTGGAGCATCTGCTTGACATCTGCTAATAGCTCAGAGCAGTCGTGCTGACTCCCAGGCATCTCAACTGGCTTCAATTCCCAAGCTATACTGAGGGACGTTCCCAACACTGCATCGGATGCATCAGTCCAGTTAAAAGAAATACAACGCACACTGATCTCGTGTTTTGCTAGCAGAATACATACCCCACTCAAATAAGAGTGAAATTAAACACTGAAGAATGTTTGCTGAAAAATCAAATGCTTTCTACTCTCTCTCAACTGCAGGTCTGAGATCAGCTGTGTGTACAGGTGCAGTAAGAGTTCCAGATGATCGGTGACTCTAAGCTGGTCCAGAATGCAAGAATGAGAAAGCTTGATGCTCCATTCACAGCAATTAATAAGCACACTAAATGTGTCTGCATACCTGGGCGAATGGCAGCATAACACCCTGAAAGAACAGAAGCCATACTTGGAAAGACGATCAGCATTTTCCACGACATGGTCACACCTCCAGTGCAGCCTTCTAAGACCTTGTAGTTGGAACATTCAAGCAGAGCTCATCTGCATAAGCCCCAAAAGGCCATTTGTCTGCTGCTAAGCTGGCAAGGACAGGAATGAAAACAGAAATGCAACAAGATATGCCCTTCCAGAGCCCCATTTATTGAATGAATACAAAAATAAGATCATGTAAATGTAGAGGCACAGTAATCTGCTCCATGGTGAAAAGATATCTTGGGTTAGCAGTGAACAGTGTTTACAATGCCTTGTAAACAGACCTCTTAATAAGCAAGAAGCGTACCGAAACATGACATTGGATTAGAAGCTCCCTGTTGTGGCAATACTCCACACTTCTCATCTAGTGATGTCAGAGCATTTTGTAAGAGCTGGGAGCATCCTTCACTTCATTTCCAGAGAGGAGCACACGAAGCCAATGAAACATGATGAACTCGCGCTCTAACAGTGCAAAAAGCACCACGTCATTTTCAGAGGACGTCGTCTTACCTCTTGATAGGTTAGCTTTGCAATGAAAAATAATGGCCAAAACTATTGTGCATTATGGAAAAGTTTTAAGAATGACTATTCTTAAAGCAATCTCTTGCAGTTGAATAAAAAAAATATATATATATATATATTTTTTTTTTCTTACTACAGTACATGGCATTTCTCCTAAATTGCACCAGAAGTAACTTTGGAAGCACTTTCAGTTTGTGTGATAGGCAAATGGGAAAGACAAAGTTGGGTAGGTTTTCAGTCTCCTTTCTGTCTCTCTTACCCATTACTTTATCCCCACCTTTTCACATCTCTGAGTCCACATACATTCCATTGATCAGGTAATCCACTTGCGTATAATCTTTCTTTTTGTAACTTTCATAAGCCTGCATGAGAAAAAGAACTATAACAGTTATTAAAAAAAAAGTACCAAATAAAAGCACTGCAAGAAGCAAACTCTTATCCACTAAGTACTGAGTCAGAGGCTCAGCAGCGATGAGAAGATATTCACTGTTCGTGCCCTGAGTCTCTGCAATGCTCAATGCTGTTGTACCAGGTGAGTTTGCTGGAGCTGTGGTTGTATGCTTAGTAGAGGGAACGTGAAATGTCGACCTTATTCCATGCTCAGTCATAGCTTCTGATGTAGGGCCAATAGTTAAAACTGTGGCACCTTTGGTAGAACCCTGAAAAGAAGATGATTCACTCAAGAATGTCGAGGCTTTACTTGTTTTTGGCAACGTTACAGCTGTTGGCTTCACAGAATGTGGACTCACAGAGGGGGTGAGTGCAGCAGAGGTCTGGGCATCCTGCTGGGTGGAGGTGTTTAATGGTGGGCTTGGTGTCTTCAGCCCAACTTCAACAGAAGTGAGGTTACTGGAGCGGGATGTGCTCGCTGGGTTAAACTGCTGTGTTTCACTCGTACCTGCTTCAGAAATGGCAGCAAGGGGAGAAGTAGAAGTGGAAGAAGGAGGCAGTATTGAACCAAAGCTACTATTTCCTAAGTTTTCAGTGGTGATCGGAAGCTCAGTGATGTTGCTGGAAGTGGAAGCAGTAACATTAACAGGAGAAGGAGAAAAGACAGTGGATGACATGGCTGTAGTCGGGAGACTTCCAGAGGCACTGGAAGCTTTGGTAGTTGTTTCAGAAGTCGCAGTGAGGACAGTCGTATTTGTGCCAGTCGATACGACTGTGGTAGTGCTGGCAGTCACTGCTGTGGTGGCACTGTTGCTTGCAGCTGTTGTTGCTCCCGTATTTGCTGAGTCAGCAGCAAGCAAATGCCTCAAGCGTATCCTGTAAGCCTGAGTGGTTGAAAAAAACAGGTTTTCTCTGTTGCGCTGTTCAACCTGTGCATTTACTGACCTCTTTTTTTCCTGTTGATAGCTTTGGTGGTGAAACAGGAGAGTTTCCCCGAAGACAACTTCTTTAAAGAGAAAGAAACAATGAGTTCCCTAAAAATAAAACTCTGAAGCCCAAATCTGACTTTACTCACACATGCTTGAGGTGACTTTTCAACTTTCTGCCTTGAAACTGCAATGTTACTAAGGCTGTGCTGATTGTATAAGCAGCCTCTGGCACAAAAATCCTGGCAATTCCAGGAAAAAAAAAGAAAAAAACAATGCCAAAATATTTTTCCTTTCTCTTAAAAAAAACCCAAGCAAGTACATCTGTTATGCCTTTATTTTTCAAAGGACAGAGTGTGGAATGCAAATGGCCTGAATGAATCATGCCTTTAAAATAGAGAGGCCAATAAAAGTTACCCATCATGCACACATAAATGCCAGAGCTGTTACCAGACAAGTATAACAATTCTTCCAGCTTACAGAATCATTATGCAGGTATTTTCACAACCCATCTCCCTTGCCAGTGATGGTCTTAATTTAAGGCAAAAGGATCAGATCTTGGATTTAGCAAGAGTTTGAAGTACAGCATTACCTCCCAGCAGATCTCTGATGTCTTGGTCTCCAGCATTCTGGCACACGCTTAGCTGGTCACACCGCAAGAGGACGCAGTGACTCTGGTAGGACACAGACCAGTTGCACTGATGGTTACCTAAAAACAGCAGGAGACAGGTAATTGCTTAATATTCCTGGTAAAACACACATAGAACCCTCAAAATCCTTCAGGCCAGAACAGACTTCACCTAAAGTCAGATTCTTCAAAAGCTTGCCTAGATCCCATTTAAATGCTAGCATCCAACTAGATGTCTTAATGAAGAAAAAAAAAGTGAGTTGCAGCTGAGATGACATCTGTCACTCACAGGAGATGGCTCTCATCTCAGTGCTTGAAGTTGCAAAGAAATTTATTCCTTAGCTGCTGAACCACGCACGATACCACTAGCCAGGAGAGGCTAGTCAACTGCTGGGCTGGAAGCCTGGGAGCTTATATACCCTCCATTAGTCCTTGAGCAGCCTGATCTACGCTGGTTCTGCTTTGACATGGCTTTGGACCAGAGATACATTCAACAGATCCCTTGGTGACTTAGCTATGCTGCAATTCTATGTTAATATCACCTACCAAGCGGTTCATTTCAGGGACTGGGAAATATCGCCTGTTGTAACAAGCAGCCACAGGAGAAGATAACAGAACACTCAGTTTGTGATGAATCATCACCAACTGACCACCCATCAGCAGATTAAAGAGAACTTAAATGTGCAGTAGCAGCAGCAGGTCATTTCTGTGTTCTATTACAAGTGTAAGAAAGGGCAAAGAACAGGCACATGTAGTACATATGGCACTTAAAGCTCTTATCTACCAGGAGAGTTACCTTCACTGAGAATATTAAGGATATCAGAGGCTTGAAGTTTTCATAATAAAACATTTACACTACCACTGTTACCAGAAGAATTTGGAGAAAAATTATGAGCTTGAAGAAATCCCTGTACCTACAGCTGAATGTGCCATTTCCCAATCTCACCTTCTGTTCTTCTCTTGATAAACTATGCTAGAAGAGAATCACAGACCATCTACCATTGGAAGTTGAATCATTTCTTGCTTCTTGGGTGAACAAAAAGCCATCACCATACTTGGCATTAGTATGTATCTAAGTCAGTTTAAATCAGTTCAAAATAGTTCAGAAAAGGATGGAGGGTCAGCACTGTTATAGCACTCTGACTTCTGCTACCATCAGAAATGCATCCAGCTGCCCCAGGACAACAAAGTACTCCTACAGAAGTGGACTGATGGGTGCTCCGCTCAACGAGAACCTGGAGCTGGAGACCGAGGCTCCAGCTGATGTTTCCAATGCAAGACTCTTGCCCCCCAGTCACTCCTCTTTGCTCACTTCCAATTAGGAGGCCTCAGGTAGAAAAAGCAGCAGAAACCAGAGGGACAACAAAAGCTGTACAGAGCCATTTTGAAAGGAAAGCAAGTAGGCAACAAACATCAAGATCTTGCCATACAAAAGTGGTTTATTTCATTTTTAAATCTGCTATCACTGGAAAGAAATCACAGATCCTCAAAGGCAAGCAGAAACCAAATACTGGTTTCTGTATTAAACCAAGTACTGGAGAAGCAGGGGGCGGGAATATTTGCTCTTGCAGACACATTGTATTTTCCCTCACCCAGAATGATGACCAGGTGGCACTGCTCCCTGAGCCAGGCTGTTCAGACACTGAGATTCCCAGCCCTGGACCAACCACCACAGAAACATTCTGGGAAAGTGCTAGAGTGTGGCCTGTGATGCAAAAGGAATAACAGAAGCTTATTTGCTTTCCAACACGGGTTCATCTTGCTCATCAGGAGTCCAGGAATCCCCAGCTGGCAGATCCTTGCCAAGAGCTCAAAACCTCTAGTTGTTAAAAGAAGGCATCCTTATGATGTTCCTATCAATCTCAGACATTAATTTACCATCTAATCTCTACCACAGCATCACTGACTCTTTGTAGGTGCTACAAGCTTTCACTAGATGGGACTAGATAAGTTAGGGTCCTTAACAAGGACACCTCTGAAATACTTGTTTAGAAGTTGAAGACTACTTTAGAAGTATAAAGACATCACAGAGGTAGACACCACAAAGCTCTTCCCTGGTCTTGTTTAATTCTGTGCTTGATAGCAGGATAATTAACATTATTATCATTTCTAAGGGGGAAAAAAAAACCCAAAACCACGAATATCAGTGAAAAAAGACTACTCATTCCAATGCAGCTGTCTACTCTATAGCTCTGTTCACTTGCACACATCTGGCAGCATGGAATTACCCTCCAAGTCAAGTGACCTAACACCATTTGCACGCTACTAGCGCATACTAAGTGCACATGAATGCTGTTTCTTACAAAAGCTAGAAAGGCCATAGGAAATGATTGTTCTGAATTCAATTTAACCAAAGCTGCCAGAAATTATTTAGCACCAAACTACTGCACAAAGAAGACATACTCGTAAATGCCTGTAAACAACTGGAGCTATGAAAAAAAAAAAAAAAAAAAAAAGGTTGTTATCAGGGCAGCAGAAGAAACCTTTAAGGAAGGGAAAAATCAGCTGGAATTCCTGCCCAAGGACAAGAACCTTACCTGAAGCAGCTGGGCCTTTACAAGCCTGCCTGCATTGCTTTTCAGTTGTCAGCCTGTTTATTTGCACTACATGCACACCTCTGGCTTTCAGGACAGAAAATCTGTTTTCGCATATACAGAAGGAGATCAGTAGGAAGAATACAACAGCAGTCCACATCTTCAGGGTTGGCCTTGCAGGCAGCTCTCTTTCCAGGAGCCTGCAGTACAGGGAAATGCTTTCTTATATCAGCTTCAGATCAGCTGCAGTATCCCTACAAAAGAAAAAGAAAACAACTGATTTATATGAAAAGGATAAAAAAAAAAGCACAAAAGGCAAGTTGGTATCATTGTACAACACACAAGCAATGAAGCAGAGGCAGGAACAGAAAAGCCTATTCCCAAGTTCAGTGTCTTTCTTTGGAAACGCAGCACTTTGCTCTCCCTTTCTCGGACTCCAATAGAGAACAACTCAACTCAAAAGCTAAAAGTATAACTAAAGTTATACTTCATTTCTTTATTTTCCTTAACATTCAAAGGTGAAAAATCTTTAAGGATGTGAAATTTATCTTCTACAGTCAACATCTCCACAAAGAGCAGGAAGAGCTTTGCTACCTATTGCTCTGATTTCAGCTGGCAGAGTTTGTCTGTCTGTTGTCAAATACTCAGAATGTACAAAGCCAAACTTAACGCCCATAGCAGCACAGATACGGTGCCTTTGGACTCAGTCTGGAATCCTTCATCTGTCCCCAGACTCAGCAGACATGCTTTCACCAGCCTGAGCATACTGGTAATACAGGGATCTACAGATCTTGCATATACGCAGAACCCAGCCCTGCCTTAGTGCCAAGTCAATCACAATCAAGCATCAGGATTGGTTCATTCCTGCTTTGATTTTCCTGCTGATGGCCAAAATTGTTGATTCAAAACAAGCAAGAGCCAGTAATTCATACTGTAAGACACACCAGCTATTGCTGAAGGAGATTCACACCCATTGCAAGGCTCCTCTTCTCCACACAAAGCAACTAATAGGCAATGCCTCTTCTTTGTTACCAATGCACACAAGAGAGTCCCAACAGATGGGATCTCATCCTTACAGTCACTGAGCAGCTCCCATTAGACTTCGGAGCAGATCATCAGCTTCCATCTGGACTCACTGGTTGTTTCCATTTTTTTCCCCCACCAAGTTTTATATGAACAGCCTGAACCAGACTAAATGCTGACTTCTTCCCTAAGTAGCTTTTAAAGGCAACTCTCTTTCTCACCCCTAAAACAAAAGTTTGTCCTCATCCTACAGTTATGATAAGACATATCACGTGCTTCAAGAAGTGTCATGATGCAACTTTGCCTGACGTCTCAGAGGTGCACACGACTACTGCACTTGAAGACACAAACAGACCATAGCACAGAGGATGAGCTGCATGTGTGAATGGTATAAATAAGCACAGCAGAAAGCATCCAACAATCCAACAGCCCACAATCTCGATTCCACCACACATGCAAGGTTTACCTTGAGCTCTGAACTCTAGTCCCAGCCACATTTGGGTATTTAAGAACTTGCATTAGAGCCCTCCACCCACCAACCAGGAAAGCCCATGATAATATTTATGACTAATTCTAGATTGTGACATTTTGATGCCTTAATGAAATTTCCTGCATTTTCTCTTTACTCCAGTTTCCAAAGTCCTGACCAGGGTAACAGAAGTTTAAACTCAAAACTACCCTCCCTGAAAAAGGGTGAAACATCAACAGCTATTCCAGACTATGCTGGGCTGCCAATAAGTCAAAGGTAGGAACAAATCTTGACCGTAAGTTGCAGTGCATCAAATTCAGCATCCCTAGTCACTCTGTAAGTTCTATGAGGAAGTGCCACGTGCTTCCCAATGCACCCTTCCTGCTTACCTCATATTTATCCTAGTTATAAAAAGAGTTTTTTTCCAAGTAGGTTTCTCACTCCTGCCAGAAGTTCATGCTGGGTTGTCCCACCTGGCAGTTGGAAGCATTTCAAGCCCCGGCAGGGAACGGCAGCTCACCAGCCCCATCTAGTCCTGCCAGCCCAGTTCTGCTAAGGGGAGAGTTGTGCATTGCACAACAACAGCCCTGTGCAACAATCAGGTGATCACTGCTTATCAGCTTGTCACCTTACACAGAACAGTTGCAGGTTTTTTGCCGTTTTTTTTTTTTTTGCTTGTTTGTTTCACAGGTCACCAGCAGAGATTCAGCAAGCAGTACTTGGCTCACAGAAAAAAGATGTTAAAGAGTAAGCTTTATATTTTAAAGAGAGTCCTGCTTATGTTTGCACTACCCTCTCAAGGTAAGAAGGTGTAAGAAGGCTTACAAAAAATTATATTTTATAGCCTAAAAAGGGTCAACAGGAGTGAGCAGGTTCTGCAATAATACATGCATTTACTCCTTTGTCCAGGCCAGAGAATGAAGGGGGCTCAAGGGTGACCTTATTCCTCTCTACAGTGACATAAAAAGAGGTGGAGGTTGGCATCTTCTCCCTGATAACAGTGACAGGACAAGATGGAATGGCCTCAAGTTGCACCAAGAAGTTTCAGGTTGGATATCACGAAACTTCTTCTCAGAAAGAGTGGTGACGCAGTGGCACAGACTGCCCAGAGAGGTGGTACAGTCACCATCCCTGAAGGTTTCCAAGAAACCTTTAGATGTGGTACTAAGAGACACACTGAGGATGGGTTAGTGGTCAGACTTGGTGATCTTTGTGGTCATTTCCAGCCCTAATGATTCTATGATTCTAAACATGGCTGGCGCCCAGCAGTCATTGGACCCGATGACCAAAAGGTTCTGGGAGAGCTCTGATCACAGCACTAATAGGGGATTAAGAATAGATAGTATGAACATACTTACATGGCACAAATGCAGGTGCTCAGGAGGTGGTAAATACGGGTGGTGTGGTGGCAAGACTACACACACATTAATCAAGCCTTCACACAATCCCATACATCCATAGCAAGAGGCAAAATTACTTACAGATCACTCTTCCAACTTAACCACCGCCTGTTATAAGTACAAGCAATAGGCTTTATTTCTTCATTCCCCTCATGCTTCTAACCCATCCCATATGGTTCCATTTGTACTCCAACTCCAAGAAACTCCACTGAGCACTCACCCCACACAGCTACGTCCCAGAAGAGCACTTGCTAAAGCTTCCCCTCCCAGTTCTGTTGCTCCCCAGATTACACCATCCTCTGCTTTAGTCAGAAACAACAAAAATCAACACTAGCACTATCAGAAGCAATTTTGAGAAATCAGGGCACAATTCATTCTTTGAGCACTACCTTTTCCATATGTAAAGCATCCCCCAAGGAAATTAAAAGTCAAAACAAACCACAAAAGACAGCGAAGGAATAAAATCTGGGGGAAAAAAAACTACACTCTGAGAAGCGTAAAATTTACTTTTACCATCTGTGGCTACAAATCAACAGGGAACAAGCACACTGGAAAACCAGAATAACTTTGAGTCAACAACTAAATGACTGATGGCTTTGCAATGTACACAGACATCCAGAGGGCACTGCCTGCTGGGTTTCAGAAGTGTTCCTCCATTCTTGCTGATTTCCCTGAACTCAAGCAAAGGAATTATGATGGGGGAGGAGGGAGGAGAAGATAAATAAAATCAAAGTGTTATTTCAAGCAACATCCATTTGAATGGGTTGATGTTGAATACGAACCCTTGGCTCCGTGCCCTCTCGGTCAGCCTTTTGCTCTTGGTTAAGCAGCTGCAAGGTACGTGCACCGCCTGAACACAGCATGGCAAAAGGAATGAGGTACAATTAGACCAATATGTGGAAGGAGGGAAGGAGTGTGTTAGAGATCACAGCTGCAAAGTGAGCAAACAAAGCAAGTCATTTAGGGCAGTATGCGCTGTTTTGAGCAGTCAGCACATACTGGTCCAAAACTCATACTAACAAGTGCATGTGCGTGGACTAGGCATGAAATAAGGTCAGAGAGCTGCAAATAAATCATCTTCCGTTCCCCTGGAGCACGTCTGCCTGTTTCTGACAGAAGGTGCAAAGAAACTTTGAGGTTTAGCACAGTTTTAGGTAGGAAGGTGCACAGCAGGTGGTGTATAGCACAGAACTGCTCCAAAGGAATCCAAGTAAAAGAACATGGCACACAACTGCAGGGACCACGATCTCTTTCTTCACTGCAAGAAAGGCATTCATGCAGTTCATGCTCCCACAGGCCAGGCCAGAGCAGAATGGAACTCAGCAAGGCTCCTCATGCTGCAGGGAAATAATGTGAGGACACGCTACAGGATCCTGGTGTCCTCAGAACAACAACAACACAGAGAAAACAAGGGTGGAATGCACTCTATAAACAACGAGGCTATTTCTCGCATTAAGCTGAAAAGACAGAAGGCCTGGCTTCAACTTGCTATTGCTGCTAAATATTGTGTGTGTTGTCAGCTATCAGAACAAGTGTACATTTTACCTTCTAGAAAACAATTAAACCAGGCTTTGCTAAGGAAAGACATGCACATATTGTCCTGCAAATCAAGGCCAGAACATAGGAGGCAAAGAATCTGTTCTGCAATCTTGAGAAGCATTTGGCTTTCCAAGCTTGTCCCTGAAGTGGCATACACGGGCAGGTCTGGGAACAGAAGGGGCAGCACCCAAGTAAATGAGGCTGACTTCTGAATCACAGTTGCATCAGTGGGTGAGAGGGAGAGATGAGGATAATGGCAGGGAACTACTTATCCCATCAAGAAAGCTTTACTTTGGTCCTGATTTGTATCTACAACAGTGTCTGCCACATATATCAGGTTGAGGATGTGCAAGAACACCACTTTGTTACTTTGCCAGAGGAAAAAACAAACAAACAAAAAAACAGCTGGCCCTTTAGATTGTTTTCAGATGATTTTAACTACATTATGTAAAGAACTTGCCCCAGAGCAAGTAAATACAGTTTGAAAGGCAAGTTCGACACCTCCATTAATATGTCCTCCCCAAGATCTCCCACTGAGCACTACCCATGGCTAGCTGAGCACAGCCAGAGCAACTTGCATCACTCTCTGAGCAGCACCCTTGGAGTCATTAAGTTCCCTTAGTTCCTGAGGAGGGTTAATGACAAATTACACAGCTGTTTCTACAAAATGTCCCCTGCTATAAACAACAAAGGACAAACTGATCAGACGTGGTGAAGCAGGAGTGCTGTGGATCACAGGGCAGAAAATGTACTGCTGATGACTGGGTAGGAGGTCATAAAATCATAGAAGAGTTTGGGTTGGAAGGGACCTTAAAACCAGTTCCAATCCCCTGCTGTGGGTAGGGCTGCCCCCCACCAGATCAGGCTGCCAAAGGCCCCATCCAGCCCAGCTTTGAATGCCTCCAGGGATGGGCACCCACAACCTCTCTGGACAACCAGATCTCAGGTCTGAGCTCAATTCCTTCATTTCCAAGACATTTACGCTGTGTGAAGCAGCCTACTTCCTTAACAAAGCCAGGCTATTGCAGTCAAATGTTTATTTGCTGTTCTAATGCAAACTCTCCCCATCACTCCCAGTATTAACAAAATATTCCACTGGGAGAATGACTAAAGTAAAATCTGCAGAGCTCTTGTACTCCCCAAGAGAATCTTCATGAAAGACACACCTAGAAGTCAGCCATGGATATGCCAGCCAGGCTAGTCTGCTGCCTGGCAAGCTGTATCTGATAACCACTGGGAGATGATGTGACCCAGAGCGGCTCACAAACTTTCTAGTAGCTCACCATAAGGACAGAGATGTATAAAACCCACTCATTTTCTACAAGAATTGCCTAGAATGTTTAACAGCATTGAATCATTACATCCACAGAAGTAACTTCCACAGAAATGTTCTTGGGTGAACATCTCCCTGCTCCTTGCCAGGAGTGAGGCCTTTCCACAAAGAGAAGTACCATCTGCTGCTACACCAGGACACAAGTTGCATGTGTGCTGAAATAAGATGCTGGTATGAGTCAGGAAGAATGTCATTTATATTCCTTCTCCTATCACACAGCTTCTTCAGAGCGTAGCACCACACAGCTGGCCATGTATTGCAGAGGAGCTGGCACTCATCTGCATCAGCAGGCACTCCTCACTGCAGCAGGCAGAACAGAACAGAACAGAGCGTTTGATGGATACCAGCGTGGTGCCCTCTGTGGTGCTGCCTCTGCTGGGCTTTCTCCCCACCTATGTCCACAAGGAAGGCAAAACCAATCCTACAAAGCCAGAGCCCACAAAGACTCCACCACATTTGATTCTTAAGGACAGCCTCCAGTGAGGCTTCTTGAGCTGCTACAAGCTCTGAAGCCTGCTGTGGAAACGGTGATCTACAAAAGAAGTTTGCAGCTGCTGCAGCAAGCATGTGTCCAGCTGCCCCCTATGACTACCTGCAAGAAAATCCATTCTGCTGCTTGTAAATGGCCAAACAGTTAATGCAACCAGACCTTACAAAATACTCTGGTGTAATTGGAACAAACACTTCAAAGGCTCTTCAAAGGGTGGTGGGAGCTCCAAGTTTGGCAGAGAAGCTCTGTGATCACATGCAGACTTGGCTGACACACACACATTCTCCATGTAAAAAGCACTTTAGGCTCCATGCTGACCAACGTATGACACATGAAACGGGGCCAAGGCTACGCTCTGCAAAGCTCTCTGGTAACAGCAACAGGGAGCAGAAGCAGGAGCTTGGAACTAGATGACACCCAGAGGTCCCCTCCAGCTCCCCGCAGTCCAGCAAAAAGAATGGGAATCTATTTCCATGTAACAGATGGACTAATTGCAGGACCTGAATGGCAGACTTCATTCCCACGATGACGTGTTATACCCTTCAGGCTCCAGATTATCAGCAACTCACTTGATCTTCCTTTCCCAACAGAGAACCCAGAGAAGAAAGAGGTTTTAGTGGTTAGAGCCCATGTCTGGCAGCTGACAAAACTAGAGCTCAGGTTCTTTCTCTACCTCCAGCTTCCTGTGAGAGTGATGCAGTGCTACTGACTCAGTCTGTGGCAGATAGAGCAGCAGTGGTTTTTGCGGTTGGCTTTGTTTCAGTTGGTTTTGTTTTGAATGTCCATCAGCTTTATCCACGTCCCATGTCACAGAGCATCTCAGCTCCCACCTGCCCTCACCATTTCCATCACTGAGCATAAGGCAGTTTGCACAGTTCTTACTTAACTAATGAGGACAGTGCAATGCACTGAGGCTTCACGCCTATCACACATCAAGCCTTGCCTCCAACAAAAACAAATGTCAAAGTCTAAAACACAAGAAGCCCTCCCAACAACACCCACTGTCCTTCCTCACCCATGTTCACCCCCATGTTCTGTACTTAACATGGTGAGAACTACTACTCAACCGGGCTTCTCCTGTGAAAAATGACTGGACAGCTGTTTCATTTGTGAAAATGCAGCTTGTTTCAGAATATGTGAAACAATTCCATTTTCATATGAAGAGAGATGAACTGCCAAAGGGTAACTGTATAAAGCTGGGAACAGACAATAAATCTGTCAACACAAATTCTTCCAAGCAATGAAAATGTGCAGTACAGCAGAAATGCAACCTTGCCTGTTCTGACCCATACCCAAAGAAGATACCAAATGTTCAGGTTCACTGTTGTCTCACAGGAACAGGAGCATTTGACGACACATGCTTCTAATTAAACAGCTTTCAGCAGTTACCCCCAGAGAAACCACCCCAGTAGGCTCCCACTTAAACAGAAAAGCTTTGTCCAAAAACAAGGTTCTGCAGGTTAAGCCTGTGCATGACTTTGAGCAGGGCTATGCAAAGACATGACGGTACCCTACACTACAAAAGCATAAGGCAACACCATGGAGAGCTGAGGAACAGAGAAGAAAGTTCTCCTTTCCCATTCAGTCATTGCATTAGGATCTTTTTGCTCAGCCCTAAAAAATAGGACTAAGGAGAGCGATGCTGGATCTCTCTTTTCTCTAAGGATGGAGGATCTTTGTGCAAATCCCTGAAATGCAGAAAATTGAATCAAAAGCGATCTGCCTCCACTGTAGGTCATCATCAAAATCAACCAAAAAAACTCCTATAATCTAGGAGTCTTTTTTATTCTTCCCTGTTTAATCTTGTTAAAAAACAAAAGTTGCTTTATAGAGAACAACTGCCAGGTGAGATGCAGCAAGAAGACATTCCAGCTTATCACAGGCCAATAAACTCCCAAGATATTTTCACCATACGTACGTTTGCACAAATCAAAAGATTATGTCCAAAATCTCCAAGCCAGTGTGACGTTTACAGCAATCACAAATGAAGGTTGCTGGCCACACACCTCCATGCTTTGTGATTTTGATAACTTGAAGGACATGGAAATCACCATGCGTGGTGGGGGGGGAAGATTAGCAAAGTCTATTTTTCTAAACAAAAGGAGAATCAAACACAGTAGCAGCTCTTCTAGCCCCTGCTGGCATTTCTATGGTAGGTCCCTCACAGATTTCTGTAAGCCATATACCAAGCTAAACTTAAACCATTAGAACATACAAGAAAACATCCTTCCCTCTCCTTACTCTCAGTGATTTCTGTGGCTGCCAAGGCAGCACAGCTAACCAGCAGAGGTTAACAACTACTGCAAATATCACTTTGACTTTGTACCAAAAGCACAGAGGTGAAAAGTTGCATTATTCCTGTAACTTGTCTTTCACGTTCCGTACAGGGTCAAATACAGAATTTTTTTACAGCACCCTCAGATGCTTCTGTGCTTACCACAGTCTCAATTTTTACCCAGCAGTACAGCAACAGAAAATAAAGGTTTCATTTCTGAAACTTTATCTGCGTTATCTTCCCATCTATATTATTTGATCAAATAAGACACCACCTTCATTTCCAAGTTTTGCCAACATCCCTTTCAGGGTGCATGGGAACTGCTGAATCACAGCCTGAACCTCTGATTGATCACCTGAGGCGAGCACCGAGTCAGCCTCGGGAGCACAGGTGAAGGCAATTCACCTGTGCTGCTGGAAGGGGTGAGCCTGGCTGCACCTCTCCTAGACCCATTTAAGAGCTGGCTACCAGTAATGAAGGATCTCTTCTAGAGATCCCTCTTCTGGAGTTTTGCAGTGACTCCAGGACATGGGTAAGCTTTCTATCTATTCTCTTTTTGTTATTATAATTTGCTTAGCTAAACTCTCTGATTTATTTCATAATTATAACATCTTTATATTCATTGATTATACACAGGGGTACTCATCCTTTCATGTGTATGTTTTTCCAAAACTGAAATCTCTGAGTTGTAAGTCCTCTCTCAACTTATAACACCTGGACTGGAAGCTACAGTAGGCACTTAGTCCCACTCTTCCAGATGTTGTGAACTGTGAAAAGCAGCTGACAGACTGAACCCCTTAAAAAGTCTTAGCCATTGATTTTTATGCCAAAGGTATTCTGTAACAAGGGGAACACTGGACTAGAAATACCAAAAGAGTAACAAGAACAGCCCTGACTCAGGTCAGCATGCACTAATTATCTGAGTCAAGAGACTGTCAGACATAGGCTGCCCAAACATGGACAACAAAAACAGAAATAAGGACAAACCTGTGAAAGTCACACTACATTTAGAATCATCTGAGTTGGAAGGGACCTTTAAAGGTCATCTAGCCAGTCTCCCCTGCAATAAACAGAGATACATACTGCTAGATCAAGTAGAATCTCCTGTCACCCTTGTCAGGATGCTGAACAGTGTTCAGTAGAATTCAGCTCCAGCCTAATCAAATATGAATCTGTCTAATTCCGTATGTAATGGCCCAAGGCCATTATAAGCCAAGAATCAACAAGTGGAACAGGCTGCAACTGAATTAAATCAAACACATTGCAAGTGGCATGCCAAGAATTAAATAATTTGCATTTGAATTAACGTGTACCTCCTGCCTTCTAAATGCCATCTTTGCTCCAAAATCAGTTTGCTGTAGGAGTATCTGCAAACCTAGAATGAGAAGAGGCTATAAATATTGATGAGTGAGGATACAGGCAGTTAACATTGAGGAACAATGCTTCTCCTTCTCAAAGCAAGTGTAAGAGCCTCAGAACTACACATCAGACAAATTCAACTCACGGGCTGGGAAGTCTCACCAAATGGTTCTCATGACCTCTGCTCACAAATCTACCCCTTGCCCTCTTGGCAGCTCTTGCTCCCATTACGGATTGTTCAGCCATGCACAACACAGCAGTGAGTTGCATCAGAGAGCTGCACTAGCTGAGGAACAGATACACAAGGTGAGCTGGCACCAATTCATGTTTCCTTGATTCAGTAAGATGCAGCTAATGGTAAAACTTCTGTAATTCCGAAGTTTGTATTTTTACAAACAAAACCCAGCCCTGAGGCCAGCACGTAGACCTAGGTCAATCTACTCACTGCAGACAGGTAGACTGAATGCTGAAGCACTTCTTTAAAAGATGCACTTTGACCTTTCACAGAAATCTGCCTTTAGATTTACACAGCAGGACCCAACCTACCAAGGATGAAGTCCTACTAAACCTCTCATGGTACCAGAAGAAGGTGCATTTTATTTGAATGTAGAATAGACAGGACGTGCTTCACTTTACTGTTTACACTTAGTTCTAACATCTTTGCTCCTTCAGCACCTTCATCTTGTTATTAGAGTGGCAATATATGTAAGGAAATACATAAACACAGTAAACAACTTTGTGCATGAATTGTATTTACAAATTCTCTTTTACATCCAGTCATGAAGATGAATCACTGCTATAGGAAATCCAGCATCAGCCCTGTGTTCATTGGATATGTTCAGTGGTAGCAACTGTAAACGTGAATGCTTGAGTGTACTGTGGGATATACCTAATGGATCACAACTGTGGAGCAGGTACTTTAAAGCTGGAAGGAACCTTTAATAACAGTACATTTCTGCAAATCAATGGATTTATTCCAAGACATGTAATAAACTAAAAGCTCATTTAACAAAATGGTTTTCAGTTCCCAGTCAACCCCCAGGGGACCATTTGCCCACTCTGCTTTGCATTACATCTGCTTCCAGTTTCAGAGGGGTCAAAGACCAAGTGTAGAACATACAAAGCAGAAGGAACAACGTGCTAATAGCACCAAGACCTACAGCAGCAAGGCAGAGAAAGAACAGCCCCCATCCCATTAGCACTTTCTATTTCCATTTTATTCCAAAACTCTCATTCAGATATCCCTTATGAAGATGGGTAATCAATACAGGAAATAAACTTCTGTTACAGTTGAATGTTCACTGAATAGACTCCATTGCATCCTGCTCAGGAGCAGCTGTAATCATGCATGCTTTGGGTGCAACATGGTATATATTTAACAAGTATTGTACACAAGGGTCTTCTACTACCACTGACAGTACTTACCATTTTTAAGGGCAGTTTTTCAAAGCAGCAGCCACAGAAACACAAATCCAACTTCTGGATATAACGAGATTTCTGAGTTCAATAAACTCCCTTCACAACAGACAGAAGAACGAGTGGGAATCTACAAATACACCCGATCCAGTCAAAAGCTGCTCTCTAAAATAGAAATTAACTCAGTACCGTGCAACCCTACTTCCATCTGGCAGCGAAGCCATCTGTGTTACAGATCCATGCAGGCTCTGTGCTTCTTTAAAATTCAAGCAGCAAGTGACCCTAAAGAAAGTTATCGGGTGTTTCCGTGCCAGCTACCTGCCTTCAGCACCAGTTCTTCAAACATACAAAGTTAAACAAATAACTTCATGCATGAGAGAGTAAGTCTAGCAGAACCAATGGAACTTGTGACCTACACAAAATGAAGTCACACAGATGCTGGCAGGCTGATGATATTGCACTTCCATATCAATATTCCTTTAACCAAAACTCAACAAAAAAGTCAACATTTTCTCCTTCATCAGAGATGAAGCTGCTTGCATTTCAACAGAGTGGGCACCACCAGTCCACATAGATCCTTGCCAGCTGACAAAGTTGCCCAAGGGTATGGATCAACATGGCATCATCCTAACAACTCAGCATAAACCATTCTAGACAAGTTCACATACTGGGTTCGCTGCCCAAAATAAGCTCACCTGAGACACATATACACCAGATGTTGACAAAAGCATGATTTCAACCACAGCACATGCCTGCTCCAACAGTCTGGAATCTCAGAGATGGTCACCACAGCCAGAATTCAGAGGTCTTGCCATGTCTATGCAGCAAATACAAATTGTAGGCGACTCTCTGCAGGGATGAAAATCAACACCCAAAATAATCACATCTGGCTTCAAGGCTTCAGGAAGAGTTAGCACAGCTTCTGTAACAGGAAATTGTCTTTGATATCCGAGAAATCTCCGAAGCTATTCATTACATGGGAACTAAAAAAATTTAAGATGTTCCAAAGGAGAAAGGACAGGAAGGCACACTGCTCCGTTATTAAGCTTCTTCAGGTCAAAGAGTGACAAAAACTCAGATAAAGATTCAGAGAAGTTACTGGACAATCCTAGAGACAACATCATTTTTTCCAGATCAGCTGAGACTCTGTTCAGAAACAAAAGGACATGATAACCTAAGAGAAAACTGAGGAAAGAAAAGTCCTGAATCAGCACCATTGAGAAAAGCATAAAAATGTTTACAGCAACACTTTCTGTTTATTAAGTTAGCAATTAGGCCAAAAATCAGAAGACAGTCAGTAGATAACTAGGGAAAAAATAGGGATGCTCTTTGCTCTAATGTGGGGAATTTTAACTTATCATTGAACATTTCTCAACCATTAGAAAGCCTCATCCTCTACTTGCTAAGTAAGTCCACCTCCTGTTTGTCATTGGGTGAAAAATTAGAGAGATCTTCCATGGCATTTTCCAACAGGCTCTCCATTTTGAGTAGATATAGGAACCTAAGTCCAGATACCGCCCCCCCCCCAGAGAGGGAATGTGTAACTAAGCCAGCAAAAAGAGAAGCAGATAACATAAAAGGTTTCCACACACACAGCACATACATGTACAGAAAGGTCATCTTTGTAACACAGGTCAGCCTACAGCCAACACTGCATCAGTTCAGAAGAGCAGAGCCAGGATGGATTGGTCACCCCTTATCTCATGGGGTGGAGCAGGAGGCACGGGAAGACTGAACAGTCTGCCTATAGCTGTAAGGGGAACTGGCCAGAGTTCCCCTTCTAATGGACTTGTTTCACTGTAGAAACCATACTGAGGGTAGAAATCACACAATCATTTGTAACCAGGACTTGCTGTCAAGAGTTCTCAGGCCTTTAAAAGAAGCAAAAGCCAGTAAAAGCCAGCATACAAATGACTACAGCTGAAAGCATGGGAAAAAAAAAAAAAAAAAAAGTGTAAAATATGATTGTATGCAACCACTCCCCTGAGACTGTCAAAGCATTTTCCCAAAGAGATGGTAGAGCACAGAGGTTTATCCTGAGCACAGAGGTTTATCCTGCTATTTAATACAAAAGAAAGATAGAGAAGATGACTGGGCTAAGGAACATGTTTAATCCTATTAAATTTAATGAGATTTCAGCCTGGTCTTCACATACAAGTTGTATTCGGAGTTTAAGTAAATGGATTTAAAGCCAGATTTATTTAAAGCAGTGCAAAATCCTCCCCATGCCCAAGAAATATAAATCTAACACAAATATACACACAGAATTCAATGAGAACATTCATCTGTTTCACCGAATTTTCTTCTCTAACTTTTATTATTATTATTTCAAGCAAATTTTAAAACCTTCCATCTTCTCTGTCTGAAGTGTACACTGAAGATCTTCTGCCCAAGCACTTCTCCATGCTGAGCATCATCTCCCTGGCACTTCAGGAAGGCAATCCCAATGCCTTCCTTCTGCAGTTCATCCTCTCCACTGGTACAAGGATGCATCTCCCACATACCAAGCCAGGCAAATGTTCCCTGTCATGCTTTGTACCACACAGCAGTCTGTCTAAAGGACTCAGCAAGGCCTGTCACGCTGTTGAGTCACTCCAATGCACATCCACCTAACAGGCATAGGAAGAGGGTTGTCCTTAGAAGAAGCAGTGATGGTTGTGAAGAGGGTTCAGAGAAGAAGAAATATGGCATTTGTACACTGATAACCTCCCCTGTCAAGGTGACCCAACAGTCCCACCCGGTGACATTCAGCAGCAGCTGTAGCAGTGCAACAGCACCTCCACTTCTCAGCACCAAAAGTCAAAATCAGATCACAGAGGCAAAGCCCACAGCAGCAGAGAAAAGCAAAGCCATCAAAGGTAGTAAAAAGGCTGCCAGGACTTCTGGCACCTGCACTGCCTGAATTCAAAATGGACCCAAGGAGGCCTCATTGCAGGCCTACCCAAGGTAATGCCAAACCAGAGCCATCAGCTTCCACAGTCACCCCAAGACACACAGCCCTGCAGCATGGACTCCACTGGAAGGAGACAGCACTTGGCCAAGGACACTTTGTTGCAGGCACTACCCTATGCCACCTGCCAGGCAGCCTTCTTGGAGTACCAGCAGCCAAGAGCTGGAGGAGCTGTGAGTGACATTTGCACAGCACACAGCTAGCTTCTGCCAGTTTCATTTCCAGCATCGCTGTCATGCCCATAGTGCCAGCAGCATCCTTACAACTACAGCTGTCAAACTCACAAGCTTCACTAATTCCTCCAAATCTTGTTCACAAAATGAAAATGGTAAATTCAGTCCAAAGCAACATGACAGATAGGAGGAAAAAAAAGCATGAAGTGCTTGTAAATTCCGTGCAGTTCAGAATAGACTCAAGGAATATCGCACAGTTAACCTTGGAAGACTTCTTGGCTTTCCAGCCAACAAACTCAACAGCCCTTTGGGAGCTATCCTCAACATCCTGAACATGCAGGGTATCAGTAGCAGGGTGGCTATCATGAATCAGAATGAACTGAGACCTCTCCAAGCTAAGAACGCACAGTTTGGCTTCCAGCACAGCACAAACCTAAAATACCATCCAGCAATCACTGTGCAGAGTGGGGGTTCTCTCACCTGCCAAAGAAATAAACTTTGTGCCAGGTACATGTGTTAATGGGATGAACATCCTCTTCAAAAAGTCACCTGGCATTGATGGAAGCCTTTCAAAGGGCGGGCAGTCAGCTGGCATGGGCTGCCATGGTTCTGCACAGCAGCTGTAGCAACTTGCTGCAGTTGAGGATCTGCACAGAAGCGCTGAAGGAGGAAGCAGTGGGTTCTTCAGCTTTCCCATTGCATAATTGCTCTTAATGTTAAGAGTTTGTACCAAACCTCAAGTAACAGCTCAAGGGGAAGGATGAACTAAAACAGCACATTGGCTGAACACGGCCATGACAGCAGATTTCCAACCCAGTAACAAGTCAGAGCAGAAGGGCTGCAGCACACCTGTAAAGGGAACACCAAATACTTTAACACCAAGCACAGCACTGCTCCAAGCTCACAATGTGCACATCAACCAGGATGAAGCAGCCTCTGCCACACACCTGCTTCTCTAGTGTATGAACACACAGCTTCAGGTTCATTCCTCCTACTTCCATGCTCATTTCTTACTTTAAACACACTGGCGTGAACTCTTGTTGGGCTTGCTTTATAGTGCTTTCCATTTATGAAACTGGTTCAAGTGTGAATGACAGTACACAGGACATGTGTTTGCTTAATGCTACACACCAGAGCTCAGGAGGATGTCAGCAGGACTGTGTACTAAAAAAAAAAAAAAAAAAAAAAAAGTTTCCTATGGGCCATCCAGGGACCAAGGGAGGCAAAAACCTACCCCCAAACCAATCCATTCTTCAGAGTTTCATCAGGCAAAGTTTTGGACATTCCCTGCACACACCACCTAAACCAAATATCTCCATTCTCTAACATCCCTGCAACATTCTCCTTTAAAAACTTTGTCACCCACTGCTGAAGAAGACAGCTATTACATTTAAAAGGGCACTTGCCTTATAATCCAGGCTGCCCAGCAAGAGATTTTAAAACACATTATCAGGCCTTCTGCATGGACAGTTTTCATCACTGAAGCTTGAAATTTCAGTTGCAAATTTACTTTTATCACCTTTGAAAAGTCTGCGCCAGGAGACTTCATTTGGAAGGCTGAGGCTGCGGGTTGCACAGAGGTTCCAATTAGAATTTCATTAGCAGATAACCAGATGCAAAGTCTGCTTTCTGGCAGATGATTTCACAAATCCAGCAGGGAATTTACAACTAGAACAAAAAATGCCTGCACCTACAAGTTAAGGGACACGTAGTCCAAACTTTTTCCCCATGAAAATACAAAAGGGATGTGTGCCTGTAAATGTGTATGATGCATTTCAACAATAACCAAGCAGGATATGCACACAGCAAGTGCACTGATCTACTTTAGACATGAAAGCTAATAAAAATGGAAAGATCCCTTGTAAACCTCCTATTACTATGTAATGGACTGCACTAACATACCTATAGCTGATGATTATGGTGAATGAATGGAATTAACAGGGAAGTGCACACTCTCTTGAGAGCGACACCACATCAACACAGACCTCATAGACTCACTGTCAACCAGCCACAAGCCTCTGAGATTTAAAGGGCGCATGGTGCTCGCTATCAGGGAGTTCACCCAGCTCAACAAGGCTGCAGGTTAGCTCAGGCAGGGAGGGTCGATGCTTCCATGGTGTGCCTTCGATAAGCAGCCAAGTAACTCAGCTAGTTGGGAAAGAGTGCTGCTGCATGACCAAGGGGGTGAGTCAGCCAATGCACAGGCATCACCTACCCTGTGCAAAAGGACACTGAGACAGGATTTGTCTTCCTACAAGACAAAGTTTGGGAGACTGAGGAGAGGTGCTGAGGGATGCCCTGACCCCAGCCCCCAGGATGCTGCACTGGGAACTCAGAGCCTCCTTCCTGCACCACGGCAATGCCCAGGGGACAGCTAAGCCTGCTGAGAACCTTCCTCTAAGGTATGAAAAGATAAGAGGCTCCATTAGGACGCCAAAGTGGAACGTGCTTACAAAGGTGATCTCAGTTCCACACATCCTGCATTATTTATTCAGACAGGAGGTGCCTGGGCACATCTCTTCAACCTCTTGCAAGCATCACTGCCACTTCAAGTCGGGGATGGTCTACGGGACAACCAGAGGAACCGCTGGGTAGGCTTAGGAGTCACACGGGACAAAGAGAGGTGACCAAGAAAGCACCGCCGCTCCCGAGCTCCCCCAGAACACAGTTAGGTCTGAGCGCGATGTCCCGGCGCCCCGACCCGCGGCAGCTGCCCTCTACCCGAGCACTGAGGCCGGTGTCGGTCGTTCCCAGCCCTCCACACACGCGGGGCCGCATCTCCCCCGACCACCCCAGTAGCTCCCCGCTCCCCACGCACGTCGCGTCACCTCCAGCCCCGCAGGACGAGCACCCGACACCGGCCCTCCCCAGCGGTCCCACCGCAGCCTGCGGTTCGCTCCCTCAGGCCTAGGAGCCCGGCATCGGACCGGAAGAGACACTCACCCCGGCGAAGACGGCCGCATAGCCGGCGCTAGCACTGCCCCGGGGGAAGGACCACGACCCCGAGCCGCTGCGCCCCGCCACATGCCTCGGCCGCGCCCCGCCCCACTACCGCATCTGCCCCCGCCCCTCATCTCTTCCCATTGGCCCGTCGGCATTCGGCCCCGCCTTCTCCGCCACGACCACGCCTCCTTCCTCTAGCCACGCCCCATCCTGTAACGGTGGGGAGGAGCCTCCGCTGCGCAGGCAGAGCGGCTCACGCCGGAAACCACGAGCGGAGAGAGCCACGCGTCTGCGGAAGTGACGTATGCGGAGCGTAGCGGGCAGCAGCGGGCTGCCTGCGCTCGGGCTGCGTGCTGGGGTCTGTATAGGCGGTGTCGTGTGAGCAGCGCTGCATAGTTGCAGCCGGCACCGTGACATGGCACGAGCACAGCTTCCTCTAAGCTGTAGGTGCTCGATTTAGAGCTGTCTCCCTTCTGCGTTCAGCGACTTCGGGTTGTTTCCAGATTGTCTTCAAAAAGCGGTGCAGGGGTCAGCTATGTGTACAGAGGCACAGTCGGTATTGCATTGTGCTTTGTTCTGTGCTTGTGCCGTTGATGAGGTGAAGAAGGAGCCCCTGATGCCTCAAATCAATGAAGATTTCAGCTGCTAATTGCCATAAATGACAGTGATGCTGAAACCATTCACGCATTCTGATGTAATTTTAGAACGCAAATTTTCTTTTATAAGTGAGCAGTGAGGAGGAGGAGTTGATACCATGATCCATCAGATAATTAAAAACAGATGAAATGCAGAGCTCCACATTTAGGACTCAATTTAAAACATGTCTGCCTACATCTATTGTATAGACGGATCATTCCATCTTCCGTGTAAGATACTGACATATACTGAAATATTCCTTCCCCTCTTTCCCAGGGAAGGGGGAAGGAAGGAAGAAACTCAGTTATTCAGGAGAATTAAAAGAGACAGCTGAAACTGGGGGGAAGGACTGTGTGCTGTAGAGCAGATTATCTGACAGGACCAAACACAGTGATGGAGGAAAAGCAGGGCAGCACATAGCCTCTAGGGTTGGTGTAGTGGGGAACAAGAGCATTTCTCACAGAAACAGTCTCAGAAAACAAAAACAAAAACAAAAACGTATGAAGAAGGCCAGAAGTGAAATAGGAAAATACAGGTACTGAAGAAAAGCTGTGATCATGCAAACGAATAGAACGTCATGCCATGAGCATGCCCTGCTCATGCACAGGGCACGCCTGCTGCTGCTCAGGCTGTTTCTTTTGAGTATCACAGAGGACATCATTTTGAAAGGTGTTTAAACATCTTTGCAACTTTATGTGCCCCCTGTGAAAGGTTGGGGTGCTGAGACATGCTGGCGATAGCAAATTTTCAGAGCATACAAATGAGGGCTAAGCCACTCCTGATTTTCCTGTTGGTTAGTATTTATTATAGATTGTCAGGAGAGCAGAGATTATGGGATGCACTGAAATGCTGTCAGAGGGGATTGGGCTGGAGGTGCAGGAAGGAAGGCTTCAGGATCATAGTTTAAACAGACATGGCTCCAATATAGTCAAGTAATGTCCTAGATGTTAACCCATTCAGGGTTTTTCACTGACTGAGAGAGAACAAAGAGCAATTCTGTGTTTAAGAAATAAAAATATTCTTTTTTTTTTCTTTTCTTTCAGAACAGATGGTGATTAGGATCAGGAATATTTGCTTTTCTGAATTACTCAAATAAACGTCACGTGAGGCAATGCAAAAAATAGTCATGCATTTCTTATTACATTGAAGAAGAGGTGGAATTACATCCCTTCAAACATGTGGAAGGCTAAACCTGCCTGCTCTACACTATGGCCCTTTTAGTGCAGTGCCAAGGCAGACCTGTGGAGGAGAGCTGTCCCTTAGGGGCACGGGGACCACCAGACACTCTGTGTATTATGTAAAAGCTCCTGTACCAGAGTTTAACCTGCTGTGGGCCATATTGTCTTCTGGTGTAACTCCAGTCAAATTATCCAGAAACTTATTTAGCCTGCTATCATTTTTTATTTTTTCCCTATAACCATGTTTGCACAGAGGACATGCCTCTGCCAACTCTCAAGCAGCAATTAGGGAAGAGACTGGTTAGAACTGTTGACAATATGTTTGCAGAGTCCTAAATACCATTGAATATGATCTATAAATATTGATGCTTGGAGGAAGAGATTTGCTCTTTGCATAGTTTTCATGTTGGCATCTGCTAGGCTGAGTAAATGACTAATGAAAATCACATTGTGAGGAGAGGAAAAAAAGCCCATAGTGATGCTTTGGAGTTCCTTTCTAGTCTTGCAACTTGCACTGCCTTGATTTCAGTCCCACCAAATTGTGAGTCTTACCAGATCTTGCAGTTGGGTCTTTTCAGAACCTTCTGGCTTTCTCAGTCAAGAGGAATGAGAATCTTGACTGTCATTTCAAAATGGATTTGGTGTTTGCATGGAAATGTGAAAATATGTAACAAGTGTCCCTACAAGTGGAAATGCAGATAAGCAAATTGCAATTTCAGTGAGCTAACCCCCTCCTATCTGAGCATAGGGGTTTCCATCCACTGCAAGCAGTTACCTAGAAGTCAAATTCTGTAATTAAAATTCCATAATTAAAATTCAAAATACTCTTCATAAACTTATTTTAAAGCCAAGATTCTCATGTAGTACCATGTTTGTAGCAATGTTAACCTAATTAAGGAATTGGTCACAGTGACAGAGCATCCAAATGATTGCATTTTGAGCTATTATGAAGAATGAAATCTGTGCAAACAGCTAAAAAAGATTGGCTCTGTGCGTTCACTTAACTATGGATATAACATTACTCACAACCCATCAGGATGCTCCAGTTATGTTCAAACTCGGTTGTCCCACTGGCATCATGTTACTGCAGCTTCATCATGAAAAATGGATCTCGTGCTCCGCCAGCAGTGCTGCCTTTCTGAAGCCATGGCAATCCCTGAAGCACAAGTGAAAGCCTGCATTAACTCCTCACAGCTCAGAAGCAGCACAGAAGATAGTTCTAGCAGTGCATTATCAGACACATATTGAACCTGACACATGACACTATTTACTGTAACATCCAGTACCCAACCAGCATTCTCGGCACTGACTAGCATTGCTTTCACGTGCAGTTCCTTGCAAGGCCCATTGCCTTTGACAGAGATAAAGAGAAATGTGGGCCAGGGGTGGAGAAAGCCTGGGCTCAAAACAGTCAGGGATTGCAAGAGGTAGGGCAGAAATGGGGTACCCACCAACTTAAAATGAGGTCCAGGGAGCCCACAATGCCTGGTGTTTTGTTTTTCCAGCACAGCCTTTGGGCATAAGACAGAAGTTTCTAACCACAGTCCTATGACATCACCCTGCTACCACAACCTGGAAAATCTCTTAGCTGAGTACAAATGAATGGCTCATCTGTGGCATGTCAGTCCAAAGCAGACAGGTTTTGCCTTTATTGATGGCAGTGGAAGAGGAGAAGGGACAAGTTTTCAATGTGTAAACTGATCAGTTCTCCATACAGGAAAGCAAAACATGACCAATCAATACAACCTGCCTTGTCCACAACTAGGATTTTAAGCACACCTTTCCTTCTGAGATTGCTGTGGCCATACATGGAAGTAGAATGTTTGGGAAAGAAGCAGAACAGAAATGCCATGACAGGAGTATAGCTAAGTTTTCATGAGAACTGCTGTTGACCTGGTTTCTGCACTGCTGTGTTTAGCTCATCCATGAGGACTTCTGAGTCATGCCAGAATGCTATGCACTAGCTATGCATTTTGTTGAAGGAATGTCTAAATGATGCAAAGGGTGTTTTGGGGAAGAAGAGGCAATCCCTTCAGAAAGCAAGGCTGGAAGAGAAATATAAGAAAAAATCCAAACAGTAAGAAAAGTGGTTGCTCAGAAGGATGGCAGAGAACAGGGAGAATCCAGCCAGGAGAAACAAAGTAATGACAGAAGTCACCAAATCCCATCCTTGCCTATAGCCTCTTGAGGGGAGTTATAACTTGGAGGGATTGAAGTGCTTAAAAGTAATAACCTGGAATTTAAGCCTAGATGCTTTTTGCTGAAAGGTAGGTTTGTCCTGCTAGAAGAGGAGAGCCGTGAGAAGGAATCAAGCTCCCTCTCCAATCAAATAGCAGGCTTTGCACGTCACCTGATTTGGAGTGTAATGTATTCAAGTGAAAATGTGTTTCTTGCTTCGAACCTCCTCCTCACACCACAGAACAGGATCTTAATTCTATGCCAAGAGCACCTGAGGATTTTGTGCTGTTGAAACTGGGGCTGACTGAACGCTCTGTAAACAGTACTGCAGAGGTTTTGCTTTTTCCAGTCTAAGTGTGTGCAGACAATGCATTTGCTGATGAATTTTGAATTGTTTTCTCTCTGCTCTCTGCCTTAACAGTGGCATCCATTGAAACACCAGCATTCTGGCCTTAGACAGGCACAGAATGAAGACACTGTAGCTACTGGCGTAACTCAAAGACACAAAGATTATTCCAGCAACGCCTGGCAGTGCTGCTGCCAGCCTCATGTCTAGAGGCACTTTTACAAGACACCATTCTTACCACCATCTTTCCACCTCAGGTTTTATCATTTTTGTATTAAAAAACTCAGTGTGGTACGTGGTGCTAAAAAAAACCAAGTTATTTTAAAACAAACCTTTTGACTGAATTCAGACAAGCTCTAAGGCTGTATTAACAAGCTTGCAGACGCTGTAATTGATGTTTTTTTTTTTCTTTGTGTTGCTATTTAAAACAAATAAATAAAACAACCCGCACAAATCGCACCCAGTTTCAACAATGGAGGAAGAATGGGGTAGCTGCTCTAATAGCAGCAGCACCAACACCTACTTCTTTACAGATGGGGAACGGTGCAGTGCCACCAGAAGACAAGGAACAGTGCTGTGCAGTGCCTTTATCCTGCTGCTGACATCAGATACTGCCAGTGCAAGAGAGGGTGGTTAACCAGTAACATACATTCTGGCAACTGTTTGGGAAAGTAAACTGTTTAACATTAACGGAGCTGATTGTGGATTTTCCCCTGCCATGTGGGGGATATATCCTGGGCAAGGAGATTCGGAAACCACCCTGGGGCTGGCAAGGGAAAGGGCAGCAGGAAGAAGCAATTATAGAGGCCATGCCAGATGCCCCAACAGACATTTCTCACTGGCCTGCTAGAACTCTGTTGATTCCTCAGCCTTCATCTAGGGAATCCCAGGGCTGCTAAAAGAGTCAAAGAAGGAGTGGGATGGTAGAAGCTGGTTGCACAAACACCCTTGAGGAGCAGGACTGACTGGAAAGCAGGCAGACAAGGAGGGACAATTACACATCCAAGGGTGGCTCAGAGACCAGCTCCCTTTTCAAGAGCTTGTGAGGAAACAAGAAGGGTTAAAGCTCCTTCCCTTCACTGCTTTTTTTTTTTTTTTCCTTTTTTTTTTTTTTTTTTTTTCTGCTTAATTAACCTACTGCAGTCATGTCAGCCAAAATTAGCATCTTTGATAGAAGCTGGCCCTCACGCCACTTTGATAATAGCAGAATAAAACCAAAGGAGGGGCAGAGCTGAACTGGGTCCCTAATGCCCCAACACCAGCACTCACTCGGATCGCTTCAGGCTTTCTTCCATGTTCTCTTCCACACTCAGAAGCAGAACAACAACGTTCAAAACACGCATATGCCACATCGCATCTACAGCTGAGGGGCACTGGCCCTCCTGCTAGCGTCAGCCGGTAGGGAACGTGCCCCACGTCGTACAGAGCTTCACACTGAGGCTGAGCCTCCCTCAACTGGAGGAGGTTGGTCACACCCGGTGGCCTCTTGGCAGTCTCACCGGTAGATGGCAATACGGAGACAGAGAAACACGCCCGTAACCCAGAGAGGCAGGAAGAGGCGCTGGGCGTAGAGAGTGAAGGAGCGAAGGCAATGCTGGGCAAATTTGCGGGGCTTCCAGCTCTCCTGCCCCTCCAGAATGAGTGCTGTTCTTCTCCTACCCTGAAGTCACACGTTTTTAGAGACAGCTCTAGCAAGAAGAAAAAAAGAAAACACAAAAGAAAACAAGACTCTCTCTCAAAAAAATAAGATGTCCACGTCCCTAAATTATCAGCAGGCAAATATTTGCCCTTTGTTTCAAGTGCTTTATTTTCTTTAAGATGACAGGCTGAAAGTGAATGCTGAAGCACTGCCTAACACAACAGCACGCTACAAAAGTTTGCAAGTGTCTACGTTAATGGAACAAAATATCTCTTGTTCTTTATATGCTGCCTACATTTTGCTTCCTAAATGATAGTAAAATGTATGTTCTTATATTGGAAGACAGTCCATCCAAGACACATTCACTAAAACAGAAATCACCATCTGTCAGCCTCTGTGCTGAGGACATCACAGCCTCCCTTCAAAACAGAAAACAACAACTGCTTGGCAAACACTGAATCACGTCAACCCTACTTGTTCTGCTTGTCCAGCCCTCTAATGCAGTTTGCATTTATGCAGAGACCAGCCCATCAGAGCTCTTTACATGGTCATTTCTTTATTCATGTGGGGCACTCCTGTCTCTGTGCTGTTCTGTTTATATCTAGGTTTAAAATGGACTTGAAATTGCTGGTCCTATTGGCTCCTTGCCTGAACGGTTTTAGCTCTACCATTCCAGCCCAAAACCCCTGCCAGCCTGGAAGAGGAGGTCTGTTGTGGCAATGTAGCGTGGTAATGTCATACCTAAACTTTTTGATTGAATGCTGCCATCAGTAAAAAAAAAATTGAGCATGCATTCCACCCCAAAATATGTATATTTATCTGTTTATACATTCTATACATGTACACCCGATGTTCTAATATTTTCTTCCTGCATCCCAATGGATCATCTTGTGCACCTCCTGGGATATCTGCACCATACTTTGGAGACCACTGATTTGTACAACAGCTCTTCCTGCCTCGTGCTCTGGGCTGAGCCTTTTTGTAATCCCTCAGTTCTAAATTAGAAGAGTGGAAACTCTTCTGTACAGGTTCGCTCTTCAGCAGTGCTGTTGGCTTGCTCAAAGGGTATTTGCTAGAGGTGAGAGGGGAACTGCTAAAGAGAGAAGTAAGAGTCTTCAGGTATGGGGAGGAGAGAGGAAAGGAGAGTTTAAGCAGAAGCTGTTGAATGGTTCCGTAAGAATTATTCTTACTGTCTCTCCAAGTCTCACAGGAACATTGTGGTACTCAGACTAATTCTGTTTTAAGGAAGACAAAAGATGACAGAGAGGGAAAAAAGGGATGTAAATAATAATAATCATGTTCTACATCCAACGGCTGTGCCCAGGAGCAGTGCCATACTCCCAGGTGAGGTCCTGCAAAATATCTTACTGAATACAGGGGAGTATCTGCCATCACTCTGGCATGGCAGGATCTGGGTTACTTAGCCATAAACCCACTTAATCAAAATGCTTTCTAATACAACCATGTGGAAGGACAAACACCATGAAATAAAAAGTTTTGGTCCAAGCTTACAAGAGGTTTGAAGTAGAGAAAGGCACAGGATGTGTCTCAGACAGGGATATGGTAAACGTGATAAAATAAAAGCTGAATACAAACACAGAGAGCCTTCCAAAAGTCTTAGCAAAAACAGCCAATACAACTTTGGGGTGCGTTAAGAGGGGAAGAATGAGGATTGATGTGATTTTATCTTCCACATACAGCACTGCCAAGGTCCACAATAAAATGCTATGGCATCTTCTATTCCTGTTTTTATGAAGAATGTTGACTAACTGTAGTCAGCTGTATTCTCTGTTGGCATAGAAGAAAAACTTTTTTTATCAGGTGCTAAGAACAAGCTTTGGGCTGGCAGAAGCTGTATGGATTGATTACTCTAAAGGGATGAAGGAACGGGACACAAAACCGACAATTCAAACAAAGCTTCTTTTATTTCCTTTTACCCTCATGACTTTTCCCTATTTAAAGGAAAAAACCCCAAACCACCAAGTAAGTGACTAGTCTCTCTATTTCCCTAGCTCCTTTTCTTGCAAATAATAATCCAGTTCAGCAGCTGTTGGGTTCTTGGGGCCAGTAACCTTAGCCAGGCATTTCATGCCAAGAGACAAAAAGCAGCAGGTGAGGCAGTAGCAGGTGGTGCTACTGGCTTGGGAGCTCATATCAAAGGTCTGTACACCCTAGAGTTGTCTATAGGGAAAGCACAGGAAGAGAAATCTGGGAATTATTCATGGCTGGTAACCGGCAATTATATTCATAGTCCAGAGATATATCTGTACATTTGTCTCCACTTAGGTACCTTCCAAGTATTCCATCAATAGTGAGAAATACAAGAGAGGATTTGACATCTCTGGTATTGCAAAAGCCCAGAAAAAAAAAAAAAAAAAAAAAAAAAAAGCATAATCACATCAGGAAAGAAAAACCCTTAAGCAAACAAATATACTTGCAGGCTTCTTTTCTCTGTCAGTATGAAGCAACATGGACAAATGCCACTTCTCTGATCCTTTGGCCATCAGAAAGAACTCAAGCATCAGAAGTTTCATCACTAATTCTATCCATACAAAATGTTCACAGCTGTTGGCATAGAGAACAATGTGAACGAACCACTGACACTGCACGAGGTCCTTAGTTCCACTCCATCTGAGGCTTTCAGCATGCTGTTTGAATAAAGGCGGCACTGGGTGCAGACCTTATAAAACTGGAGTGGTTGCATAACGCCCCGAGTAACAACTTAACATACTGAAAATACCTATCTATGTTAATGTTAATATGCTGGCAGCATATTAACAGAATGAGTGAGATATATGGCCTTCCATTCATTAATGACTAAGTGCAGCAATTGTTTTTTGCTACATCGCTCGAGCTACGTCAGATCTGAAGCAGACCAAACAAGTTAGAAAATACTTCACACAGCCTACACAATTACCAAAACTACTAGAGAAAACTCCCTGGATTTTTAACAGATTACAAACCATTTTTAGTAGTTTTGAAACTTACCTGTAGTAGAATATGTTCTCTGGTAATTTTAATAGACTGGAGTGCAGAAAGGGAAATGAAAGGTCCTGCGATAAGAGGGCTAGCACCCTTCGAAGTCCCTATCACAGATCATGTTCATGCATCACTACCATGGGTCACAGCTTTCCCTTTGAAAGGGCTAGAACCTCTGCAAGAGGCAGGGAAAACACTGTGCTCACTGGGTATCTTCTACAAAGAAAGGCATTGCTCCGATCCTGTGCTTACTCCAATGATATCCATTCCTTTACAAGGCTGCAGGAGCAGCAGGTGTGCTTCAGGGGTGATCTCAATTATAAAACCTCAACTGCTATAGACTTATCTTTTGAAAGCAGCATAATAGGGCAGTTCTGGGCATAAATCCAATATGATGTAGTTCTGACTCTGGAGGTTTCTACATTTTTTTCTTATGGAGGCTACCTTCACCTTGAGAGCACTGAGAAGGGCAGAGTGATGGAAACACAGTGGTGAGATTCCCATGACCTCCACTCTAGCCTGGCCACTGTTTTCCTTTGGTTACCTTTACCATGCCATGCTTCTTGCAGTCCCAGCAGTGTTGAAATAGTGCAATGCTGAATTTGCATGTAATTTTATATCATGAGAGAAGAGGATACAGTAGATACCAATACCTATCGCATGACACCCTGAGCGATGCACAGGACTTGGACTAGGAATCAAATTCAGTCAGGTAGCTCTGCTCTGTGGTATGTGTGAAGATAACTGCCTACATATAAGGTTTTCTGAATTGTTTGTGGCCCCCTCAGGCCTGTGGATGACTTCGTTAATACAGCTGCCACAGTAAATACTGTAATATTTTCAGATATTAGCAAAACAGTTTAATTTGTACCCACTACACTAATTCAAAACTCAGTAAATCTGAGTTTAGTTCCCAACACTGCTGCAGACCTCTTCTGTAATCTTCCACTTACCTTTCATGCCAAGCATTTTGAAGGGATCAGAGAGAGACTCCAGCTGCCAGTTAAAGGTACCTCCAACATGCCTGGTTCTCAGAGAATGGGCACTCAATACAAACACAGCAAAGTGTTTTGGGGCCACCTCACTGTGCCCCAGCTCTCTGCTGCTCACCATCTCACTTCTTTATACCGTAAGATTTCCAAGGCAAAGAGTTTTCAGAGCAAGATCCTCCTTCAGCTTGGAGCCTCGGACTCCAGCTGATTAGCACATTTATTAACAAAGGTGAGAGTTTTAAAAGGGCTGCAGAATCTATGAGCCAACACAAACAGTCTGTCACTGTGGATGGCCAGATAAACCTAAACTAACTGATTGCTAAATAATTCTCTGTTCAGCTGACTGTACAGTTCTCTCTACCCTGGGATCTCAGTCACACTGCATAACTGGGCAGCACTCCCTGCTGCCAAGACCAGCACCATGGTTGCCCACCCACTGAGCACCAGAAAGGGTGAGTTATGATTTTAACTTGTATTGGGAAGTACTTTCAGGCTGCAGAATTATCACCTGCTGACGTCACTGCAGAGCGTGGCATTATTCAGCCTCCTCTCTGACTTCTGCTAGCTTGACATCGACAGCTTGCTAGCTGCCAGCAGACATTGCTCATCACATAAGAATTAAAATTGTTATTGGCCATATTTTTCCAGCTGGGCTTTCAGACTGGTTTCACTTTGCCAACGGTTTGCAGAAGAAAGCAGCATTAGGCAAGTGAGCATACATGAAAGGGAAGTGGAAAGGCACAGAGGCCCTTCCACAGGGCTGAACAAAAAGCAGCAACTTCAGCCTAGAATGGGCTCCCCTGTACCTCCAGATAGTGCAAGCAGATGCTGCTCCCACACCTCAGCAGCCCCATTGGGAAGCAATCCCTGGTATGAATGCCTTCGTACTCCCTAACCTTCTGCAGACATCTAAGGCTTGAAGTCACTTAATGAAATCTCCAGCCAGGCTTTCAGCTGGCTCCTTCCAACCAGGTTTTCCCATCTCCACTCCATAAGGCTCCAGTCCTTCACAATCAAGGCACAGCTGAGCTAAGCCTTTTATTGCTCTCTCTGCATCCAACAAATTGTGTAGGTAGAGCAGAGCAATGATTTGATCCCTAATTAATGCTCTCTTGGTTAGAAAATATTAGTACACAAATTACAATTGGTATCTAACCCACACTTTGACAACTGCACTCACTGTCATAGGAGGGCTAAAAGCTCCAAAGCCAACAGTGACAGAAAAGTCTTGCTGTGCACTCAGAAATAATTCCTCCCCCCATTGCAGCTCACGTCCTGATGTCTTTATTGGTCCATGGAGTCACTTCGTATTCTATCCAAACCCAGTGCTGTTTTTACAGCTGTTTCTGCCTGACTCTGACAATATTCATGCATGGCCATGCATTTCAGATGTGTAACGTAGCATACCTGTATGCACTACAGGTTGCTGGTTCCTGCCAATGCCAACCCATATGGGATTACTCAAGGGCAAAATAGCTGAAAGTTTGACCTCTAACCTACGAACATTTCAATTTCCAAGTGAACCTTTCAAAGTGTTTCTTCTGATTTGGAGGTGACAAATGGTCTGCTCCCATCCTCTGCCTCCCCAGACATCAAAAGAAATATTAATGGATAGGTCAAGTTCAGAATTCACCTTGCAGGTGAGCTGAGTCAGCAGCAATGTAAAAAAACCCACGTTCCAGCTCAGCTAGCAAGGTCTCCTCCTCAGGTCTGGAACCGCAGTGGCTGTCAGAGAAGAACAGAATGGTTTGAAAGGCTGCAGCAATACTATCAAACTCACTCTTTGCTAGCCGGCCTCTTCCTTCTTTGCCATTCACTAGTGCGGATTTAGCATCAGTTGACAGTGAAATGAGCAAAATGTGCAAGGTCAGAGATTCCTGGATTTCCTATGATCTCAAGCCTGCGGGATTTTCTTGGCTGTAATCTCAGGTGTAATCAGTTGCTCCTGGAACCATTCTTCTTAGTGCTATGTTACAGGTAATCACTGCCCCTCTTAAGGCAGGGAGCTTTCACCAATGGAAACAGCCACAGCAACAGACAACCTTCCACACAGCTCAGATTGCAGTGTTGGTTGCTGGATTAGGAAGGACAACTGACTGCTGGAAATCTCTGCATAAACAGAGGCTCCTCATGGATGAATAATGTATAGAGGAGCATGTGGGCTCTTTCATTGCAGACTGGGCTGTGTTTACACATGAGATTTAGGAGGCAAGATAGCTCCCTGCCTAGAAAACAGTCCACGCCTCCAAACCTAGATGTTGCTCTCATTTTGTAACTACTACAATAAATGGCAAAATGTCTTCTTTCCCTTTAAAAGTTACCACGGGAAATAATAACTAACTCTTTGTATACATACATAAAATACCTGGACCTAACAAGTTCACATCTTACACTTGAGTTTACAGTCCATCCCTGTCAGCTGGAACTGATTCATCACTGCAGGATTCCACCGATTGAATTAAAGGCCCTATCACTGAATGATACATGAATGAATCACAGCTCTTGTACCACATCAGTGTGGTTTTGCAAATACGGCCTTGGTTATGCTGCAGACAGAAAATGTCCACTTGGCACCATTAGGAGTGCCAGTGCAGTACAGGTGAATGCAAGGTCTGCTCAGACCTCAGACAAACACAGGGAAGCATCTGCCAAGGACACGCAAGAGAGAAAACAAATGAGTCTGCAAGATTTTAGAGAGTGTGAGAAGGAAATGGGAGGCAGAAGGGGAAGAATGCCAAACCTTATGTAAGTGTGGTGGCTCACAAACTGCTTTGAGAGAAATTTTCTCCTGGAGGATGCCCCAGGTTTTGTTTTTCTGAGGGGAGTGAGGGGTGAGACATGGTATTTATGGACAAAAAAATCCCACACCATGTAAACGCAGCAGATATTTGGCTTAAAAGCAAAAAGAAGGATTGGGCAGGAAAAGGCATCACTGGTTTGCTGACATTTCCCACCTCATTTGTCATCCTTTGCTGATTCCTGCTGACATAAGTCTAGTCCAAAGATGATTAAACAGTTCCCAAGAGGTGCAGTGTTCCCGATAAAAGACGGCAGAATGAGAGATGCTGAAACCTTCCTTTGGGAATGGACAGGCCTCTCTCTTCCTCTGCCTTTATTGTGGTATTACCACAGGGCAACATTTCTCCTCCAGAACTTTGCCTTTTTCCCCCTCCTCAACATACCAACAGCAGGTGTCCGCCACGCATCTCTCTCTCCCCACAGCTTCCTGCTCTGATTGTGACAGCTCAACTCAGAGCTCCCTCATGCTGATGCTGCTCAGCAGCGCTGCGAGTAGGGGAGGAGCAGCACAGGCTGCTGAGGTACCTGCAGCACATCCCCTTCTATCTTGGATGTGGCTGTGCCCAGAAGAGAATGCACTCTCTGCAGAAGGACAAGAAGTGGAGGCTCTACAGAGTGGTAGACAGCCCTCTTTTGCAAATATTTCCTTGCTTTGTTACACTGAAGTGTTCTGCAGATGCGGAACAGACTGGCTCCATTCACATATTGGTGTTCAGATGTAAATGGGAGTATTGCAGAGCAAGAGCTAGAGTGATCCAGAAGGGGAGGACACTACAAGCAGTTCCTGAGTCTGCTTGCAAACCAGCACAAAGCATTTTGGAGAGCCTGCACTCGCATTCCTGCAAACTGAGAAATCAAGGACCCAGGGACCACCTTTAAAGGACAGGCATGTGCCACAGCAGCATGGGCATCCCTCAGCCTATGGGGCTCCTGCTACAGCTCCTCTCTGCTATTTCCCTTAGATCATTAATTCCAGATGCTTCAAGCTTTCAATGCTGCATTCTGCCTTGCTGTTTGCTACCACCTTTCATTGCATCTGCCACAGTCTTGTCATTACTCATCTCTTTTCCTCCTGCCAACTCTACTGCTACAGAAATGGTGACATTCATGTAGCACCTGGGTTTGTCCCAAGCTGCACACACACACACTGGCCAGAAGAAGAGCAGAGCAGGAGGTGCAGCAGTGCAGGGGTTAAGCTGTTCTATGTACTGAGGCTGAGCAGGCAGGCACAGTGCATCGCTCCCCTTTCACCTTCTCCAGTGAAATAATCAGCGCATTTTAGCCCCATGGGCACGTGGAGGGGGTCCAGCTGCTCTTGTGCAGGCAGTATCCTCAAAGCTGCTGGGGACTGGCTGTCTGAAGGAATTATCTCCAGGGCCCCATCAAGAGTTGAAGAATAAAATTTAAAGTACAAAAAGGCAGAGAGAATGCAGAGAGGTGCAGCTTGCTCCTGCGTCATTTAAAATGGAGACCACAATCTTGCTGTTTGTATCTCCATAAGCTCTCAAGCAGCATTTTGTAGAGGGCAGGAGTTGTTTTCCAAAAGCTCTGACTTCAATAAATAAATAAAATATTAAAAAATACTACTCTCTGTGGAGAAGAGTAGAGCGCAGCTGAATATCCCCCTGCTTCAAACTGCATTCTCAAAGGGTGGTTCAGGAGATAGGTAGCAGGTAAAGACATGGACAGAAAAACTGCATTTTTCAGCATCAGGTCACTGCAAGCAGTGAGATGTGATTGGATTTGATTTGCCTCACTGGCTTGGCAACCAGCCAGCCTAGGATAAGGCAAGAGATGTTGTGGTTTTACAGTGCTAGTAGCTTCCTTTTCTCTGGAAGTCTAACAGTTGCAAGACTGGAAAGAAGTATCTGCCTGAGTACCTCCATCTCTTTTTTTTATACCATGAAATTCCAAAATCTGCTGTTTCAAAGGAAGAGAGAAGATACAGAGTCTTCTACCAAAGCACTCCATGTTGACTGACTGCAGTGATCAGAGTACACAGTCTGCCACCTTTCACCATCCTATGCCTGTTGACATGATTTCAGTGGTTTGAGATGGTACGGGAAATACAGAGATAAGTAACCACTGCCTCCACTGATACAAAAGAATGAATGGTTTAGTGCTGCTTAGTACTGAGCCAAGTGTAGCATCTGCGTCCTGGTGGATTTGTCTTTCTTGAGCCTATGTAGTCTTTCCTGTCCAGCATCCACCACATCCTGATGTGGGCAGTTCTGCAGCTTCATTGCCCATCCTGACTGTGTTGAATCTGCCATCTGTTATCTTCATTTGAGCCTGCTGAACTTTTGTATCAATAATAACTGTATCGCTGCTGGGACTCACTGCTGTTACCATTGCTGCACTGCTCACCCAGCTCAGGAACTTTGGGATTGTGCCTGCTAATGAAAGTGCTATGGCCCTGCATACACTTGAGACTTAGAACCAACTGTAATGGGAGTGTATATACCAAGAGACTAGATTCTGTCCTTTCTTAGCTCTGCTGGAGCCAGATGCTGCTGGCTCGCAGCAAAGCTGTGTTATTTCTTGGAGTGGGCACAAGGAAAAGCAACCAGTGGCTGCCAGCCTTAAAGCAGAGGATGTTGAGAAAAGCCAGAGTGGTTTCTGAGGGCAACAGGGCTCTGAAGGGGATTAGAGCCCCGGAGCTGAATCTGCAGCAAAGTTTGGTCTTTCAGTCTGACATGAGAAAAGGATTTGGGGGTGCTGTTCAATGCTTGCTGATCATGAGCTAGCAGTGTGTCGAGGTGGCCAAGAAGGCCATCAGCATCCTGGCTCGTATCAGCAATAGAGCAGCCAGCAGGAGCAGGGAGGTGATTCTCTCCCTATACTCAGCTGTGGTGGGGCTGCACCTTGAGTGCTATGTTCAGTTTGGGCCCCTCACTACAAGAAAGACAGTGAGGCCCTGCAGAGGGGCCAGTCTTCCAGAAAAGGGCAATGGAGCTGCTGCAAAGTACAAGTTTTTTTGGGAAATGCCTGGGGGAACTGGGATTGTTCCGTTTGGAGAAGACTGGGGAGGCTTGGGGGAGACCTTATCTCTCTCTACAATGACTTATAAGGAGGTTGTAATGAGGTGGGGGTTGGCCTCCTCTCCTGGGTAACAGTGATAGAACAAAAGCAAATGGCATCAAGTTGCACCAGGGGAAGTGCAGGATGGATATTAGGAAACATTTATTCTTAGAAATTGGTGGGGTGTTGGAACAGACTGCCCTGGGAGGTAGTGCAGTCACCATCCCTGCAAGTTTCAGGAAAGGATAGATGCAGTTCTGAGGGACATGGTTTAGTGAGCAATGTTGCTGGTAGCTGGACAGGTGGACTAGATAATCTTAGGTATCTTTTCCAACTTTAATGGTTCTATGACTCTGTGAGATGCCCCACAGGAAGACTGGGCACTAGACCTACACTAGTTCTGCATTGGTTTGGGACACTTCACCAATGCTGGATCGCTTTAATTAGACCATTCAGCCAGGCAAGATGATAAAGCTGCATTTCACACATAGGGATAGTGTTTACCAGAGGCAGCAGTTTGTCTTTTGTTTTGATTTCAGACATCAACAGCACCCACAGATGCTCCTTTATCATCAACAGGTCCCTGTATGTTGTGGATAGGTCTTGGAGCCTGTAATCTTGCCAGGACTTCCTGCTGTGCACAACACAGCTGCTGGAACAGATCATCTTGTGGCTGTTTCGCCTAATGCATTTAGCTTCACTAGTGCTTCCCTGAGACTGGCAGTCTTGCTCTTTTTTCTTTTTCTTTTTCTTTTTCTTTTTCTTTTTCTTTTTTTTTTTTAAAGTCTGCTGACAACTGACATCTCAGCTGAAGTTTTGGAAAGCTGAACACTTTTTTTTCCCCTCCTGAACGGGGTCAGGAGTGCTTGGAAAAGTCAAGACCTTTAACCTGAAGGTCATCAACAGGCATCACACAACTGGGTGTAAGGTACTAGAGGAAGTCTTGAGTTAATCAGAGTAGAAACGGCCCTCCAGACTGAAAGAAAGGATGGATATAGAGTGGGATGGCACTTTTCAGGGATATGCTCTGCTGCCGACAGAAGCAAAGGCTTAATTCCCAGGGCAAGATCCTCAGCCCTTCCCTTGTGCCCTACCTGACAGGGAGTGCCTGTCCTGTTTTTGTCTCCACAGGGAGCCCAGTGCTTGATGATCCAGCACTGCACGCTGCTATTTGCACCCAGTGGGATCCCACAAGCCCATGGAGATAGGATGCAGTATTGTCCAGAGCTCAAAGCACCAGTTTCCAAAATATCAAGGAAAGGAGGATCAGACCCAGATCCTTTGGCACATACCAGTTGTTCCTCAGCGGCACGTGGCCACACATTGAGACTGCAGCAATGTAACTGAGCCTAAGCACTCTGCAGTGCTTAGGCTTTGTCTTTTACGCTGTGTTCTGTGCTGCACAACTCACCTTGGGGAAAACATTTAGAGAAAAGAGCCAGCCATGCTTAATTCTTTCTACATAAACAGTGATCACCTGCTAGTGTACAAAGGTATGTGTACAGAGAAAGGCTGAACTGCAGCCTAGGGAAAATGGATTAGGGCTGTTTAGATTTCCTTTCTGCTCCTTGTACTCACAGACTGACAGCAGAAGACAGACACGATTGATAACAGTCCACACATGCCTGAGCTCAGCCCTGTAACAGGCCAGGATGGATACTGCACCATTTGCACTGCAGCAAACAGACGCATTTCCCTTGTGGTTCCTTTCCAGGCTCCAGCTCAACAGAGCTGCCTCAGCTTCTCTTTAAAACAGAATAATGATATGCAAATTGCAACACCACCACACTGTATTTTCTAGCAGTTGGCACAGCAAACGGAAGTAGAGAAAGAGCTGAGGGGAGGGAATTGCTCAGCAAAGCATTGCTTGGTCAGAAAACGTCAGCTCATCAGAGGTTCCTGTGCTCTCACTGCAAATGATTCACTATTTGTCATCTCAAACTTTAGTCCTTGATCAGAGTCTGGGAATAGTAGGGAATAGTGAGGGAAACTCCTGCGCCAGAGGAGAAAACCATTTCCCTGTCCCTTCTTCCAAGGGCTGATGGGCTCTGGCTGGCATCACCATTAATTCAACCACTACCTAAGATAAGGAAAGGGAATTAAAGGAAAGAGTCACCTTCCTACCAGCATCACAGGAAATATGGCAGAGCCCACTGTTCACGTGAGGGAAGCCAGGAAGTTTTTCAGATGTACCCTTCCATGGGTGTCCTCATCTCTCAACAAAAACAATACCAGGAATAGAAAATGCCCTTAAAATACTAAAATGCCAAAAAAAGACAAGTGAAGTAATTAAGAAATAAATCTTAATAATCACGAATGTGGTGTCTTGGCAACATTCCTTTGATATTTGCTCAGTAAAAGCATTAACAAAGTTATGAGGTAAAGAAAGAAGAACCATCTTTGAAGATTCAGTTTTACAAAAAATGAGCCAGGAAGCTGCCCACACAGCAGGTAAATCTTCTCACGGTCTAAGTAAGCTACTTCATCTAGGCTGAAGCTGCAACATGGAACCAGGCTCAGAACGATACTTCATGGCAAGTGATGCTCACAGTAATCTCTGAGTAAGTGCTTCTGTTCTTCACATGGTATTTAAGAGGAAGATTGGGTTGTGAGGACACGCAGCTCTGGAAAGAGATGTAAATCCATTCATGGATGAAGGCTGCCTGCACAATGTGGTGCACATATTCCAGAGATCAGGCTATGCTCCCAGATAAGAATCACAGGTCCTAAGGATCATAGCTTAGACATTTGTTTTGCTGCTTTTCAAAGGAAAAAGGAGTTGCTGCGTGTGAGACTGGAATTTTATTGTTTTGTTGGAACAAGGAGGAGCAGTAAAGGCCAGTCCTGATTGTACATGACTGGAGTTATTACTGCCTGCTGGCAAGACATAATGCATGTTCACTGGGTGTTTCTGCCAAGGAAGCAGAGAGAGGAGGCACACAGCCAAAGCTATGGCAGGGGCCCACTGCTTGGAGAGTCCTAGATCCTGGTGGCAGAGACTTCCTTCCTCCAGAGAGCTGTCTGTGTCTCTGGTGAGTCCTGAGGACCACACATCAAAGAGACAGCATGCAGCTTCAGTTAAGCAAGAAAAAGTCAGTAAGAACACTGTGGTTAAACTATATCAACCCTGTAGTTAGGCAAACATCTTGACAAAAAAGGCCAGACAAGTATGCCTACTCCCAGGAGTTCACTCTGCTGATAAAGCAGTTTGCAGGTTCTACAATATAAAAACCAAGGTGGTGAAACCAATTGCTGGCCTTCAGTTCAGGAAAAGGTCCAGCAGGTCTGGGCACGAAGCGGTTGTGAAAGGCTTGAGCCTGTGAGGGGAGCTGATCAGTGATCTGCATCTTTGCACAGTGATAAATTCCCAGCCTTAATGGCTTCAGGTTTGCTGACTGTTGTTAGATCACTGGTAATCTAAGAGGTGGTGACAGGCAATTTATTATGTTTGCAGCATGCCTTGCATTGTCATTGTAATAAAAGTGAATATTAGTAATAAGATCAAGCCTTCCCTCAGGTCCTCAGTACAGCAGGGTGGCGGATTTGTGTGATGTTCTTTTCTCACCTCTCACTTTCTTCTTTCTCCTTCTATCACTGCTTGAGCAAAAGAAGAATCTCCCTGAGCAGTTTGCAGTATGGAACATGTGACAAAGACAAGCAGCCTGGCCTCTCTGAGAAGCCGTGATCCAGCGGTAAGCACACACATACATAGGTGCAAAGCTTTCTGCAGCTATTAAGCTACAAGCAGCACCTCACATCATCTTATCAGAGTTCCCTTAGAAAGTTAAATGGTGCACGCTTTATTTGTAATTGGATGCAAATTAAAATATCACTCACGAGAAGGCTGAAATCCTGAAAGGGTAGACTGCATACATTAAACCTCAGGATCTGAATAATGTCAGAGGATATGTTGTTACTTTATTAGCATTTGCTTCAGTCCTCTGCCACCCCAGTGATGTGAATAAATCAATTTCTTCCTCCATCCCGGAAAGTGAAAGGGGGAGAGTCAACATCTGCTGATGAGAGCATTTGAGTCATTCACAATCTGCTCAGTCCAAAGTCTGAAAGGTAGGACAGCAGCAGATCCACCAGCCTGGGAGCGTGGACAGCATAGGGCATACGGCGACCAGTCTGCTCTGGCCTGCCACATCCTAAGTGGGTAGGGAAAAACAGTAGATTTGCCCTGGAATTCAGCTACGAAGAGGTAGGCAGTGCAGGGAAAAAAGCCACTTTCCTTGTGCTTGAAGTGAGGCATTACCCTGACAGAGATGGGCAGTGCTAAGATGCAGGTGTCACTCAGAGCTTCTAGATAGTCTTTTTGGCCAATAAGCATTATCCTTCTGCCTCTGTCACACATGCACCAAAGGTGCTCCAAATCCACAGACATCACATCCTCCCGCCTCAATCCTCTGGCTGGACTTGTCAGCTAAGACCTGCGTCCAGCCCAGTGCAATCAGTCACCTGCTGGCAGAGGCTGTATTCTTCCATAATAACTGGACTACATCATGGAGGGTGGGATACCACTGCTGTGTTTTGATTCTCTTGGGAAGAGATTAGCAGGAAATGAGAAAAACATAGATGAGGAAGGAGAGAAAGACAATGTAATACAGGTTAACTGTCCTTCACTGGAAGCTGCGACAGAAGGCCAAGGCCCTTTACAAATATAAATTTAGCCTCAAAAGTGATCCAGGCAGTAGCAGTACCACGACTTCCCATTCCATCCTGCTGCTCAGCCAGCCTTGGTTTTCCTACTGCTTTGCTCAGGAAGGTATTGGAAGCTGATGCTGCAGAGGCAGCTTCTAGAGCCTTAGCCCTTCTCTGCTCCATCAACATTAAATCAGCACTGTGTTGGCTCCTGCCAATGTGCTGCTGTTTTTCCCAGCTCAAGCACAGCACAGAGGCACCATTACAACAAGACCTGTGTTAGTGAATGGGAGCTAGCAGGGAGGAGATGGGAATGCAGGATCGTTATCACACAAGTGTCAGGTGTATAGATGGAGCTGTTTAGTTTGTTTTCCCTCTTGATGCACAATGCAGACAGACAGAGAGATGCCTGTTGCACTGCTTCTGCAGAACAACTATCAGCTAAGTCCTGAGCTTTTTCTAAAGAAAAATTAGTAAAATGGTGTTTGTGTCCTTCATTATACAAGCATTTAGGCAAAAGCTGAGAAGAGGACGTAGCACCAGTAACAGCAGGTGGCTCATACTCATAGATGTCAGAGGCAAACAACAGATTTGCTCTACCCGCCACCTTCGCCCAGTCAGCTTCATATAACAAGTACAGTGCCACCAGCTTTGTTCTTTTACCTGTACTACCTTTGCAGAATTGCCTTTGCAGTGCCAGCAAAGCCACACGCAGCCCTTCTCTCTGAGCAGGATATGTTCTCAGAGTCAGTGTCAGTTTCCATATTTGTGTCCTCCATTCTTTTCTGTCCAGAATTCCAAAGATTTAGGACTGAAACTGCTTTGAGCCCTTATCTAGTACAACCAACAAATCCTATGGCTGTAATCAGTTTTGATAACTGAATAAACAGTGCTAGCTGAGTAAATTAACTAAATTTCAGAATCCCAACTGGATACTGGAACATCTGAGGACAGAGGTGTTCTCACTATCTGCAAGGACATGAATAACACCTGAAAAACAAAGACCTAAGTTAGATCTGAAGTGCTACTATAAATCACAGGTAACAACTTTCCAGCAGTCTATCAGAAAACCATCAGACAGATGCAGGCCGTGCCACAGTCCCATGTTACACCTTATGGCATGATAGGAAGAGATTGTTCACCAGGTAGCACTGAAAGAACCAACTGTAGTTGGTTTATCCTAGAGGAATTGCTGGGAAGTTTAGCCATTTAGAATCTTCACGTTTTTATCCAGGATTTTAAATAAGCAGATAATTTTTCCACTTTTTTTTTTTTTTTTTTTTTTGGCATGGTATGTGAACCAGAACATGAGTTAATGCTCTGAAGATAACGTCTAGCCCTGGGCTAATTGTTAATGCTGTTACAAAGAAAACTAAAGCAGAAAATGCCACTGCAGAAGAGCTGCAAAAATCACACTGCAATCCACAAACGAGGAGATGAATTTGCATAGCCCTGGGTTACTTTCACAGCTCTTTACTTTTCCCTATGGCTTCACAGAGATGCCAAACGTTATTATTTCATTCAAAGTTTTCAACTGGAAGAGTAAAATGTAGAGGGGTTGCTAGATACCAGTCTGCAAATAGTTCATAGGTATAAATAGGCTGATCACAAAAAGAAAAAATACTTCCTAATATTTTTGCTAGCACTGAAACACCATTTCTAGAGAGGCAGACGGAAGGTTCCTTGGGCACTTATTTGTCTGATCTTAATAATAGTGTTGCACATGAAGAAGATCTGGACATTCTGAGAACAAGACGTGTGGGGTTTTCTGCTGGTTGCTTGAGAGCTGACAGATCTTTCCCTTCCTAAAGTTCCTCTGGAGCTACCTGGCTGCCTTCCCCAAGGAGGCACTGGTTATCTGAGCTGATCTCCTTTGTGTTATGAACTTTTCTGAAACATTATACATGATACTATATTTTGTGAGCTGTACAAAGAGCCTCTCAAGAGTGGCAGCGCCAAATTCTATTACGGGGTTTGGGGCAAAACTCTACTCTGATTTTATTTCTTCTGCTCTAAAGAGAGATGCCCTAGTGCACTGAGTTCTGGTAGTTGAGCAATCACACAGCTTCAGGAGGTACATGGTTTTCATGGGCAAAGACGGTTCCAGTTAATCAATGGTTTCATTATCCAGAAGAGTTTAGAATGTCCTAACTCTTACTCCAGTCTAAAAGCTTTCATGGTTCCAGCATCATCTACTTGAAGATCTCAAAACAGTTTATTTTATTACCTGCTGTCTTGGAGATTATCTTCTTTCCCCATTGTGAGAACAAAGCCAGATTTCCCATAGGAATCCATCATTTTGGGGTTCTGACGTTTTGGCTACCTTTTGGCAAATGTTTTGGTTTCCAGAGCTACAGAATCTTCTCACAAATTAAAAGGACTGCAGAGGTCTAGTAGTTATAAAAATCAAAATCCATATACTCTAAGTTTGCCATTAGGAGGAGCTAAAGATGATATAAAACTGGCTTGAAAAAATTCAGAAAATGTCCAGGATTAGAAATAAAGCATGGCACCAGATCTGAGTGCCATAGTCTGAGGTTAGGTTTACACAGAACCCAGTGAAAACTCTGTGTCCAGTCATCAACTATCAACTCCCTTTGGAGTCCATGGAGGTTTGCTTTGGAAAAACTTTTCAGGGATGTCTTTAGAAATAGACTGAAGGCTCCATTGGAAGTGATATCAGCATCCTGGCAGCATATTCCAGATGCACAGGATAGGAGTTTGAGGGTGTATTTTCTCCAAGCTTCAGTCCCAGAGTGCTGTGGTTCTTCTACCCTGACTAGGAAGAATATGAATACATGTTCCGTCCATCATTTCCCTGGAGTGATTGCACAACAGACTGCAGTGACTCAGGATCAGCTGGAGAAAACATGTATTCAGGACCAAAATGCTCCTGGCCTCCACTCTGGGGCATGATTTTAAATAGGAATGCAACTGATACTCAGATCCTGTCCCTTAAGCTCTGCCATCCAATCCTTTAATTTCTTGGGCCTCCATTTTCACCTGTCTACTCCTTTTGCATGGAGTTATGTGTTCAAGATAGGATGGAGGGATAATCAGTTTGGGACATGTGGTCCCAGATTAGCAGCTGAGGGATTCGCTCATGCTCACCAGTTCATTAACGTGCAGCATTAAGTCTGGTGCTAATGGGCCTCTCCCCTCCACAGAGCTTGGAATGGATTTTTTCAAATGGATCTGTGTTCAAAACACCAATCAGAAGGAATATGTGTGTGAATTCTCAGATCTCAGAAACACAGATTTTCTCAACAGATCTGAACAAGTTATTCAGATAAAAAATGGAAGACGGCTCATTTCACAACTAGAATGTAGAACCCTTACACAGTCTCTTGGCATAACAATCAATTTGCCATGAAATTTAAAAACTAGCTTGCAGAGTTTATGCTTCCCTATAATAAATATCTGTGTTAGGATTTTCATCCTGAAACACTGGGCAGTATTTATTTGAAATTTTAACTTGCTTGATTCATCCTAAGACAATCCTCACGATCAACAAACTGGCAGAAAAACTCTTCAACAGATAGAACTTAGTACAAAATAGTGGTGACTCTGAAGCAAACTGCATTAAGTCTGAAACCAGGAGTTGGAACTGTAACACTTGCATGTTGCAAGCTGTGGATGCAGTGATCATTATATTACGGGAGGAGCTGTGGTGGTTCTGGTTTTAAATGTGCTCGTTTTTTAATGATTAGCTGAATAATCACCAGGTTCGTGGTCATCATCTTGGATTAATGATCACACTGAGGTGAAAACAGGCTGCTGCAGAAATGGCTCCATGTGCTGCTCGAGCCACCAGCCAGCTCAGTATGCTGAGTGCCCCCCTTGCATAAGACAGCAAGAAGAAGGGAGGCTCTTCCCATCCTGAGGCCAGTACAGAATTGTCCTCCAGAGATAATTCTGGAAAAAGGGAGAAGACCACAGCCTCAGCCTTTGAAAAATGTCAATTGGTGGTTTTCCTTTTGCTCTGCCAATGATCTCCACTCTGTGCTGAATTCCACTAGATTATAGTCCACAGCACATCAGGAGGATAGCACAACAGCCATCTTCTCCAATGCAATAAAAAACACGACAGAGGACATACAGTGCTTCTGTGCTGGGGACACTGAGCAGCTGTTACATCCCCTCTGCCCGCACCCAGTCCCTGCTGCACAGGGCTGCATTTCAGCAAGGCAGCCCCTGCAGGTGCCTCTGCCTCCTCAGCACAGCATCAGGGGATGCAGGGCAGCCTACCCTGCATTTCCTTCCACCCTAACTCAAATCTGCACATTGGCCTGGCATGCTTCTTTTTATTTCCCTCAGTGTTGCTGCTCTTTACAGCCTTGGGGAGAAGCCAGCCTGCAAACCAGTTTATAGATGAGTAAGAGTCCTGCCTGTGTCTTCCCATGTAGTAAATACAGATAAAGGCTTTGTGTGATCTTGTTTTCTCTGCAGGGTCACAGAGTAACTCATTTTTCTCTCTCAGCTCTGTTTTACATGTACATACTTGTGAAAAAAAAAAAAAAAAAAAGAAGCCAGGGAAACCACATGGCATTTTCAGTTGCCATTGCGCCAGCGATATATCTGTAATTAAAGAGGAGGTAAACTCATTTCTTTGTTGATTCAGGTCAGGCAGGGAGGAGCAGGCTGACTCTCTATTGCCCAGATTAGAATTGGGTAAATCTCATCCACTGATATCATCACTGAAGAGTAAGTGAATTTTCCATGAATAAAAGCTTCTCCTGTTTGAGTCTGCCCTCTCTCTGGTCTCCCAGCACTCCCAGGGCTCCTCCTGCAGTCCTCTGCCCTGGCTCTCATTTGACAGACAGGCTGGGGAACTCACTGCAGTCCCAATCTGCCTGCTGCCCTCCTAATTCCCTCCCAGCCCCAGAGCTCCTCAACTCAACACCTCCCAGCATCCTCCAGCCTGCAGCACACATTGCTCTTGAGACAGCAGCAAGGAGCCTGAAAACACGATCATTCCAACAAAGCAGCCAGCATTTAGGAGAGCTCTGAGTTGATAAATTCTACTTTTTGGCAACATGAAGTTACAATATGTTGTTTCTTCAAGCCTCAGCTGGGGGGGAACTCTGTCCTACAAATCAAACTTGTTCCAAATTACGGGCTTAATCCTTAATGCCACAGGGCAGTCTGAATCATGTGAGTCTTTTGGTCCAAAGAATATGCAGGGCTGCAGATAAAGATGGACAGATCCTATTACAAGTGAAATCCTCCACTGCTCATTGCTGTCTTCTAGGTTGGAGGATATGCACAAGGGCAGCTCTGCAGAAGGATGAAGCAAGGGAGGAATCTGTGGTTTTGAGGGTCTAGTTAAGGTACAGTTAGCAAGTAACCTCCATAACTTAACAGCTCATTTGTTTGCTCGACTCACAACTGTCAGCATAATACACGAACCCATGATCCTTTACATACGGGTTGCAAGTTCCTGGGATCATGCTTGTAAGAGGTCCTGAAAAGCAGCACAGAAAGCCACTCCTACTGTCAGGAGCCTCAATTCACATCACTGCAATCCACCCATCCCCTGGGAAAATATCCCCAAGTGGAAAGGCCAGGAAATGGCTGACATTAACTCATACTAGTTCTGGCTTACAAATATACATATATATATGGTTGTATCTAACATGGTACTGCTCTGTCTCTTCCTTTCTTATTACTGCTTCCCTTTGCTCTGAGAGAAGAGTAGCCTTCTCCTCAACTGCACACACATATCCCTGATAAGAAACACATGCAGCATTACCCAGCTAAGGATGAGACAACAGGTGGGTAGGACAGATGGGGGACAGCAAGGTAACAGCGAGGTAATGAGGATTAGAACCATGAACAGCGGTCAGCAAACATTACGAGACATTTGCATGAAAATTGGATCTTTGCTTATGCTTCGCTGCTCTCTGCTGTTCTCACCAAAAAAAAAAAACATGTTACTTTGACATCACAGTTGGTTGCTATGGGGATGCTGATGCTACCAAAGATAGGACTGAGCTGAAGGGCTATAAAAAGTCCTGGGGTTCCAGCTGAGTCCATACGCATTTGGGAAGGGCCACCGCAGCATTTATTTTTGGCAGTAGCACAGCCGCCCATGAGTGTGACAGAATGTGGCACCAAATTCAGATAAAAGGGACGTCACAACACAACAGAGAGCCGTGCTGCCACGGGAGGGGTGGTTTGGGACAGGGAGGGAGGAAGTCGGCACCACCCTGGCAATAAAGAACAAAGCTCCCAAAAAAGGAAGCAAGTTTCAGAAAGAGGAAATGCCAAAAATAGATCTTTTCTGTTCCCCGAAAGATGTCATGGGCTTTAACAGCCTTGTGAGATATGGCCACTAACTAATTTTAAGTCTCAGTAAACATGACCTTGCTAACAAACACTATCGTGGTTATTTACAGCTGAGCTGTCAGTCAGTCCTCATCTTGTACTACTTCTAGACCTGGTTTAAAAAAAAGCATCCTTCCATTTTCAACTTTCCTTTTTCTTTTTTGACTGAATACACAAAAACAACCTCAACATTCCTGCCTCCTCACTGCTGAAAAATGAGCAGCAGTATTCCGAGTAAAATTTATCAAGCACCACTGTTAGATATCTGAAGGAGATCAATACAAAATCATTGCCTCCATGAGATGACTTTACTAGGGGGACAGGATGATTCCTAGTGTTTTTGAAATCTGTAACATGAATGTGGTTTTCAGAGTAAAATTGTTGTCAGAGGAGCCTCCTTGGTTAAGTGTGCCTTGATTTGTGTGTGGCTGGATTTGTGCGTGGCTGAAACTGAGCAGAAGATTTGCCTTCACTAAGTCCAGTGCCAGTACTCCCACTAAAATGCTCCTCAAGCCAGCAGCACGGATGCCATTTTCTCTCCAGTATTACACATCTTCAGTAGACACAAAGACTCATTAATGATGTTCTACACCCCATCCAAAAAGCAGGGCAGAGTTTTCTTCAGATATTGGTTTGCTCAGTACTGAACATGAAGGAATATAAGAACAGAAGGCTCTGCTTGGGTTTATGAGCACCATTCCAGGTTTTTAAAGGCAAATCCATCCTATTCTTCATGCACCAGGTAGGCATCATTTAGGCTAGGCAAAGCAGAGGGATGTGCTGTGCTCGGGGAGGGTGTTTCTGTAGTTAATAAAACATACTTTGCCTGTCATGCCTTTGGCTGAGCAAATATGATACAGATGATGCATAAAAGTTCATCCTGTCTCCTCTTCCATTTTGTTTCATGCCACAGCAGCTTTGCTAGCACAGAAACAACTCTGCCTGTCATACTGCACATAAACAGGGAGTCTAGGACAAAGCAAGATGAGAAAAAGTAGAACAAAAACCAGTTTCTTCATTTTAGAACTACTTGCAAGCTTCAGCGCTGGATGAAATCATGAAAGAACACAAACTACTCCATGCGTCTGCTGGAAATATTTTGGGACATGTGCTCTCCTTCCTCAGAGGGGGAAACAAATAATGCCTTTATTGTAGGCCTTGGAAGGAAACAGCAAGGGCTTTTATTCTAAAACCCATTGCCCAGCAGCTGAGGAATCCCTGGAACAGCCAACAGCCTTCTAACTTCTTGTTCAGGTCTATACATACCCTCTCTATATCCCAGTTAAACTTGTTGGGTTTTGTGCCAACATCAGTCATTAGTTTAACTTTCTCTTCTTTCTGCCTGTGTTTACACAGGTGTTGCATTTAAAGGCAGGAATCATCTCTCCTTCTCCATTCCAGACTACCTGGCTGAGCAGCCACAGCCCTCCTGATTTTTTCCACTCAAAATAAGATCCTCATCCCTCGATTGTCTTTGCAACATTTTCTTGTACGCATCCATTCCAGCATGAATTACTCTTTTTTGGCAGTGGGCACTCCAAACAAAACACAGTACTGCTGGTGCAACTGCAGCAGTGTTTGGATAGTTTAATGGCATTAATTCTGCCTTCACCTGCCACCCATGGCACTGTAACAACATGGTGTCTCAAACCACATCAACCCATAATCAATCACACATTCATCACACCCATTTTCCATGGTAGGCCTCTCTGCTTTGGACAAGGGCAAGTTTCACTGACATACACACAGAGGTGCCCGAGGGGATTTCATCTCAATATTAACCCAGCCTTTGCTGCTATTAAAGTGGGAACTTTCCCCAAGTACATCCCTGCTCAGTACTCTCACCTCTGCAGTGAGAGCATGGCTTCACTTGCCCACACTGTGTGCTATGCAACACGTCAGGGAAGAGTCAAATCAATGCTTTCAGCACAGTTACCCACTTCACAGGCAGAATGTCCCTGCAAGAAAAGTTGAGAACAATAATTGACAACTTAATGCTTATGTCCTATTCCTCCCTTTCCCTAGGAACAAGTCTTCAGGGAGAAGGGAGTAATGCCTCACTGTGCCACAGTTTTCTTGAATATAAAGCTGCATATAGCACTTGGCTTCCTGCATCCTTAGAACTAAGTGCCCGGGAATCATCAATCTTTCTTCTCACCTTATGCTAGAGGATGTTATGCTAGAGGACCTGAAAAGAAATTGCATCACACCATTTCCTACAGAGGCAATGACTTTACCCTTAGTCCTGAAAAAGGCAAATGCCAATTATTAGCCATATATGAGCTGTCATAATGATTTGGGTGGCAGAGAATGGCAAAAGTGTAGGAGAACCTGGCTGGATAAGACGACAGACAGATCTTTTATTATTTCCACCTCAAAATTGCAGTGATTCATTCAGAATGAAAAATGGAGTTGCCTGATTTAAACAGGAACCTGTCTGACTGCAGTGGAGAGAGAAATGAGTCTGAAACGAAGCTGAAGTTGTTGTTTCTTTCTCCTCCTCCTTTCCTCCCCTCCCTGTCCTGTTGACCTATGAAGTCACACAGTGCAAGTTCATTTATTGCTTGGTCTCATTTGCTGTCAAGTCTGCCTGACTTTTAGGCGATGTGTGAGATAGATAACAGCAGAGCTATTACCAGAGCATGGCAGTTTAAACAAGAGCAGTAGAACCGTCAGCCGCTCCCTACCCTTGATGCATCTGGCCTCAAGTCTGCCTACCAGCACAGGCAGTCCCAGCTGCTCCTGCAAGGTGCAGGGAGCCCTGACCTCAGTTAGATGGTGATTCATCTTCCTCACACAGCACACGGCAACCCTGTCTGCTCTGACAGAAGAGAACCATGAATTCAGGTTTGCAAAGCTTGCAGAGTAAGGCCCCTAAGCACCCATCCAAGCTAAGCATGGGAGTCAACTTTTCAGGGAACTCCCTGCAGGGCACCTTACAGATGAGTGCTCTCCTTCCCTTCTCCTTCCCTGGCACCAGGGGAAGTAGAAGGGTTGTGCTGGCATGGAACAAGGTGCCAGTTCCTGCCCAGGAAGGACATGCAACTCCACCCATGCATAGCTTGGGCCAGTTTTTTTTAAATAGAAAAATACCAAACAAAATTTCCTTGTGTCCATTGTGGATTCCTGTTCTCTAAATCTTTCTCAACTTCCCATTGATGCTTCTTCAGCCCTTAGACAGAGAAATGAGCTACTTCTGGACCTGCTAGTTGAACAGAACAGACTGGCTCCAAGCTCTGGCTAGAAACGATGCAGATTTTGTCCTAGAGGCATACAGAGATGTACAGAACCAACTGAGGCAGAGTTGGTGGAGTTGACTTATGGCTCTCTTTGATCCAACCTGAGACAAGGTGGAAGGATCCTTCTTTAGGAACCTGCAACAACTCTGCAGAAGTATAAAATGCTTATTGTGCTTTAAGTAATGGTCATGTTGCCATTGTTTCTGCAATTCTTTTTAGACAGAGATCTAAGCAAGCTTTACCAGTAACAGTCAATTGAATCTCACTCCCCTAATTCATCTGAGAACCAGAAAGTGTGTTAACTTTATACTGCAGTTACTCTAATTCACAAGCTATCAAGATATAGCCCCCCAAAAAATCACTCAGCAGCTGAGAATTACAAGATTGAGGATCACTGAGAAGAATTTACTTTCTATAGCTTGCTCTGTTGTTGCCATAATATGGGCAAGTCTATGGAGACTGCAAGTTTACAAAGGTAAATTTCTAGAGAGGAAATCTGACATCACACAAATACTCACTGGGACAACCTACCAGGCAGAGCACAAAACAGTGCAGACAATTTGAGAACAGAGAGCCAAATGTGTTCTGCCAGGCTCCTTAGAGCCATTACTGCTGCATTTCATAGTGCTCAGCCCTCAACTGTGTGATTGTGAAGCCAAACAAACGGTATCTGCTTGAACAGCAAGGCTGATCTCCGGAAGAAACTTTAATTAGAAATTGGAATTATGTGCAAAATTAACAAAACTTCCTTCTTGATAGCATGCAAAACCTGGAACCTCTCCAATCTTCTCTTGTCAGAAGCCAGGATTTCCAATCCTATAGCATCCTATCAGCCTGAGAAATTTCCCCCCATGAATCAGATTCCCCATCCACCTTTCATACCTATGACATGGTACTTAAGGTAGCTGGGACAAGCACTTACTGCTGTGTTCCTGTGTCACTGTCTTTTGTCACTGTGTCAAAGTCATATCAAAACAAATTAGATTTAAAGATAGTGAGTGTGAGTGCTACAAAAATGGTTGTACGGCCTATTTTAGGGTGCAACACTTTCTTCTGAAATAAACACGCTCTTGGGATATATTGTAAGATGGTACTAAATTTTAGGTCATTTTCCCAACTTGAATGTGTGGGAATACATACACATAGGTTTTAAAGAAAAAAAATGGAAAATATTTTGCAGCCCACTTCCTGATGTCTCATAGAGCGCAGATTAAGAAATGCTGTTCTCTATCAAACTAAACTGTTTTTTAGATCCCATTTGAAGTTTCCCCTTTCACTTGAAAGCCTGTAAAGATATCAAACTGCAACAGATAAAACACCAGAAGCCTTCAGGTTGCTCGAAGATAATGGCAAGCATGTTATAATCCTTCACCCAGGGATTTTCAGCCAATTTTACCAATCTGCTTATCCTACAATTTCTTCTAGATGAGCCCATGGAACAGGTTGTCAGTCTTGCGTGCACATAATGCTACCATAGCTGAGACAAGATGAGCAAACAAACTGAAAAAGAGACACAAATTGTGACATACGGATGCGTGTGACTTCATAACTCCTCTGGATTTTCAAAACAGAGACTATGAAAGTGCAAAGCACAACAAAACAGTGGGCTGCAGGACATTGAGGAGGACTTGGAGAGGTATGGTCAGAAATAGAGCAGTTCACCCAAAACCAATAAATGCTTTGCAATCCCTGAGTTGCAACACAGGTCCTGCCTAGTAATGATAAATACGTATGGCAGCATATGCTCCATATGTTGATGCACAGTCTGTACCATGACTAACAGTTTTTTTCAGATTGTATGTTCAATATGGCCCAAGCCTTTACATTCTCTAGCATTTTTCTTCTAAGAACAGTCTCATCATCCTAGATAAGCGATTTTCTTCTTTGGAATTGGTATTCAACCTTGTTTGGTTCAAGTTTCTTAAGCTCTCACAATTTCCAGTCCTATCCCTCCAGTTGTCTTTGACACCACAGGCCCCTGTTAACTAGTTTGTTAAGCTACCAGGGCAGGTTTTCTTCTCTTCTAGAAATACCACCTGGGCTCATTATTCTGTTGCCAGAGGAACTGTACTGAATATACTCAAAAAGCCCATTTAAGAATGCAATATCTGCCAAATAGTGCTGTCGAAGTATGGATCTTGGAGCACATTGTGTTCAAGGTGATCTGTTAAAATCCTGCCACTGCATTCAATTGACTTAATAATTTGGCTCATGTCATCTCGGAATTGATTTCATTTTTATGGAAAACTAAAACCAACCCTTTCCATTTGTTCTGAGTGTTGGTTTTTGGTGTTTTGGGTTTGTTTTTTTTGGAGTTCTTATGGAGTCCTACATCTGTTCTTTCCGCAATCCCTACAGAATATACATGATCTAATGGTTTTTTTACTCTTCACCACACTGCACAACTTTTCTTCCAGCCTCCTTTCTAAAACTTGCACCAACTGACATGCAGCACACCTTCTGTCCTTCTGAAGCCCAGTAGCAGGTAGCTTCTTCATCAGACTGAGGGACCTATGTGCTTAGCTCCATGCTAGATGACTTGTATCTTGATCCCTGTGCATCTTCCCCTTCTATTTGAATGGCAGCATGCAGTATCCCAGCTATGGCACTGTTCTAAATAAAAGTTGTCCGCAGATAATTGAACTGTTCCATTTGGACATATTTGTCTAATACTGCCTGTGCCATTGCCAGTATTGGGTGGTTTGCAACTGTTGATTGGAAAATCCTTTTCATTTTGCTAAATTATGTTTCAGTCTTTAAAAAAAAAATCTCATCACATGAGGAATCCCTCTCCTCCCTTGCTGTGCACATTTTTCTGCACATTGTCAATGTTTCAAAATGACGGTTTGGGTCTTTTACAACTTCCACATACTTCCTCCATCATTTGTGCTGATTGCTACCTCACTGCTATTGCCTTTTTCTGCTTTCCACCAATTTCCATTCTGTTCACCATTTCCTAACCGATACAGCTACATGCACTCAGGGACCCTTTCAGCATCCTTACCTTGGACTTCTATTTGCAATCGATCTTTTGACTTAGTGTATTCACACTGTCCTTTTCCAGTGCCAAACTCAGAGTAGCTGTTTATGAATTTTGTTACTGCTGTGCTGTGTGACCATCTGGTCAGCAGGCTTTTTATATCCCTTACTGGTAGAAACACCCTCCCAGTCCCTTGCAAATCCCTGTACTATTTTCCCTTTGCTCTGTGCAGTCACCTTGAGCCCTTCCATAGCAAATACATAATTTTTTTACAAGGATACACAATCTTCTGATACTTCCAACACTTCCAAGACATGCTCTGCCTTATCTCCTGCCACCTTTACTGAGTTCAATGTCCTTATCTCACACTTCTGGGTTTGTACTGTTGCAGTCTTTTCTATGTCTCCAGTTTAACTGTACCAGTAGCTTTTTAATTTCCATCTCATGCTTTTCCTTCAGTGCATTCCCTAGTTTTCAGGGCTGCACAGACTCAGCATCAACTTCAATACTAACTTTCTTTCCAGGTCTTTCACGCTCTGTGCTGTTGTTTTCCTGATGAGTAGGACATCTTAAGATAAATCCCTCATTACAAGAGAAAACTATGCATGCATAAGATTTTTAAGAATTCTCTTCTTCCCTAGGTATAGGCTGTCACCATACACTGTTCCTGTGCTCTTTGGTTTGACCTTTTCCAGCTTGGTGTGCTGTGAGACACACTGCACTGACTGCTTCTAGAATTCAAGCCTGCCCACATGCCCAGCTGCATCTCTGCAGAGTATTTACATCAAACATCTGCATTTCATTAAGTTTCAGATTTTGGCACAAAACCACAGCTTTACTAGCTTCTCTGGAACCTGCTACCTTTCAGAAGATTTTGGAAGAGACCTGCCCATGGTGATTTCAGGTGGAAGCCATGAAAAATTTGGAAGTTTTGCTTGGATTCACCCACAATGTGACCTCAAAAGCTCAATTATAAGATGAATCTGAAAGGCTTTGAGACTTTTTTTTTAGCTATCTTCTGAATGAATTATTTAAAGTACAGTAATCCAAATTAATGTGACATTCAGGATTTGCAGTAATGGAATATCATTTGAAAGTTTGTAAAGTTTATGTTAAGAGGGAAAAATGGGTTCAGTTTTGGTCCTTTTCTTTACCTCTGTTGAATCAAATGGGTTTGTGCAGATCTCATGAACAGAACCTTCATCCAGAGCCATCCAGGCCTCTGCTTCAAGTCTTTTTCCACACACTTGTGGCTAAGGGCTTCTGAAAGAATTGCTGCCATTCTGAACACAGTTCACAACATCAAAAGATTTCCACATGGATGAAAATTTTCACTGCTCCAGGAATTTCACTGTAACATAAGCAGGGTTCTGCCAAACCAGCTCTGCCTCTCCTTCAGCATACTGGCATCCAAACACCAAGCATGGAAAAATACACGCCAGTGTCCGCAAAACTCAGACTGGAAGAACTAGCCTTTCTTCCCTCATTCCTGGCCTGCAGCCATACTATTGCTGGCTGTGATCTTGTCATACAGTATTCTGTAACCTCCGGAGGGTCAGCTTTGATGATAACTTATAGGAAGCTTGACTGCTGAGGGATATTGTGGCAATTGGTTGTTTCCTGTGCTCAGCTTGTTTCCATTCCCTCTGCAATTCACTTCTGTGGTGTGGCTTCATGTCACCAAGATACTGAAGGCAGCCTCTTAGCTGAGCAGAGCAGGGCAATGTGGTGTACCTGGAGATCCCACATCACTCTTCCCAGCGGAGAAGGCTGGTTCAGGACTGTGATGGGTCCAGCTCCAGACAATGGCATCTGCTTCCTGCTAGCTCACCTACTCTGGCAGTTTCAGTTCTGTGTTTTCAAACACTGAGAGTGCAAAGAATGCTGGTGCACAGGCACATGTAAATATCCATGTAGAGAGATGGAGCATTTCCAGTTTGCAAAGACCTTCTAGATCAGTCTGTGGCAAATGAGATGTGAATGTAAACAGTGCATAAGTACATATATAAGTGTACACACAAATACAAATGCAAAGCTGAACCATACTTCATTTATATAGTTACTTTGATCTTCAGACTGTCACACAATAATAACTTCCTTCTGAGATAAGATAAAGGAGCATTTTCCCCTTCTAAAATGCAGCAGAAAAATCAAAAAGTGAGCTGCCTCTAAAAGAAATACTCTCTTCCAGCATGATTCATACATGATTAAAACCACTGCAGCACTTTTATAGAGGTAAATTTGCAGACTCAGATGGGCAAACTTCACAAATACTTCCTGGGGCACCTTAATACATCACTGTCTGTAGATTTTTGTCAGCCTTGCTGCAGAAGCAGCGTGCTTTGCAGCATGCTTGGCAGAAAGGGAGAAGTTACTGGATGCTCCAATTCCCAGACTAACATTTTACTTCAAACCCCCATTCTCTGGCAATGGAAGCCGAAACATTGAACTTTGAATGACAGGCAGTTTTATGCTCCCTTGTTTGCACTTGGGGTTAAGGATGCTTCAAGGCTCTGCAAGCAAACAAGTCAGAAGTTGACACAGGACATTCATGATGGGCTCAGATGGAGCTACTCTGATATCAAAGTGTTTCTGAACACCAGATCACACTGCTGTGACTCTGTCTGAATGAAGACACTAATACATGCAGCAGAGCAGGCACTGTGTCTTTGACTTCTCCCTTTCCTCCATGCAATTGTGCTCAGTGGGAAAATTTAGAGTCTTAATATCTGGAACTGTCCCAAATGCTTTTCCCTCAGAGAACACATGCAAATTGAATCAGGTCTTAGTTTAAAGTTTAAATGTTGTTAAGAAATTGAACAGCTCTGCAGAAACAAATGCACGTCAGCTAGACCCTAGTTTCTTTTCCCTAGCCAGCAAGACAATCACAAAAGTGGAATGAGGCTGCCATAGAACAAAAGATGCTGAGTCCTTCTAGAAAGGACTTGGTTTTAGAAACAAATAAATAAATAAAAAGTAAATCTTCTTTAACCAAAGCAAACACAAACACCAACAACAGCAAAACTTCAGGAGTGAGGGGACAAGATACACATGACTAATGATAAGACTTGTACTACTGGCAGAGGTTACTGATGTAAAATAGAGCCCAAAGCATATCCTAATTTTCCTGCTAATGCCACACTCTCCTCTTTTTTCACCTTATCTTCCCACTTGCCTGGTGGAAATTCATATTCTGTGGCCAACAAATGTTATGATTCAGGTTATCCCCTGCTCCCTGAGAGACTGTTTTGGCAGCCTTCTGGACCAGGGGAAGTGACTTTGTGACTCATTCCTCTTTCTGTTAACAATAAAGAGAGACAGATTTAATCCATGGCTTCAAGCCCAAACTTTAAGGCTATGAAAAGGGGCTGAGTGGAAAATCGAGCATGCCTTAGACAGCCACACAAAACCAGTGACCTGCCAGCTCAGCAAGGATCACTGCTTCTGTGATTTTGCAATTCTATTCTCAGTGCCCCACAGATGTGGCAGGAGCCATTTATCAAGTTGTGAAGTTTCATGTTCCTCTCTACTTGCTATCAGTGAGGGTAGCTATAAGCATCTGCTGTGATGTAGGTACAGCCAGCAATAGGCAGATGACTTTCCAGAGGCCACTCAGTCATCCAGGACTTCTTAGCTCTGCAGGGATGGGCCGCATGTCAATGAGTCCCAAACACAGCACACATCTCCTAACTCAACCCAAAGTACTCTGAATTCAATGAGCTTTGAGTCCATTTCAGTGAGCTTTGTTATAAACCTCAGCCTACCCATGAGTAATGATGTGTAAGAGGAATTTACTTTTTTAATCACTTCTTAATACAGTGTCACTGTCTCCTCAATTAGGCATATGTCCTCGCAAAGGGCACTATAATGTAATCTGAGTATTTTATGTTTGAAGGCCCTCAGAAACAGAATGCTTTGGAAGATGATATGACTCTGAGAAGTAACAAAGAAATACTGTTCTTTTCCTTTCGAAAGGAAAATGTTTGCTTTATTTTTTGTTCCGTAAAGGAGGCTGAAGCTTTGGATCACGCTGAGTCAAGGCCCTAGAAAAGAGCAAGGGGCCAGCATGGCTAGTTTTCACAGAGCAAGGTTAAATAGTGTTACAACAGACACATTTTTTTTGCTAGTCAGGAGAATTTAAGTGATGTTATGAAAAGCTTTGGTTTTCTCATTAAATAGACTGTTTTCCTGAAAAGATTTTCCAGATTAATTGATTCTGTAACTGAAAATTATGATATTGAATTATGCAGACAAAAAACAAGCTTTCTGCAAGGTTCTAGTAACTTCACCATCCTCTCTGACAGTCAGCATCTCCTTGGCTGTACAGCTCAGAATTAGGATCCTCTGGGCAGGGTTTGCTCCCTCTAGGAATCTTCAAGGAGCACAGCTATGCGATTGCATTTCTGATCCTAAGTATGGCAAGCAGAAGGATGGTTTATGACTCTGGGCCAAATTCCATTCAGTTATTTGACCTGCAGACAGGCAAAAGATAATTCACATTATACATACCCTTGTACCTGAGAAGAATCTTACCTTGCACACATCTCAGAATTAGACTGAAAAATCCTACTTTGCTATCAAGTTATATGACAAAAGAAAGCCTGAATACAGGTTGGAATTGCTAATGTTCAGAGCACGCCTTGAGATTCTTGAAAGAATAATGCTTTTCCAGTTGGAATCTTAAAATAAAATCTCAGACCTCATCAACAGCACAAGGTCAAGTGGTGAGGAGGAACTGTTGTTATGTGATGAGCATAGTGCAGTCAGTACTGTCACTGTGGAGCCTGTGGAGTTCCACGCAGGACAGAAAAGTCCTCCTTGAATCTTTGAAGGGTTACTGCTTAGACCACATGTAGTGGATATGTTTGCACAAAATACAGTTAGAAAATGTGTGCACTGGTACAATGGACACTTGCAATATCCAAATTTCTGTACTGGCATCTTACTTTACTCTGTACCATTTCCACTCCTTGTCAGGAAACAGCTAATGTCAGCACCCAAAAGTATTAGGGTCAATACCCCACCTACAATTTTGCAATCAAAATGTTAAGTCATTTGTAGTTTTTGTCTGCCCTTAAAGCATTAAGTATTTTAGCACTTAGAAAAATATAATTCCAGGATAAACAAACTGCTGATCTGATCCAGAACTTGTTCTGATGTGCTCTCTTGGTATGTGGAAATTGGTATCCAAGCAATTCTCCAGTTAAGCCACAAGTTACGAGACACAACTCTAGGCTTAAAGAAAGAAGTTTTGTGCCCTTAGTCAAATGAGAAGAATGAGGTTAGGAGACAATAATGATCCCTTCTGATTTTACATTTCTGATTCTGCCTTTCTCCATTAACCCCACGGTTAACCCAATGATCTCTTGAAAGCCAAAGAGCCTATTATTAAAGTGGTGGAAGGCAGGATGACGGTCGTAGTTGTTGCTCAGGAATGCAGAGAAAAGCAAAATCATGCAGTGTTGAGGGAAATACTTTTGAGAAAGACACAGCTGGGGTTTTACCACATAGAGCAAGACCCAAATACCAAAGAAAAGAAAAAGCAAACCATTAGCAATGCAGAGGATGACTGCATTATCAAGCAAAGCTCACAGAACTAAAGGACTGAAAACCAAACAAACAAGTGTTGCAAGATGGACAGACAATTCACTGAGATGGATGAAGTCAGAGAAGCGGTTGTTGCCATATCAAGCTGATAATTCAGAAGCAGGTCAGGTACCAGCTCCTGAAGCTCTGATATATTACAGAACCACTCTGCTCCAGGCCACTGCTGCACAAAGTGAAAAATAATGGATCAAGAGGGAAACAAGTAAGCACACAAAATAGAAAGGAGGACATTCTTGAAGAGAAGGAGCCTAAGCAACTATCCCACATGTTGTTTCTCCATTACTCAAGAACTGATCCACCGGTAGAGCATTACAGATCCAACAAAACTTCTGACTGCAGAACCAGCAGCAGACAATCAGAAAAATGAAGAAAATTCATAATTAACCTTCTCCTCAATATGTGCAGTGTTACTACAGGAAATAACACAAAATTAGTGCTCAGAGACTATGGAATTCAGAGGATGCTTACAGTTCACATGCTTTCCTTGAGCACTGATGACAGGAAGTAGGAGGAAATATGATTTACAATCAAAGAAACTGGTAGGACAGTGGTTACTGGATGGAGTACGGAGTCTAAGATGCTTTTCTCCCTTTCCCAGTTCTAGGAAGTGCATTCATAGACACCTTATAATGACAGAGTATACACCAAGCATAAGATTTTGCTGACATTTTCTGTATGTCTATGTTGCTTAGGAGAGAATGCTGCTTTCAGTTCTTTAGTATCTATGTTGGGATAGTGCTTGCTAATATACACAGGATGCCAAATCTTATGACACGTGTCTAGTACAAGGCAAAGGATATAGCTGCCACTGACAAGTTTTTGGATCACTTAAAAATAGCACTGATCACAGTTCAGTAATAAGGAAGGAATAGCTTACCCCTTCCTGAGTATAAGGGCTCACTGGAAACTCCCAAAGGAGGTGACCTCCAAAAAGAGAAAAAACATACCTATAATCACATATATAGCTACTGATGAAAACAAATTATAACCATTTGATGGAAGAAATCCACAAAAGAGAATGCAAACTGTAAACCTTCATTAAGATCCAATCTGTTTTACAGAACCTTCTGACCTAACTCCATGCCCACCTGCAGGAGGCCAAGAACATTGACACCTACTGTAGCTCCTCCTGAAGCTGCCCATGAGCAACTCCAGCAGACTTTTTTAAGGCACACAGGCTGGCAAAGCAGTGAAAGGGAGTGCTTGAGGAGAAATAGACTCCTATAGGCAATAGTGCATAGAGTCCATGGCTAAAATACTCACTGATACAGTTTAAGTGATGTCAGAGAAACACTACAGATCTTCCTGCAGCCTTATACATAGCCTGGCTTCTATATTACCATCAAGTCACAACACATGAGAGATGTTCCTTACACACCACCTTGGACCTGCATACAGCAAAGGAAGGCAACGACAGTGCCTTCTACTAAGACATAAAGTGCTACCAAAGTAATTGAAGGTAACAAACAAAGAAACAATTAGCTCACCCCTTCCAAGGAGTGGTGACAACTGGAGAGGAACACAATCTATCCAGAGAGATGCTGCTCCTTTGGCTGTTAACCCTCCAATGAGGGTGAGGAGGAGTGAATCCAGGCTCCACTCCTTCTGTTCACTCAGGTATATTGCTTGCACATGAGCTCCCTTGGTTAGCCATGCCTTCTCACCTTCTACTCCCAGAATGGGAGACACTCAGCACCCAGTTTCAACCACAGTTGGGTTATGGGGATCATCTGTTCCCCAAACCCATGTACCGTTGCCTTAGTGCCTCAAAATTTATTTGGGTCATCATATATTAATGATGTTTCTGCTCCAATATCCACTAGTGCCATAACTCACTGAATATTCTTTCAGGACCAATGAACTGTTATTTCAAAACAAGGCCTCCATTCCCCTCCAGATGCTCTAGTCCCAGGGGATTTTCGCTTCCCCATCACACCATTATGTTGGCAGTCCCCACGTTTTTTCCTTCAATGACTTGGCCACAGCTGCCAGCAAAGGCTTATGCTTTTTTGATGGGACTACAAGATCCTTTAGATTCCACATTTCTCATGGAATCCTATGATTCTATTCCTTCCCTTTTAGGGGAGGACTGGAATCTTTGTTCAGCTGCCTCCATAATTGTTGTAGGACGTGATTAGCCTGTCTGTCAATCTTTTGAAATTGAACTCCTGCCCTAATCAGGTTATTGAACATCTGTTTTCTTGAGACCCTAATGGGCCCAGATTGGATTTCCTTAGGGCTGGTCTCCTAGGTTGTGGTCACAGACAGACTTCTGACCTCTCCACCACCATTCGGACATCATACCTGGCTAGTAGTGCTCTGTTTCCCCTCAGAGCTACCACCAATTGGGCAGCCTGCTGTATTATGGCCTCCAAGGCCACAAGGGAGTTCAGTATGGATACCAAACACTGGCGTGGTGGAGCTTGTTGCAGGATGAAATCTCATTCCCACTGAAAATTTAATCAGACCCAGACTTCTAAAGGCATCATCATACATCACCTCTTTCATACCTAATTCTTTAGTTTTGTAAGACTTCCATAGATGACCATAAGCCTGTGTTTAAAGGTATTACATTTTTATTAAACCACTGTACTAGGTCCATAAGTTTGGCTGCCATGCATAAGTTTGCTGTTACATGTAATGTGGTCTGGGTGGGGCCACCTCCACCAGTCTATCTTGCAATTTTGTGTGTTTTTTTCTGTTTTGGTTTGTTTTTGAGTTACAATCAGTCAAATTTCAAATGGATCCAGCTCAAGGGGAACCTTGAGATCCAACCTTTCAGTTCCTCCATTTACAGAGTCTAATTTTTGAGGGCTCCCTTAATCAGGCCTTCTGGTAGTTTCCAAAAAGATGTTTTAGACCGTTTGCGGGGGAATGATCAGATTTGCCTTTTTCTCTATTAATACTGTGATCTATCATTCAAATTTTTCAACTTGGTCGTGTAGTAGTTGATTTTCATTGGCCAAAGCATCTTCAGACACATTTAATTAATATGAAGTTATAAACAGTGGCCATACCACAGTAGATACAGCCAACTGTTGCTCTCTAGCAATCAGTGCATCTTCACTAAAGCCATGAAAATACTCAGCCACTTGGGCTAGGGAGTTACGGATATTTCCTCCACCCCAAAAGGGGCCCCATTTTTCAATTGTGGAAGCAATCCTGTGTTATGGGGATCCTAAGAATCCCAGGACGTGTCCTGGCAAGATGTCATTTAAAGACGTGGTCTTTCTCCATCCAAACCAGACCACTGGTTCCTTAGAAACACCACACTAGTATTTCAGGAGACTTGTGAAGTATGGTTTCAGACCATTTGTAGGAGGACCTTTAAAGGGTTAGACTCCTAGCCGGCTCACCAATAACATACAGCAGAGGAAAACAATAGCAGTGACTCCTACTGTGATATAAGCACACTAGAGAGTAATAAAAAGTAACAGAAAAGAAAAAAATTAGTTCACCCCTTCCAAGGACCAGTAACAGCTCAAGAGGAGTGCAACCTCAATCCAGAAAGATACTGGACAACTGGAGAGGAATGCAATCCCTATCCAGAAAGATACTGCACCCTCAGCTGCTAACTCTTAAACGAGGGTGAGGAGGTGTGGATCTAGACTCCACCCCTTCTGGTCACTCAGGTGCATTGCTTGCACCTGAGCTCCCTGTGTTAGCCAGAACCTTCTCACCTGGTGCTCAACCATTTATTCAGGTCATGACCTAGTACCTGGGATCTTGTGCTCTGAAGAAGAAATAAGATAAGCAAGCCAAAACACAGTTAGGAAACATCAGCCCTTTTCTAGAAATCCTCATGTCAGAGCTCTAACATCAAATTTGTGCCGTTCAAATCTGGACAATTGTATTTTCAGATTCTACCTGCAGAAAGATGTTCAGGGCTCAGTGGGATATGGGAGTATCATGTGCTAAGAGCAGAGTATTTACACAGCAATAGAGCACAGCCGCTAAGAAATTCTACTGTACATGCAGGAATAGTAGCTTTCATAGTCTTATAACTCAGCCAAATTGAGAAGCGTTTTTGCAGGAATGGCAAAAAACACTTCTTTAATTCCATGAGTATTTCCTTGCCAAACCTCTAATGTACTGATACTTCCTTTTTTCCTTTTTTCTCTCCTCTCCTCTGCTTTCTTTGTTTTCCTTCTTTCCTTTCATGAGTGTTAGGAATGTCGAAACTACCTACATTTTCCCAGTCAAAATGGTTCTCTAAGTCAGCTGCATTGGCTGAAAGTGTACAAAGAAGTTAGTTCGAACCTAAGCGTACTTCATCTCAAGAAGAGGGGCTCTCTTCATTTAGCAAATGAAGAGAGGGCTGCCATAAGAAGAAGTTAGGCATCTTAAATGTAACTCCTAGACCACACTCATCCCAAAAATGAAAACTCAAAAGATGCTGCAACAGATATGTGAAAGACTCAAATTTTTAAAATCATTTGTACTTGAAGTCTCCCTGGAAGGATTGAGCCTGCTGAAAGCTGGAACTGAATCTCTTTGAACTTGTTTTTTGGAAGCTGGACAGGGTTGTCTACTTACTCCCTTGTTTCTCAAGGTCATCTCTTGGTCAAGATGGCATTCAGTGGGCACTGAATTCACTGGCACTATTAAAACTTTTGTCCCATCCTTACCTTTGTTTCATTTATGACTGCGTCTCTTGCAAATAGAGAAAAGAGGGATGAAATTTAGGAGGAGGAGGGGTCTGATGATGGCTTTGGAGTTCCCTCCTCAATAAGGTCAAGCAAAAAAGAACTGTTATCACTAAATGGAAGCATTAAGACATCCTGAGCATGCATGTCAAATAGGCCTTTTTTTGAATTTGCTTTTTTAAGTGTTTTGTGTCTGAGTTTTGGAGAAGCCATTGTTTGCCTCTCTCAATACATGCAATAAGGAAGCTGCTCCATCGACAGCTCAGATCGAGTACTGCAGTAAAGAAACAACACGGGAGTGGAAAAGAAAATAGTGGGGAGGAGGCAGTCTGAATTCACAGCCATTAACTCTTTCCATCCATTTCACAGCTCTCTGCTAAATGCTTCCCAACGGGAACAGAGAGGTGTTAGTCAATATCCCTCACCCTCCTGCAGCTGTCCAGGAGCAGGTTACCCTGTGACTGAGCGTGGATGCACTGAAGTGCGATCTACTTGTTCTGCCATCACCTCTCCCCCTGCTCTGGCATCCTTTGAAGAAGTGGAGGGGACTGCACTGCTCAGAAACACCATCCGGGTTTTCCTTTCAGCTCTCATCAAATGCTGCTGGTTCCCTTCGTTCTCTGGGTTAGTTCCAATGTTCATTATCTCTGTCTTTGTCTTGCTGATGCTGGCTGTGTTACACACAAGCTCGTCAGTTCTGCTGAATATGGGCTGCCAGCTTGTGGCCATCCCCAGCCACCATAGTTTTAAACTTGTTTCCTTCCATGGGGACAGGAAATCCTTCCTTATTGTAAGATATAGCTTGGGATGTGAAAAGTGAATCAGGAGACTCTGCTGTTTAACTCTTCTCGAAGTGTTCAAAAAAATGTCAGTGTACATTAGAAACCACTGCTCACTACCCCTCCCTGCCAGAGCTTGTACCTCATAGTTGCACTTTCTAAGCACTCACTCTATAGGCAGGATGCTCAGGGAATGGCTGTTTTTCATAACAATAGCTGCATACTGATGCAAACAGTGCATAAACAAAGGAACTGTCTCTTCTTCCTTTACTACAGCCTTCCCAGATTAAAGAAGCTACAGCCATCCAAGCTACACAGAACAGGAACAGAACTCCAGTTGGTAGACAACAAATTTTCACTACTCAGTTTATTTATCTACAAGCAAATCATAGACTGAAACTGTCAGCAAGGTTTCTGTTTGGTTGGTTGGTTTTGTTCAGTGTTTTTGTGTGTGTGTATGTTGTTTTTTTAAAAAACTTATTTGGTTTTTGGCTAGGATGGGACAATTGAAAGGTTTGTCCCCACTCTTTGTTGAAGATCCCAATGCTGGGAGAGGACAGAGGGAATTTCCTCTACTGCTGGGTCACCTGGGTCACATCTTCACCATCCCTAAACATTCCCCTTATCCATCTCTTAGGCTATAATTGGCAGTTAATTCAAACTAACAAGCCCTGACACACCTGTGAGATGGCCCATTGTGATGTGTTGGTATACAGTGGCCCCCAGTGCAGTGAGCTGAGGCCTGGGACTTGCAGCTGGACTCTGGGTCTGCCTCTGTAGGTAGCTGTCTGGGCCATTAAGACAAGTAAATTTATGGTCTCACTTTCTTGTCATTTTCTGTGTGTTGCATCTTCCTAGAGAAACCTGCAAGTGGCGAGCAGTACAGAGAAATGCACAATGTCTACACATAGAGCCTACTGCTATGGAACCCTAACCCAAAGCTTTTCTCCAAGCTGCACTGTGATACTAATGTATGAAAATTGTCCCAGTCATGATACCTACAACAATTTGAACACGCTAAGACAACTTTAAAGAGATTGATGTAAATGGAAAGTAAAAATTGAATTACACTTAATACTTGAAATACACTTAACAAAGTGTAGCAACTACAGCAAGCAAGCGATTAAATAGCCAATCTGTTGTCTCACTCAATAAGCAGTATGAATATGTATGAATTGGCAAGCTCAGAGCAAAATTCCTTGAGTTAAGGCAGCAGGGGTCCAAAAGAGAAGAAGGCTAGCATGTAAAGATTTCTCCAGTTACTTCAGTTAGTGTTGCAATTCTTTTCCTCATGCAGGTCAGATTTAGAGCATAGAGAGAACCTGGCTTTATGTGAGGCTTACAAACCAAGCACTCCTGCCAGTGTTTTGATAGGGTTGCCGCTGCCAACTCTCAGTCTCCACGGATTGCCTCTGTTTGCCATTTCATGCATCAGATCATTGTATATAATCTGACTGTATGAGGCACAGTTAAAATATGGTATGAATTTTCAGTGCTGGACATCCAGTTTTGAATTTCAGCTTGTGCACAGGTGCATATGTACACTGATTTTTTAAATAAGTGGAAAGCAAAAAAGTACAGGTATTTAACCTCTATTTTCCTGCCAATCCTGACTCTGTTCATAAGAAAAGTGATACAGAACAAGGGTTATAGAGGCTTTCATTTTTTCCATATGAAAATATCAGACGTCTCAGTATAAGAGAAGAGAAAGCAGAGAAAGCCAGGGGAAAATAAGTAAAATTAACCAGTGGATATTGTGAGAAAGAAGAGACCTTTTCTACCCTGCTTCTGTAATCTAGCTGGAGTATCTGCTATCCAAGTTGACATCAGCAGCCCGGCTGAAAAGAAATGCTTCCTGGCCCTTACAGCTTCTGATGTGTTCCATCAAATGCTGTCAGTTCAAATGAAGAAATGCTGTTTTCATGCTGCATCCTGCATGCTGCCTTACTCATTGCACTGCTACATGCAACTGCACTGTACCCTGGCAGAGGCTGGCACTGCTCTGTTCCCTAGTAGTCTGACGAAGTTGCATGGCCTAATCTCTATTGGTGTAAGCATCAGAGTTGCCCAGCTGTGCAGCTCTCTGGAAATAGTCCCTCCACTCTCCGTTTCTCTCCAACATTTTGTTTAGACAGAAAGACTGTTAGACATTCAGAACAGAGCCTGGTGCTTGGGCTGCCCACAGCAAGCAGACTTCCAAGTTCAGTCAAATGCATGGTCTCAGATGAATAGCAGCAGCACTGAAAACAAGTGGAGAGTGACCATCTTAATCTAAATTGTATACTGAATACTGCTTGATGTCCAGATGCCTCCATTTTCTCAGCGATTTTTCACTCATTTGAAATGACAACAGGAAAGACAAAATTTAAAAAGGTACTAACAGATCCTGTATTCTACTGTAGCAAACATTTTTGTAGAGGATTAAAAAGGCATAATCTGACAAGGTTTATAATTGATTTTGTCCTTTTGTAAGAGACAAAACCCATATACAATATCCTCTGGCCCCTAGGGGTTGCCTCCTAATTCCTGTGGGCAATATCTTCTTAGTTTTAAATATCAAACATCCTTTATTCTCTCCCAGCTGAAATCACTGAACAGATATTGGATCATCGCAAATTCAAATTTTCCTTCATGACACTTTGAGCATCATCTTTTACAGCGTGTTAGACTCATAAGGGCTACCAAATTAGTGTTCTGTTCCGTCTCCTTGAAATAGCAGGAACTGAATTTCCAGTGCTTTTAAAGCCTACGTGTATAAGGTTTCAAACCAACTTCTCTGGGCAGACAAGTGTGTCAGAAAAAAAACACTTCCATCTCAGCTTATTCTAGAATAGAAAAGTTCAGTTGAATGGACCTCCAAAGCTCAGCAACTTCAACCACCTGATCACATCATGGCTAAGCATATTAATGGGGACTTTCTCCAAATGCCTCTTCAACAATGACGGACATGGGGCATCACCACCTCAGTAGGAAGCCTGTCCCAGCGCTTCCTCATGGTGAAGAAATGTTTCCTGATGTTCAGCCTGACTCTCTCCTGTGCACTTTGGACCAATTCCATTCTGCCATTGGTTGCCAGGAGCAGAGCCGAGCATTTCTCTCTGCATCCCCTCCTCAGGAGTTGTTGAAAGCAGTGAGGTCACCTCTTCTCCAGACAAGACAACCCAGGTGTCCTCAGCCCCTCCTGACAGGAGTGCCTCCAGCCTTGTCACAGCTTTGGTGCCCTCCTCTGGATGCTTTCAAGGACCTTAAACATCCTTGTTATATTGCGGAGCCCAGAACAGCACACCATATTCAAGGTGAGGCCCCACCAGTGCTAAACCTAATGAGAGAACCACCTATTTTCCCCAGCTGGGCATGCTGTGTTTCAGATAGGGCACTGCCATACTCCTGAACACTTCAAAAGGGTGCCCAGTCAAACAAAGAAGTGCAATTTGCACTTGCTGGGACATGCACATATAACCACACCCTTTCAAACTACTTGGAAGGAGCATCTCAGAGCAGGTTTCCCCACTGAGAGATGTGATCTTCCACCTGTTGACCTCTGGCATGGAAATTCAGAAGGAATTTGTCTGAGTAGATCGTGCAAGAGTTGTGGGAAACCTCATTCCTTCTACTGCTGAGAAAATCCTCTCCTCCTCCACCTTTCTTTCAACCCTGTTCTGAGTTTGAAGAAATGCATCTTGTTTTGCATACAAGCACTGCAGTATAAGAAAGGCATGCAGCGAGAGGCTTTTGCTGTGTTTTTTCCAGAACTTCCTAATGAGTGCTACTAAAACCAGTAACACACCTTCTCCAGGAAACATTGAAAAGCCGGGAACAATCCAGCTGAAACTGGCCGTGCCATAGGAAAAATACCTTCACTTAGAGCAAAGGGAGGCTGAAAACTTGCAGGCTTCAGATGTCACCACAGAATGGCATGTTACACTAACTAGCTCAGATACTGAAAGCCACCTAGCTCAAGCAGGCTATTTTACACCTTCTGGTTTGTAGCTAGTTCAAGTATCTCCATGCAGTGTTCATAAATACAAACCCTAAGAGGAGGAATGCAAAAAGCTTGCCAATTTAGTAATGTCTACAGACATTCAACAAAGATCTTGCTGTGACGGTTATTCTAGGATAAACCTGATTGGAAAGAGCAGGAAGGAAGTATTTGTTAGGGCAAAAAAGGTTTGGATTTTAATCTTCCCTCTAATTTTTGCACTGTTCTGGCACTTACATTTAATAACCATGTTCTAGATCCCCTCTCTGAATAAGGAGCTAGATGTTACAGTAAGCTTATGTCAGTAAAGCTAACTCAACACTTGGAATCCGAAGAACAGATGGAGAAATGCAGCTAAGTGGCATCCTATGCATTTTACTTGTTTCTCCTTTCCTCTTTATTCTTAGTCGTCACCATCAGAACTTAAAATTACCAAATCCACTTCATCCTTTCCCACTTAGAGTCAATATACAATTTCTTCTGTAAAAATTTTCTAGGGCTTTACCAGTCTGGTCTTATATGACTCAGAAAGCTTTCATCACGTTCTTTGTGATAATTCAACAGTCTCCTAGACAACATGACAGCAGTACATAGGTCCTAAAATTAAGCAAAGAAGCTGTATTCTGAATTCTTCTGTAAAGACAACCTGTGAACAAACCTGGCTCCACAACTTTTCCCTTTGCATTTTTCAACTACCACCAGAGTCATCAAGCCTCTAAACTATAGCCAAGTTCCTCTAAATCTAGTCCTTTATTCTCATAGTCTTGTTTGAATGCAAATGTGTCTCTTGGTATAATTTGAGTCTTGTTCTTTGTTCCACAGGTATTGAAGTGACCAAACATTCCAGTTTAATCTAGATACTGTCAGTTCTCTGCTGAAAGCTGTTAAAGCAGATTTCATTTTCTAACCACATGTATTTTTTCTTTCTCGGTCAATAAGGTCCTTCCTCAGGCAAAGTGATGCTTGTTGGATCAGGTATCAATTTCTTTTAGGATGACTATAATTCATTAGATCAGAAATCTGACACATCCAGACAGAGAATTCCTAGCTGTGTAATAAATGGACTTCATTTAAGACAAGATTGTGTGTATGAGTAAAGGGTTCTACAGAGCTGAAGGTACAATGTTGTTTAGTTTACCAGAAAGCACACATTCTCTGAATATCTTCTTCTGTGGCAGGTACACCTTTGCCTAAATCCTAAAAGGTCCAAGCAACTATGTGGAAATTAAAACTCTGGTTACTCAAGGATTTGTGATGAAGTAATTTATTCATATTGATGACCAGGCTGCATGTTTAGCATCTCCGAAATTCAGCCATGCTCAGGAGCTTCAGGTCAAAATCTATCTCTCAGTTAGAGACCACTTGGAGTCTGGTGTGCCCATACAGGAAAAATGAAAAGTGGAGCCATCCTTGCCAAGATTTGAGCTGCAACTCTTAAGTACGTCCTATTTGAAGCTTAGAGTTCTTTGGTAACCAGTTTCGATAGGTAAACATTAAGTGCACTTCATGCTAATGTTTTACAGTAAGGGGATTCAGGTCAATGTAACAGGGATAAGGTAGCAAATGGAAAGAAAAATAAGCAGAGAATTATGACAGGATACCATTTCTCTCATATTTTACTTATTGCTATAAAACAGTTGTCCCAGATGGACAAATATGAAGGTAGATGTATGTCATTTGAGATCTGGAAAAATTTAGGTTCAGCTCTATAATGTGAGTCTGTAATATGAAATGTTGATAATGTAGAATGTATGTAATAAGTATTTTTATATATTCCCCTGCTCCCCAGCTATTTTTCTTCTTTTTTTAAAGGGACATTGCAGGGAATTGCATAGAGATGAACTACAAATGCGCAAAGCAAAAAATGGGGTAATGCAACCATGCATTTGGCCCTTCCTTAAAACATACTGCCTATTAAAGGTAGAAACACAACCGCCTCTTTTGATCAGATCAGATGTGCCCAGATCATTCAGAGATTGGGTAACTAGCTCATCTACCAGACAAAAGAACAAAATGCTGCAAATAAGGAAAGAAAAGGGGAGGGGAATAGATATGAAACATAATATCCCTTAGGCAATTATATTACCCAATTGTGTTTTCATTAACATTCAATATTTCTTTGTTTAACTTGCAACTTGTATGCCCTGTATTTTAAGGCATCAAATTATACTGCCATATTGAGGATTATTTAAGCAATCCCGGTAAGTAGGTCAGCCAGTAATTTACTCTTGGTTTATTAGAGTGTGCTAAAAGAAAAGAGTAACACTGCTATTTGTTAAATGAGCAGCTGGACCCAAATTGTTGGGGGAAAAAAGCCATCAGTTGAGAAAGTGTTTTGTTAAGATTTCTAGCCATAAAGAAAAGTATAGCAAAATCAGTTTGCCAGACAAATTTGTGTAGCAAGCAAACACAATTAAAGCAGCTTCTCTTCCATAGCAGGTTAGATTAAGCACCAGGAGGAACAATGCAGTGAAGAGCTCTGTATGACCCAGGGGACCAAGATGGAGGATGCATTTGGTCTTATGTGGCCTGATTAGACAAGCATTTTCCCTAAATGTGTTAACAGCCCAGAAATTGCCACTGAAAGAAAGAAAATAATACCAGTCACATTTTTTTTAATCACCAGGAAAACTATTCTCATTCAGTTATCATATATAAAAGCAAAAATAATGAAGTTGTTCTTTTTAAACTAGGGTATCTTTCTGAGGCTGAACCTCAGGTCTTTACTTATGAACTAATATCTAATTTCCCAGTGTTGCCATTGGAAATTCTCGCCAGTACAGTAATGCAACAAATAAATTTTGAAGAGAAGGTATTGATTTTGAATTGTAGCTTCATGTATACATGCAAGACTAAGATAAAGCTTTTAAAATACACTTAGCATTTATGGGGAGAAAAGGCCAAAGATCTGGTCTTAAATTCTGAGATTGAAGTGCTAACATTTATTCTTCTTTCTGAAGGCAACACCAGCAGCTCCTCCAAGTGAATAATCTCTAGGAAGGGATTTCCACGGGGTTAAATAAAGGTAAGGGCAATGTCCCGTAGGGCATCATCTCCCCAAAAAACTGGCTATTGTGTGTGTGTTCTTACCTAGCATTCATAAAGGAGGTAAACTGTACTCTTTTTCTGCCTCAGTTATTTTACAGCAGTTCTGCTCTGCCTGGGCTGCAGTAGTGAACCAAAAGCTTTGCTGATGTTGGCCTCAAGAGCTTCCTTGAATGGTAGCTCTCAATTACAGTTTGCCTTTTCCTTTACTTAGAAACTTTGTTTTTAAAGTTTTATTCATGAGCTGGCCTTCCTCATTGCAGGAGATTGATTTGAAAAGTTCAATTTCCCTTCCCCTTCTCCCTCCCTCCCAAAGAAATTTTTCTTTCATAAGCTCAGAAGCAAAAACATTGTTAAATTTTCTGTTAAATGACTGCTCGAGGGCTTTATGGAACCTTAACTTTCCAAAGGAGTCTGCAAGAAATCAGGAAGAGCATTTTACTAAGAGCTTATTAAAAATATCCTGATAAATGTCTGTATTTCTGAAAATTCAAAATGCAAGTGAGATGCCATGTTGCTCCGCTAGAGAAAAAAAGAGAATTTAGGACAATGAGCTAGAAGAACAGAGTATTCAGAAGGTAAAATGTTTGATAGTCCCTGGTTTGTATTTATTTCTCAGTTTTCTAGGTCTGTATCTTGCAGTGGATTAGAGGATGTTTCTATTAAACAAAAGTGAGTATTAAGCAGTTACAGAATATGTTTTTGATTGTATTAAAGGACCAGTTTTCCACAGCAGTCGGTTTTTAACAAGTCTCTACTGTTCATTTGGGCAAATGCATGCACACAGGTATCATCACTTCTAAGGGTCTGGGAAAACAAGTATAGTATCAAGATACGAACTGAAAGTCAATAAATTTGGGTAGTGCCAACACAATGGGGAACAAACATTTCATCAGCAACTCCAAGAGAATTCCAAGATCCTTCTGTGGCACTCCTCTTGTGACTGATGAGTCCATTAGCCCTGATATCTCATCAGTCTCAGCAGAAATATCAGTCTCTCCAGGAATCAACCTGTTTAGGACACCATGCAGCACATTTCATCTGGCAAGTGGAGATTGTTCAGCACAAAACGTTGTTTCCATTATGTATTAAATGGGCAACCACATCAGCTATAGTTCATGGCTAGTCTTAAAGAATAACCATATGAAGAATGCACAGCTGATGTGACATTCTTTAGGCTGAGTAAGTACAGACTGCTGAAAGAAGATATACATTCATCTCTCTCCATTGTTTTCTCCAAATTTCTGAAATAACTTCATTGTTGACAGCCATGACCACTTCATCTGCATCTAAGAGTCAGGGGGTGTTAGGTATTATCAGCAGTGAATCACCCAACTTCACAGTTTTCTCCTAAAAGAGGAAGATAAGAAGTGGAATCATAAATAAGATTGTAAACAGCAAGAGAGCAAAGATCCCTCAATCCCAGGTTTGGAAACAAGCTTGACATTGTGCTGCCCAAAAGAAAATAAAAGGCCACTGTCACTGTTATGTGTACCTACCGTCTCACCACAAGTCCATTAATAGATCACTGGTCAAAATTCCCTCCACAAAATTCCACTTCAGAAAACTTTTTGCTTCCAAAGGGACCGAAGGCTCAGATACAGATCAAATCATCTTACTCACGAAATAAGATAAAATTTTCACATTGAGGGATAGACAGGTGTACAATCAGCCACAGGCAGCAAGGATTTTGCAAAATGCCTACTATTCATCATCTGATGTCGTTAATGACCAAATTACTGGCTGAAGACCTGTGGAGTTTCCATTTCCTGACGTAGCAGAGTGGACTACAGGCTAGAATGTGCTGTAACAGAATAACTCAAGAGAACAGTGCTTGGTCACTAACTACAAAATGCTGCTGAAAAATATACCAAAAGCTGAACCGCCTCTCCTAGTCCTGCTGACACCACTTACTTGTGCTTCAATCTAACATATTTCTCTGCCTTCAGTAAATAAATGTACGAGTAAAGAGCATGCAGCTAAGAGAAGTTATTCCATTTCCCCACCCCACCCCTTTGGGATCAGTATATGTAATAAACTGTAATAAACTGTAATAAACTGTAATAAACTGTAATAAACGTATTACTTCTTGGCCAAGTATCTCCCAATCTGAAGGGGCCATTTGACTTTTAAAAGCATACAAGTACTGTCACCAGCCCACTGTTGATTTCTTGTCAATTATGCTTGCTGCCTAAAGTTTTAACTGCAACATTAAGTAACTGGAAGAAGAATGAAAACAAGAAGTATCTCAATTTATAGGAGAATGCAGAAGGTATCACCTGAAATCCACACACAAAGCTTTGGTTCAGCCTTAATAGTAAAGTCCAACCTGATGAGCATAAGATGGCCTGAATGGCTCTGGCAAGATGATGAAGGCATTGGCATGAAGTGAGTTCTTTGGGGTAAGGATGAGTGCAACTGGCCAACCCTGTCCTACTGGTCCTGCCTGCTACTCCTAATGGACATTGGATGAAGAAAATCATAGAGAACAGGCTAGCTGTTATTATGGGATGCAAAAGGCCTGGGAGACCAGGAACTATGTACCAGAGGAGCTGATGCAGGAGACAATCTTGTGAAATATAATTTTGACGTCTAGCATTTAGCTGTGCTTGCTGCCCAAATATCATCTTAAGTAGGTTTTAACACATCTATATTATAACTGAAACTACTGATCTCTTACAAATATCTAGAGTATCTATATTTTCTGGACAAAAAAGGAAGGCAGAAGTCAAGAGCAAATACATGTCAGAAATTACATGTTTCTATGAAGAAAATTAAAGCAAAGGACTGTTCATGATATTCCTCCACAAAGGAAAGAAGGCTCGGGCTTATCAGGAGGCAGCTATAACAAAGAACAAGTTCAGATTTCAGTCATGCAGTTCTTTAAAGGAGTTGCTGTTAAATACCAGCTATTTCTGCTCTCCTGTGAAGAAGAACACACTACCAAAAGTAAAGCTAACAGGAAAAACCACGATTATTCTTCTGTGCTTCCCAATGTCAACACAAGCAAAGAAAAAACTTGCTCAATTACTTGCAGAGACAGCTGTAAACTAGAGAACCTTCAGAAACTGCTGTCAAGGTACACTAATCCCTTTGCACTTAGCACAACGCTGCAGATATAGTAACATCTTTAGCAGCTGGGATTTGCACACAGCTCCTTTTATGCACAGGACCACAGGGCCTGGAATTCTGTTGTGGATACACAAGATCTGATATAGTCTGTTAGCCTCAGCTTGGCTGAGAGACATTTAACAAGGCACTGCTCTTACCCTCAGGGTCTTCAGTGAAATGAAGGCCTTCCCACTGCCTTCAGCTTTCCCTAATTATTCACAAACTGTGTGTGTCCTACTACTACCTAGAAGGTCTGTGAAACAGTTTCTGTAGTTCCCTTCCCTGCCAGCTCCCCTGCCATATCACCTCTCCTTGGAATTTGAGCCTGAGAGCCTTTTCTCAAGATTAAGCATCTGCTGTGGTAGCCAGGAGGTAGTTTTTTACATATTAATGATGATGCAAAGAAAGCTATATAGGTAAAATGTAAGGTAAATGGTAAAACAGGCTCTGACTCCCTGTGCAAGTGGCAAATCAGGCCGGTACGACCTTTTGTGTTGGCAGATAGATGTTGGAGAAGCAGCTTTCTAACAGGATGGTAAAATGTGCTTCTGAAAGCAGAACCATAACGTTCCTCTTCATGTGTTAAATCACAGACCAAAAAACCCTAGAATCTCCTTAAAAGGAATGGACTGCCGATCAGTACTCAGACGTTTCAAGGAAAGTTTCTGCTACTCATAGAACTGTTTGAGATGGAAGAGATCCTTAAAGGCCATCTATTCCAACTCCCCTACAGCGAACAGGGACATCTATCTATGCTAGATCAGGTTCTCAGAGCCCCGTACAGCCTGACCTTGAATGCCTCCAGGGATGGGGAATCCACTGCCTCTCAGGGCAACCTGTGCCAGTGTCTCACTGTAAAAAAACACTTTCGTTATCACAGAATCACAGAATCACAGAATCACAGAATCATCCAGGTTGGAAGGGACCTCAAGGATCATGTAGTTCCAACCCTCCTGCCTAGCAGGGCCACCAAACACACACATTCAGATCAGGTTGCCCAGGACCCCGTCCAACCTGGCCTTGAACACGTCCAAGGACGGGGCATCCACAACCTCCCTGGGCAGCCCGTTGCAGGGCCTAACCACTCTCCTTGTATAGAACTTCCCCCTAACATCCAACCTAAATCTTCCCTCCTTCAACTTGGATCCATTTCCCCTAGTCCTGCTGTTGTCAGCCCTTTTGAAGAGTTTACTCCCCTCGTGGGTGTAGGTTCCCTTCAGGTATTGATAGGCTGCAATGAGGTCACCCCGCAGCCTTCTCTTCTCCAGGCTGAACAAGCCCAACTCCCTCAGCCTGTCCTCATAGGGGAGGTGCTCCAGCCCCCTGATCATCTTAGTCGCCCTCCTCTGGACCCCTTCCAAAATCTCAATGTCTTTCTTGTACTGAGGGCTCCACACCTGGACACAGTACTCCAGATGGGGCCTCACAAGAGCCGAGTAGAGAGGGACGATCACCTCCCTGTCCCTGCTGACCACCCCTCTCCTGATGGAGCCCAGGATCCCATTTGCCTTTCGAGCTGCCAGAGCGCACTGCTGGCTCATGTTCAGTCTCTCGTCCATCAGGACCCCCAGGTCCTTCTCTGCCGAGCTGCTCTCAAGGACCACTCCTCCCAGCCTGTACGGGTGCCTGGGGTTCTTCCGGCCCAAATGCAAAACCTTGCACTTGTATTATATCTATATTCAATGTTTTTCACTCTTTTACTTTGAAACCATTTCCCCTTGTCCTATCCTACCCTGCTAAAGAGCCTGTCCCTCACCTTACCAGCCCCTGTTAAGATACTGAAAGGCCACTATCAGGTCTCCCTGGAGCCTTCTCCAAATTGAACAGCCTCAGTTTGTTATCACAGGGCAGGTGTTCTATTCCTCTGGGGCCCTCCTCTGCTCATGCTTCAACATGTTCACATCCCTCCTGTACTGAGGACTCTGTATCTGGACACAGTACTTCCTCCTGAGGAAGTTTCCCTGTTTCACTCCACCTCACCTCAGAGGCAACTTGGAGTTTTTGGCATTTAAGTGGCAGGCCTTCAGCTAAAGACTCAGACACCTGAATCAGGCAAGCCAGATCTGCACTCAGACATTGAGCATAGGCACTTTCTTTATCAACACTTTGTTAGAGCAGCATCTGTACACAGGGGCAACTTTCATGTGATAGAGGCCATTATTTCATGGATAGATGTTAAGAGAGAGAGAGAGAGAGAGAAAGAAAAAGGGAGAGAGAGAGAGAGAATGAAATAAGAGATGGCACCACAATGGTCAGATGGTCAGTGAAATGGTTCGCATAAATTAGATGATTAATTAGAAAATTAGAACTGTATGGAGGAATTTGTCATTCTGGTCCTTTCCCTAACCTCTTGAGGTCGCATTTTCAACAGAAAGATCTTGTGCTTTCCTGATACCTCCTCTGGAAGTTGTTAGGAAATGGTTGCAACTGAGTAGAAAAGCAAGCAGACAGCTTTTGAGCATGACCAAGAGGACTCCACAGAGTCAGAACAGAGAGGTACTGCTTGAACACATTGAAATCCATCTTTCTGAGACTCTCTGATCCCATCCTTTTGTCATTAACAGCATCAGCCATGCTCACAGGGGCTCAATTTGTAATCACCCCTCTTATATCTGCCACTTTGCACTTTTCACAGAAAGGACCAAGTCATCAGGACAAAGCCCATAAAGGAGTGAAAAAAACCTAATTTCCAGTAACACTACCAAAGAAGATTTGGGGTTGCATTGTGCTATACCTGTAAAAAGTTCCTCAGAGAGCAAGCAGGAAGACAGAATACATTTCAGTGTGTTTTACAGTTACAAGGAAGCTGGTCAATTACAGCAGTTCCTGAAGTAGTAATAACTGAGGCAAATTTAATGCATTGCTCTTTGGAGTCCAGTGAGACTTTCTATCATACTTAAGGACAGAACATTATCAAAGCTGTAATTTCATTCCATTCCATTGAGATAAGACTTTCTTATCACAGGCACATGAAGTAACTGTAAAACTGAAAACCATACATGAGCAAATGATCTGGTGGCAGAAGTAGTGAACTGGACATACTCAAGGTCAGGCAGGACGACGCTCTGAGCACCTGATCTAGCTGTAGGTGTCCCTGTTCATTGCAGGGGAATTGGACCAGATGGCCCTTAAAGCTCCCTTCCAAATGATTCTATCGGTCTATGTTTCTGGGATCTACTTTTCTTTCAATGTGAAGTAAGCAATGCCTGAGTTACCTATTCCAGAGACTCTACCAGATATTAGACAAATAAAATAGCCAACTGAAATAAAGATCAAAATTTTCCATAGCATCTAGAGCAGCTACTGCCTCCTTTGTGATAATTTATAAGGATCTATACTTGCAGAAAGAGTAGATCAACAGCCTGTCTCAGTCAGCCTAAGCTTGGAATTGGTGATCAGGAAAATAAATAGGAGAGTTACAGAAAATTCCATCTCTACAGATTGAATTTGCCTTGGGCCTTCCAGAACCTCCTGAAGCTTAGAAAGTGCTCTAAAACAGCAATCCTTTTCCTGGAGAATAGTGTGACATTTTCATCTGCAGAACTGTAGGGGTGATACAGCAAAGAACCCGGACAACTGCCTCAGCAGAGAAGCACCATGGTTTGTGTATATCTTACAGCTTTAGCGAAAAAAAAAAAGCGAAGTGATTTTGACTACGTAACTGATAAGCTGATACTGTATATATACCCAACAAAAACTGCCTGGCTTTTAAAGGACATTTTGTCTGTCTTCCTTCCAATGTGCTCCCAAAGCTACCTCTGGAAGGTACTAGCTTCCATCTTAACATAGATGCAAGGGAAAAAAAAGGGTTTCCTTAGCTGTGTATATTCAATTCAAGCTGTTTTCCTCTCTTGTACTTGTTGACATATCTTGTCCGAACTTGCTTTAGCTCATACTTTTTATTCTTCCCAATAACAAATGAGTGAAGCAGCCAAAGACAGAATTTAACTCCTCATACTTCCCCTACCTTCAAATTAACCTCTTTTACACTTCTGAAATGTGTAGTCTTGTACTGGAAAGCCTTCTTTCTTTCTGAGCAAGTCATGAACACAAAAAATTTTGCTTGACAGGAATGCTGCAGCATTTCACGTGACTTTTTTTTTTTAATCTCTTAACAGCTTAAAAGAAACGTCTTTTTTTTTTTTTTTTTTTTTTTTCCTAATTTTTAATCTTTTTACAGGGAGAGGAAAAATTCTTATGCTCACCCTGTGAGTGAAGTTAAAATTACATACCCACAATTTTTTCTCCTCACTGCACCATTCCTGGGTAAAGCAACCTCTCTGGAAACAATAGTCGAGCTTTAGGTATCCACTGGGAAAACAGCATCATGCTTGATTTAACATCCTTCTCATGGGATTCATTCTTGCTAAAGTGCCTGCGTGGTTTATGCCAGACTGGAAACACAATTCACATGTGAATCCAGCACTTACTGGGAAGTAAGTCTTTAATACTGATAGAACTTAACAGGAGTGAGCATCCCATGGATTACAAAAGTGCACCTGAGAAATATCCCCCATCAGGAGAAAACCAAAGGCTCACCCGACTGGTGTGAGAAGGAGAAAGCTGAATATCAGCATCTGTCTCCAATACAACCAAAAGCTGTGTCCAGAAAATAATTACCATTAGATTATATGGTCAGATAATGAGCAGAACACTGTCAGTGCCTCAGAATTCACAAACAAAAACGTGAAATAAGCAGGATCATTTTAAAAACACTCTTCAGGTGTGAGAGAGACCTTTCAAGCAATATACACAAATAACACCTCAATCAAAATGCTCTATTGCATTCTGAGCAGTACCCACCAGAAATTTTCCAGGATCCTATACTTGATGTACATATATATATACAAGAAACAAACAAACAAAAAACCATCTTTACCAGTAACAAAGCTTGAGAGGTAAAAGAGTGTTTGTTCACATTCACCCACTTGACACTAAGCATGCCTTTGCTGTTCACACACCTGGAGACTGTTCAGTGACAGAACTGCAGATAGCATAATTTTTGGATTTCTAATTCTGTAATGTATACCTGAAACTCCACCCCCACCCCCATGTCTTACTACATGTGCAGTCTGCTTGATTCAAAGAGATCTGCATAGCCAAACCTGCTCCACTGCTATTTACCACAATTCTATAAGTAGTAAATAGCACATTGTTTCTCTTGGTAGCCATTCATGTGACAACTACCTTCATTTTGTCATTTATAGGAATTGAGGGACTGAGAGCATTAGGCTTCTTACTGCTGTTTGTGGAACAAATTGTCTCAGAACTTACAGAAATAAGACAGAGACAGGGAGAAATAATGTACATCATTACCTGGGACTCCTCAATCTTTGAATCACAAAGTCATTTGCCCTTCTGGACAAGGAGGAAAAGTCCAACTATAAAAGGGAGACTACAGAAAGGTGTTGAGTTCTGCAACAATACCGAACTAACAGCTTTCCTTGTCCATATGATGAAAGAAAATGAAAATCCCTGACAATATAATGAATCCCTGAATGACAATGGAGCTACAGGGAGACAATAAAACTTGTCACCATAAAGCATGAAGATGACAGATCAGTGCAACTTAAGTTTGTTACTTGACAAGCTCTTAGATTTTTGCACCGCATTCTTCACGTAAACTGAGTCCAAAGTAAACAAGCAGATATGCAGAACAAGTAAAAGAAAACAAACAAACAAAATCCAACAAATCAACAAACAAACCTCAGTTTGAAGAGGAAAAGGAAAGAAACTGATTCAGATTCAATTTGAAAGGAAGTGGAGGAGCCCGTTTCAGAAATTACCTGGAAGTTGCAAATCATGGACAGGCTATGGTCCAGTTGGTCATCTGCCCCATACGAAGTTCCTAAACATTTAAAAACTAAGAAAGAAAAGTCAAGCTTTTGGATATACAAAGTTTGACTACTACAAATCTGTAGGCAATTTCAAAAGAATCAGGAGGGCAGCATTCCACTCCAGAAAGCAGAAAAAAGACATTTTTCCTGTTTCTTGATACCATTCTGTACATTCATGCAATATCTAACATAGTGGGATCTCGAAGTGACTGGGCTTTGTCCATGGTGCTATAATAGCAATAATAGGCTTGCTGAAATTAGTGAATTCATAATGGCTTCAAAGGACTCTGCCTCAAGGCACTGAATAATTTCTAGAGCCTGTTTTTATTCAAATTGTTTTCTCTGGAAAAAAAAATCATTTGTACCTCTTAGAGACAGGTCACTCATATAGACGGAGGCTGGTGAAGGAAAGCAGAAGTAAAAAAGCAGTTGTTTGGTAGCAAAGCAGTATTTCTTGCTGACAACAATAAATGCAGCCTTCTCCTAATGACCAGCAAGATCTAACCATAGGCAAACAAAACTGAGAGAAGAGACAAAGCTGGAAATATTCCCACTGGAATCTAACTAGCATCTAAACACTCACTGTTAAATTCTGTTGAGAAATTTTACATCTTCAGCAAAAAAATAACAGTATTTGCAGATGAATTCTGACTGTTCCTTCCTGCCATGCAACTCTTCATTATTTATTCTCATTTCCCCTTCATTCTTCCTTTAGGACTTACATTACTTGTTGGAAACACGTCCCTTGTTTGGGAAACAGGATTTTATAACACCTACTCCCACTTTTTGGCAGAATGGGAAGGCTATAGAAATGAATATTATTTAATTTGCTTTCATATGTTCACATTTTAGAAGAATGAGATAAATCTGGGAAGTATGGATCATTGCAGAGAGAATTTCAGTCTGGGAAGAATGAGTCTGAGATGTTAAGGTGGGCTGATGTGTAAGATAAATATATTTGAAGGCCTGCCACAGAGAAAGCATTCTCTTTTACTGAGCAGGAATTTCATGGAAGAAAGGTAAGGTTTTCTCCCTACATAGAGGTAGCATTAGGAGATGGGACAATCTCTTCTTTGTATGTGAGAGATTTTGGTTTCCAGACACCCTTGCTAGCCTTCTGGATCTGTTGCCTTCTTCCTACACATCCAGATATTAATAGAGATCGCACTTACTCCTCTCTAGCATCAACATCTCAACTATTTTTTTGGTTTGGACATAGCTCATTGTGAAGAGGGGCAGTGACTACAAACACTGAGTGAACAAGGGGTTCCTGGGAAAGAAGGACATTATTTGTATTTGACATCAGGGGGGGGGAAAAACCCACAAAGCAGGACTTAAATGAACACATCTGCCAATGTTGATTAGCTTCTTCTAAAAATAAAGGGTTGATGCTGATAAGTGTTAGTAGAGAAAACCTGACTGCCTTTGCTGCAGACAGGGAGCTGAACTTCCACACTAGTCAGTCCTGCACCATGCCCATGCATTACAATCATACAAAAGATTCCTATAATACAGAAGAAACACAAACCTCCATATCTTATAAATAACAATCTGCAGACCCTAAGTGAATACAAGGATGTAATTCACTCTAGGATTTCTGCAGCTGTTAATAAATCACTCAAGCTGCACTCTGGCAGCTTATGACATCAGCAGCAGCCCTCAAGTGAATTACAGCCATTAATTTACACAGAGGAGGCCATCTATCATCTATTATTGACCATCTGTTACTGAGAAAATGTATATTTTTTAATAAATTATGAAGATTTTGATAGAAAATGGTCTTTAATTTCATTCATTTTCACATGCATTTGTGATGTTTAACTTCAAGTTTGTAACCACCGGTACAAACTGATCTGTGACACCAGTTGAAAGCAATCACGCGTTGTTGGCAGTGGCACAAGTATCTCATGGCTCCTCCGGGAGGTGCAGCATCGGGTGCTTAAGGCTCCTGATGGATATAAGTGGAAGAGAAGACATGTACTTACTCAGCAGACAAAAGAAACAAACTCCTAGTGTGTCCAGTGCAATATAAAGTGCTTATCCACTGCTCGCTATGCCCTTTGCAATGTGAAACCTGTTAACACTTTGTACAACATCATTTCTTCCAAATAGTAAAAATAACAGCTATCAAAAATCTGCTTACTGTCAACAGAAGGTAAAACATTATCTCAAAGGAAGAATCAAGCTTATTACACCTGCTGATTTACTGCAGCCTCTTCCTTGCACTTCTATTTCCTCCTGTTTCTACTTCACGAGGTGGCATCGCTGTGCCCTTACCATCAGCAGAGTTTGGGTATAGTATATATGCAATTTAAAACTGCAACAGGAGTCATAGCAGCTACAAGACATAGTGTTATTTTTAAAAGAGGTTATTGTTAATGCTTTGAAAAACTTGGAGATTTCAGGAGATTTTAACATAGGGCTTGTACAATAAATAGGAGTGCTTTGGGGCAGTGAAATTGGGCAGTGCTTGAGTGCTTCTGAGCAATGGAGAATGAGGGGGAGGGGTCAAACTATGCATGGGAATCAGCTTGGAGCGTGTGTGAGTAACAAACAGCTCAGGGCTGGCTCAGAGCAGTACCACCCTGAGTTATTCAGTGTGCTCTGTTCCCAGATACTCCTCTCAGTGCTATAAAACTTTCCCTGCATGAGGTGCCCCTAGCCAGGTAGGTCTGTGGGAGAGCCAAAACATGTATGACAACTCAGCTTTGTTAGTGGCGCACACACACACCCAGATGCCTGTTTCAGAAAATGCTTACACTGGGGCTATGCAAAAGTCCTCCATAACAAAAGTAGGCAAAAAAAAAAAAAAAAAAAAAAAAAAAAAAAAAATCCCAAATGCCTACGTGGCTGAGTTAAACTGTCAAGTGGCCAATGGACTTTTCAGTTACATGTTTGTACTCCTCAAAATCGCTCGTAACTACAGTCTCCGAGTCAGATCTGCAAATAAAAGAAGAATAAACAACAGCATTCCTGTCACACAGGGACAACACACCTTTAGTTCAGCAAAAGCCATTTCTTTTCCTGGAAACTCAATTTGGCTTTTGTACCACTGGACAGTATTTGATGCAGTTGTTCTTTATGGAGGTGAAAGGACTGAGGGTCTGGTTCTGAAAAGGTAGGAGCTTGGACCTGTGTGATGCCCTACATGAGCGCAATGCAGCAGTCTCCACACCTAACTCAAATCCAAAGTTCAAGTTTCCTGTCTTAAAAGATATGGATTTACAAAACCACTCATCACATAAAGATTTTAATAACTCGATTTTTAAGTGAAAACTGGATGCTTTCAAAACGTTTGCAATATTATGGTTACAAGGTCACAGCCTATGTGAGATGTTGAAAATGCAAATCTCCTCAAGGTGGAAAGAGCTACAGACTCAGCAAAGAGTAAATGTAGTTATTTATAAATTGTGCAACTATCTACAATTTAGGAACACTACTTCAGGAATTAAAAACTACTGATTCCTGCCAATGCACACTGAAATAAACTCATCTGGCATACATTCTACATCTTTCAGCCCTGTATTATCGGAAAAAAATTATCCAGCGGAAGTCACAAAATCATCATGTGACTGAAATCCTGGGTAATGTGACTGAAATAAACTTTTACTCCTGTAAGAAATAATGCCATCATGCCTGTTCTTTGATAATTAACCAAGAAGCAATAAAAGTTTCAGATCTGAGACCCTTTGCATTCCTGTGAGGACTAAGCCTAAATGATAGCACGAATTTAGGAAGTGAAAGTTATGTTGAAATTCTCTATGGGGTTTTTACAGTACGAAATACAACAACTTTCTGATGACATCTAGTTGGAGCCAGTCACCATGTGTCTGCTGGTTTTCAGAACAAAATATGGGCAGGCAAAATAGTTTAACAGAGTAGACTTATTTTTGAAGCATGCTATCACGATTTGACCACCTGACTTTCTGATTTTCAAAGACGTTTTGCGTTATTGAATGAAAGAGCTACAGTAGGAAGCTGCTAGAACGTAGGAAAAATAACAAAACTGACTGCAACCAAACTGAAAAGCCACCAGAACAGCAGCAGAAGTAAGTTTTAGATATTCTCAAAGAAAGTCATTTCAGTCTGCTCCGCTTTGCTTTCAGATCACAAGTTTGATCCTGCAGGAGGGTGTAAATGAAGTTTGCTGCCCTTCCTTCAGCTCCATTCACACTCACCATGCACAGCCGAACTGCAGTGATCCCTTCATGCCACTGGGACCAGAGATGGCATCGCCTGATCCCACGCTATGCAGCACCCACCCACTCCATGCAGGCACTGAACAGGCTGAGGCACCTATAAAACAATATACAAATGCTGTCACTAATACTATCAGTGTCACTGCCTGGTGACCTATTAATAACGAATTCTGGTCAAAGTAAAGCTTTCTGGGGTTTGTAAATTAAATGTAAAAACTGTGCTAATCTGGTTTAACAACGTGGCATGGCAAGGCTGAACTTCAGGAGGAATGCCTTGTTACAGTAACATCCATTTGCTCAAAATTTGTGTTGTTGGAATCCATGCCTTCTCTAGAAACTGCAACACTTGGGTAATTAAAGTAAAATTAAACCCAGTTCCATGTGAAAAGAGTGTTTTATTAACAACCTTAAACATAGTTTCCTACTAAGTACCACCAGAAGGCTTCCAGTACACGAAGGGAGCTGATAAACAGGAGGAGGACTGACTTTACACAGTGTAATGCTGATGGGACAAGGGGGAACGGCTTTAAGCTAAAAGAAGAGATTCAGGTTAGACGTAAGGAGGAAATCCTTTACTCAGAGGGCAGTGAGGCTCTGGCAACAGCTGCCCAGAGGGCTGTGGATGTGCCATCTCTGCAGGAGCTCAGGGCAGAGCTGGATGGGCAGCCCGAGCTGGTGAGGATGAGCCCTGCCCACAGCACGGAGCGGGACCTGGGTGGGTTGTAAGGTCCCCTCCAACCAAACCGTTCTGTGATCCTCTGATGATCACAGAGGAACCCACAATGCTGGCAAGCGGCTCTCCGAACTTTCTCTGCAGCCAATACTTCCCACAAACGTTCACGGTGACTGATAGCGAATGCAAATACTCTAAAAGCTTCTGCTAAACTTATAAAAATAAAATTTACGCCTGAGAACAAACCGTACCGCTGCGTCAAGAGACACAAAGGGCAACTTTAAAATATCGGGCGTGCAGTAAAACTCGTGAACTTTGAGCAGAACGCGGCCGTGCGGGTGCCCCAGCAACCGCACCGAGGCGCTGCCCCAGGAACACACCCCGTCAGCGCCCGCAGGAGCACCGCCCGGCGGGGAGAGCAGCCCCTGCTGCCCCGCCGTCCGCAGGCGGTACCGCGGCGCTCTCGGCGCATCTCCCTGAGGAGAGCGGTTGGGCGCCATTTTTAAAGAGCCCTGTCAGGGCACAAGAAGAAGCAGGTGCCTACTGCTCACTGAGGTGGCGGCCCTGCCGGGAGGGCTACGACCGCACATACGGTTTGGGGCTGGAAAAGGGACACCTGCATACCGTAGAGGGGCGGACACGAGACCACTCGCCCTTAAAGCGCCGGAACGAGCAGCGCCTGCAACGGGATGCCTCACATTTAAAGGGCAGCCCTGGGCGGAGGGATCCCGGCAGCACGCAGCCGGCCGGCGCTTCTTACTCCCCGTGCACCGCCGAGTGGCGGGGCGGCCCGGACCTCGTTTTCTCCACGGAATCCCTGCGCCGCGCACAGCGGTCATGGGCGCTGCGGTCCCAGCCGTCCGTCCGCCGCGGGCGAGGCGCGGAAGCTCGCTGAGTCGCGGCCTGCCCCTGCGCCGGCCCGCGTGAGGGGGAGGTGGGGAGCGGCGCGGCTTGAGGAAGGAGGAGGAGGAGGGCTCGGTTTTCTTTCGAGCGGTGTATCCTTCCGCGCAACGGGCACAAGAGGCTGGAGCCGCGGTGTCCCTCCGCCGCCGGCAGCGCAGGGGCAGGCGGCGCCTCTCCGGAGGGGGCGAGGAGGTCGCGGCTTCACGGGAGAGAGAGGAAGAAACTTAGAAGCGCGGTGGCTGGAGCGACGGATCTCCCGGCTCGGCTGCCCGGCGGAAAGAGGCCTTCAACACAGAAAGAGAAACACGAGAAGGAGGAGAAAGCGGCGGCGGCCACCGCCGGCCCTCACCGCCGCCCCGCGGGGTCCCTGCGAGGGAGCCCGGGGGACTCTTTTTCGCGGGGTCCGGCGGAGGGATCTCTCGGCGGCTCGCTCCATCGCCTCCCCCCTGCACCGCTCGCCCCTCGGCGCCGCCATCTTGGATTTTAATCCGCCATTTTTTTCCTCCCCCCACTCGGAATTATTTTCTACCACTACCTCCGTGCTTTTTTTTTTTTTTTTTTT
>NW_024884586.1:9324959-9528882 GCF_019232065.1 Centrocercus urophasianus | reverse complement strand
TTTTCTTTTTTGTTTTTTTTTAATTTCCCTTCTCGCTCCTTTGCCTTGGATGAGCCATTTCTCGCACCCGGCGGACGCTGGGGCAGCACCAGCGGCGGCGCGGAGGCGGCCTAAGGTGAGCGCGGGGGGCACAAAATGGCGGCGGGGCAGAGCCCTCCCCGTCGGGGCCTCCCTCATCGAGGGGCGTCCGTCCCCCTCCCAGCCCCGCGGTGGGGAAGGCCCGGACAGAACGGTAGGCCCTAGGGGGCAGCAGGGAGCCGGGTGGGAGGGAAGGAAGGGAGCGCCCGTAGCCGTCTATAGGCCTGGGGCAGTGTGGCTGTGAGCTGTGCGGAAGGAAAGGATTTGGGAGTGTTGGTCAGTGCTCGGCTGAACGTGAGCCAGCAGTGTGCCCAGGTGGCCCAGAAGGCCAGCAGCATCCTGGCTTGTATCAGCAATAGCGCAGCCAGCGGGAGCAGGGAGCTGATCCTCCCCCTGTACTCAGCTCTGGTGGGGCTGCACCTCCAGTGCTGTGTTCAGTGTTGAGCCCTTCACTACAAGAGGGACATTGAAGGCACAGAGCGTGTCCAGAGAAGGACAGCGAATTTGTGAGGGGTCTGGAACACAGCTCTGATGGGGCATGGCTGAGGGAGCTGTGGTGGTTCAGTCTGGAGAAGAGGAGGCTCAGGGGAGACTTTATTGCTCTCTACATCGACCTGAGGAGAGGTAGTGGGGAGGTGGGAGTCAGCCTGTTCTAGTTGGTGACAGTGATAGAATGAGAGGGGATGGCCTCAAGTTGCACCAGGGGAAGTTCGGATTGGATGTCAGGAAGCATCTCTGAAACAGTGGTGATGCAGCAGCACAGGCTGCCCGGGAAGGTGGTGCAGTCACCGTCCCTGGAGGTGTACAAGGAAAGGGTAGATGTGGCACTGAGGGATGAGGTCGGTGGGTACGGCAAGGGTGGGCAGTGATTGGACTTGGTCATCTTAGAGGTCTTTTCCAACCTCAGTGATGATGGCCCATTGAGCCAGGTGTGTTGTTGCGTTCCTGTCACGTGATCCAGAAGCTGCCTGGGTCTTCCAGGGTCATCACCAAGGGATTTTTAAATATAGCTGCGTACTGTTTCTAAATGAAGATTTAACCTTTTTCCCCCATCCCCATTCAAAAAAATGCTGTTGGTTTTGTGTGGGTTTGGGTGGTTTACTTGATTGTTTTTTAAATACTTTCTTACTTTTTGGAGGGTGTTTGTGTAACGTCAGTTTTTGCTGTAGAGTTCAAAGCAGGTTGCATGCTACACTTATTAGGAAATACAACCTTAATTGGGTGTATGTGTAAAAATGCTCAGTTTCCTGGAGTCACATGTCTGCATATATTGATGTATATGCTTGAAGGGAGTTATAGGCAGGAAAGGGAACAACTTTTTATGTGGTCTAGGAGTGGGCAGAACAGGGAGGAATAGCTTTAATCTAAAAGAGAAGAAATTAAATTAGATGTTAGGGAAGAAATTCTTTGCTCAGAGGGTGGTGATGCGCTGGCACAGGCTGAGGATGCCCCGTCTCTGGAGGCACTCAAGGCCAGGTTGGATTGGGCCCTAAGCAGCCTGATCTCATGGGGGGGCAGCCCTGCCCATGACAAGGGGTTGGAGCTAATTGATCTTTAGAGATTTCTTCTAACCTAAGCCGTTCTATGATTCTGTGTGTATGTGTGTGTGTAACTGCATAATTAGATAGGCCTGCATTTAATGTAGACGTTGTCTTTAACCATATATCAGCTTTAGAATTCTGTCTTTGCTTCAAGATGTGTCAGTGAGTTGCAGGGCAGTTCACCTATGAGAGTCTGTTTGCAACAGCTCCTTGTACCAGTGCTAGTGAACTACTTTTCTTTTTTCTTAATGCAAATGCATATCATTTTTTTACCTTTCTTTTTAAAATGTGAGTGTGTGTTAAAGCTTTGTCTTGGAAACAGATCTTCTAATGATGTGTATGTTTTGTTTCCAGTAGGTATTGGAGCTGAAATTATTCATCCACTTCTCTGAGCCTTTTGAAAAGTGACTAAATGCAACTGGGTCAGGTTGTCTGTGGGCATGAAGTGGTTGGGAGAATCCAAGAACATGGTGGTGAATGGCAGGAGGAGTGGAAGCAGGGCGTCTAACGACCACGTGCAAAATCAAACCAAATTGCAGCACACAGGAAAGGAGAATCCCAGGTCTGGCAAAAATGGAGTTGAGAGAAGATCAAGCAGATGTACGTACATGTTTGTGCAGTTTGGTGTTTGTGCTTCGTCTATCAGTTTGTCTGCCAGGCTCCTGCTGTGTCTTAATTCACAAAGGAGGTGTGCATGTAACTCTTATCAAAAGTACTGGTCATGTTTGTGTTTGTTGGATGTTGCAACTCATTTGGGGAATATGGCTCTCTTCAGTTTAGAAGTTAAGTGATAGAACATATGTTAATCTGAAGCTGGTTGTGTGCAAAATACATGATTGGCACTTACTGAGAACTAGTGCAGTCAGAGCTAGGTAACAGATATGACTCAAGTTACTAGCCCAAATTTTAGTGAATGTGTGTTTGTGTAGAAATAAACCCCATTTTCAGTGAAGTCACATGTGTCAGTAGTAGTTTGAAAGCTGTTCTAAGGAACATGGGTGTTTATTTTTGCTATTGACTTGGAGTGAGGAATGAAATAGAAATTTGGAAAAAAACTCTTGTTTCAAATTTTAGGACAGTCAGACTTAAATTTGTATGGCTTTGTCACACTCATAGGCCTTAAAGTTTAGAGGCAAGTATGACTGGGTTGTGTTGGAATATGCTTGTATGTGGAGAGGTGGAGAGAGAAGGAAGCCAAAATACAATATGATAAAAATACATTCTGAAATGCTGTTGTCAGCTACAATAACCAACAAAAGCAAGCTAAAAATGATCTGTGCTTCTGCTTCTTCCTTTGTCATTTATTTATTTATGGCTATCCAAACTTCAGTTGCAGCCTCCCCTCCCCCTGATGTAGGTGGGTTTCGGAACGTTCCGTAAATGATACCTGGTTTATGCTTTCTTATTTGCAGGTAGTGGTGCTTCGGGATTTGAGGGTCAGAGTCGTTATGTGCCTTCCTCTGGAATGTCTGCCAAGGAACTGTGTGAGAACGATGACCTAGCAACTAGTTTGGTTCTTGATCCTTACTTAGGTTTTCAGACACACAAAATGAATACTAGGTAACTTGCCTTTACTTTTCTAGAGAAGAATTGGTCTTCTGATTGCATCAATTAAGATGATAACTGTGGAATTTCCTGCATGTTTACAGAAGTCTGAAACAGTGACGGTGGGATTCTGCCTTTGGAATGGTGCTGCATTTGAGGCAGGAACTTAAAGCTCTGTAGCTGTTTGCTTTTGTGACACTATCACAGGTCTTCCCATTATCCTTAGCTGTGTGTTTATAGATGCGTTAACTCATCCTCAGTTTTAAACTGTTAGCCATTTGAAATAATGTTTCAAAAACAAGAGTTGGTGTTTGGGGAGCGTGGTGTATTTCCTATTTATTTTGTTGGCCGGGGATTTTTTTTCTTCTCAACTTCTACGACATCTGGAGACTTACTCCCTGAGTTCTGATGTTAGTGCCACCTGATACCAGGCTCTTGCAGATCTGTGCTGAAGAAACACTGCTCAGATATGTCTGTGTGCATATCAGATAAATTCAAGTGCACATTTGGAACCTTCCTACCAGATTTGCACGTATTGTTACGCACCTGCCTGAATACTTGGCTTAAATTCAGGGTGGGCTTTTGGTTTAGTTGTTGCATGCCTCTTCCTGTTTGCCAGTTATACCGCCATGTCTAAGTGTATTCTGTAAAGGATATGCATTGCTGGTTTACTGGGGAAGCTGTGCATGAATGGTAAGTTTCTAAAGACAAGGAACTGTGTGTGTGCTGCTGTATGAACAAATGGGGGATCTTGGTCTGAGGGGGGTTTCTAGGCCAGGTCATGAGAAAGCAGGCTTCCCAACCCTTGCAACTTAGTGCTGTGGATACTTCAAAAGAAGAACAGTTTACCTGTATGGCATGGGCAAATAAGCAGAGTATCAGTTCAGTATTTTGTCTGTGTGTGACAAGCTGATGACTGGTATAGCCTTATGGTGTGAGTTGCACCTGAAGTTGTAGCAGTGTGTTCCTAGTAACTGTAAAGACTTATTCCAGGGAGATCTTTCTTTTCTACAGAGAGTGCAGTGTCCATCTTTAAGAGAAACCCCAGCATTCTTCCTGTTCTCTCCATGCTGTTGATTACAGTAGCATGTTATGCCCAAAACACTGTCTAGGTGGATATTCAATTGTATCTGCATTTCCAGAAGTCAACTGAGATAAACATATATGTGCTCAAAAGCCTTTGTTGTTGTTTAATGACTGGTGGTGTATGGCTGTTCAGAAACAGCTAATTCTTTTGCATTTGCTAAGGAAATTACGTATCTATCAGTAGCTGGAGAATTTGCTTCCATAAATGGTGTGTTTTCAACGTGTGAAATACTTCTTGAATTACTGCTTTGCAACAAAAGACTACACAGAGGCTATCATCATGTGTTTCTTCCTTTCTCAGGCTCGGAGTACAGTTACAGGCAGCCTTCAAGGACAGTAGTTAATAATCTTGGAGCGCTATGGGAAATACTTAGGTGAGGCTTACAACTTCTGCCAGAAGCTTGTCGTCTCGACTCTTTCTTAATGTCTTACTGAGAGTTTCTGCCATTACAATGAATCAAAATTAAGCTCTCAGCATAGTTCTTGTTTGTCTATCAGTGTAGTGATGACTTCTGCTTATTGCTGTAGTTACTTGGCTGGGACCACCTCCCTTCCATCTAGTGAGATGTAGTGTTTCTAGAACTTTGTAGAGCTGTTGCCCTCATGTAATTCTGAGGGAAAGTTGGGGGGGAAGGATAGAAGTGGATGTTTGTAGACCCAATTCAAAACAAATATATTCAGGTGCCAAATATATACTTGTAGTAACAAACAAAGGTTACAACTTATGTTGAGTATCTTGTGTTTCGCTGTACTGTAGCCATATAAATCTTAGCAACATCGTTAGTGTGATGAGATTAAAATAAGATGCCTGCTTATGAAGGCATGGAAGTATTTCCTCATCCCATGTTCCAGTTTGTTTGAAGACACACATGGAAGTGACTGTGGTGGTTTTGATTGGCTGTTGGTAGTGCACAGAAAGTGTTCTAGCAACCAGCAGCCCAGTGTGAGTTTATGATTGCTTGATGAAGTTGTATTTTATCTTGCTTCTAGGAGCCAAATCTGCATTTTTGTTTGCAGAAGTGTCTTCTATATAAGCACTCTTTGTACTTCATGCCTTTAGTTGAAGAGTTTGTAAACATTGCTTGTTTTTTTCCCATAGTGTATTGATTAGAGATGAAACTTATAATGCTGTAGTTAAACATCTAGATAATTTCTGGAACTTCTATCTTTATATCATCTTTATGCTGGAGTGGTGACAAGAACCTGGGTGTGCTTTTTGTGTGGGTGGTTGTTTTTTCTGGAGGCAGTGGCAGGAAGGTGCCACAATTCCTCAGTGTCCATTATCTTGGGAATTGGGCTGGTAGCTTTGTAAGCTGTCATGTCAGTAACATCTCAAAGAGCTGAAAGCTAGGTATCAAAAGACTTCAGTCGGATCCCCTAGTGAGTTTTTCCACTGTTTCTCTGAAATTTCTTCTTGTTGCCAGGGATTTGATAGCCTGCCTAAAATGTAGCTCTAGAAGTTCTTTAATGGCTTTACTTAAAAGTAACTTTATTTGTTTCATCATCCTGGTTTTCCAAGAGAAAGCAAATTGTTTCCAAAGGTTGTGCCCTTCTGTAACAGGCTTCTGGTCATTTTCCCTAGTTTGGTAGCTCATGTGCCTGCAAAATAGATTGTTAGTAGTTAGTCAGAAAAAAACAAAACCACCACCCGTGTTTAAGGAAGTACCATCTCACCCAGTGTAGATACTCTCAGAGGTTTTTTCACTTCTTATATGAATCCTTTTTTGTGATAAAGGCTATAGTGGCTGTAAGATTAATGTATTCTTGTATGCTCTCAATAGAAAGAAAGCCCATTATTTTGAAAACCAGTTTTTCCAGGTTTGAAAGTTGTCAGACACTGGAGGTTGAAGTTGAGGTTTATAAAAAGCCACGGGGATTCTTGCTCATCTGACTATCTCTTGTTTTTGGATACTTCTCCCTAGGCTGAGGGCTGAGTCCTGAAGTTGTCTCAATGACTAATCCACCTTTGACTGTATTGCATACAAATGTGTTAGTATTTACATTTGAGCCACTCTCCTGATCATATGGTTGCTGTTACTGATGGCTCTTTGTTCCTGGTTCCCTAAAGCTCAAGCATCATGCTTGGGAATGCCAAGAGCACTTCCAAGTGTCATTTAAGTTACCTGGTAGTACAGGAAGTCAAATTGTAGTCTGTTTTAGGAGAGTTTAGGTGTGTTTCTGAATTCACGTTGCTGCTTTCTGTGAAGCTGCAAGTTGGCACATGGGATGGCTGGTTTTGCCTGAAAGCGAAGCAAGCTTTAAGAATGACAGTTTTCCAGAGCAAACATGAAGTTTTTGGGGATGATACATTGGAAGCATTTGCTGGCCTTAGGGAAACAGGCAGTCGTTCCTGAACTAGACGGGCTGTCAGCCCCAGTCCCTTAGCAGCAGTGAAGAAAGAGGGGCAAAGCAGTCCCACTCACTTGCACTTGGAGGTCTGTGCTGAATCTCTTCTCTGCTCCCCTGCTTGTTTAAATATAGTTATTAAAGGGGTCGTCCTGACTGAGTGGAGTTTGAATGTGGAAAAAGGCACTCGGCACCTACTGCAGGAAGGTGCATGGCTGTGTGGTTCACCTTCAGTGCTGTGCTGCACAGATGTTGTGTTACAGGTAGCAATACACTTCTTCATTCTGAAGCTCTTACATTCTTCAGTCACCATTGTGTACTTGCTGCCAAAAGTCATTTTGACTTTCATTTAAAATAGATATTCCCCAAACATCTGATGAATTTAGTGAGGTTATTGAGCTTGCTCCTGCTTCTCCTCCTCTCTTCCCATTCCTAAAGACTGTGTTGGAATTAGCTGTTGTGCTGCTGAATGTTTAGGATTTGAAAACCACCCAAACAAGAAAACCCTGCTCTTACACAGGTTTTCTAGTTGCACTTCTATCAGTAAAGAAGTGTTATATGTTTGAAGGGTAGAGTGTCTTATGCACAGTAGTCGTGCTGACTGTTAAGTTAAATTTTGCCTGGATGCTCCACACAGTAAGATGAAAGGATGTGCATTCTCCCAGCTGCCTCTGTCCTCAGTACTTTAAAAATGCATTTATTTTTCAGCTGTAGTGAGGATGAGTTTCTGTGGCTGCTAGAATTTTCATTACTTCTATCTAGGTTAGATTTGAGCTTTGCCTGCAGTGGTATGTGTACATCTTTCAGTTCAGGAAACTTAAGTAAAGTGAACTACTTTATCATGTAAAAAAAATGCAGTCTTGAGCTTTGGCCTTCAAGGAATATGGGATTTTTGCTGATAATGGCACTGGAAATTAAAGACAAAAATTGATTATTAGGGAACTAGTTTTTCTTAAGGTTCTCCTACTACAGGTTGGAAAAAATGTTAACTAAATATTACTTTTCAACTCTTGCTGTGTGGTCTTGAAATGCTTAAGAGCCTTGCAGTGCTAGCGTTTGTGCTGAATCCCTGCAGTTAGAGGAGTAATTTGCTCTCTTTCCCCAACTAGTAAAGAAAAATAACAAGCAATTTGTCTGGAATTGAAGAGGCCAATGGGATGCTGTGTTTTGACAAAGTCACTCTTTCTGGTTTTTCCCAGTCAGGATGTAAGAATTCAATTTAGTGGTGAAGTCCTTTGGTGCTGTCAGGTGCATGCATTACATGGGCTTTCATACTGAAACTCTTTCAGGATCCATTTCTGTTCAAACTGGCTGCTCTCAGTGGCTGAGCGAGGTACTGTGCTTCCAAACTTACCAGAACCTCTCCTTTAACTTCCTTTATAGGCAAGCATCTCATTGACCTTTGGCTTTATACCTTGGAGTTTCAAGATTCTTTAAGTATTCCTGAGGTAAGAGGAAACAAGAGGGAGAAAGACCTGTGCTTCATCAAGCAGTGTTTTCTTACATCCTGCTTGTTGAGACAGTTTCAGTTTGGCCCTTAATTGGGAGAAGATCATCTTCTGCTGGGAAATTTAAGAAGTTTCCATTCTGCAGCTTGTCAGGAAGAAGGGTGACTAGTCTTTCTCTGAAGACACTGTGATAGCTGAATTTTGCATTAACTTACTTGGAACAGCCAGACTGTTCTGCAGCAAACCCTGTGCTCTGTGAGACGTGCTTCCCTGAAGCTGCTTGTAGGATGGCTCAAGGATTCTGTGCCTGTGCTCAGATTCAAATGTGAGAGCATCTTGTTCTTGTGATAGAATCCTACAAAGGTACGATTCATGGGAGTGAACCAGGAGTTTGGATAGACATGAATCTGACTTGAGTTTGCTCTTGAGTTTTGGGACAGGCGTGGCTGCTTTGTTCATTCTGTTTTTCTTCTGCTCTTTCCATCTCTTCATTTCTCTTCTTTGAAGTAAGAGTTTCACGGAAATTTAAGAGCCGTGGTTGTTTGGTTTTGCTCAGTGTCTTTTCAGGCTCTCTTCATGCTCTTGGAAAACTATCATGTAGATACGTTGAGCACATCAGTAGACTTTTCATGTCGTGTGAACAAGGAAATTCTGTACTGCTAAAATCATAGACAGTACAGATGATTGCTTCTCATATCTACTTGGTTTTGTGGTAGGGAGTGCTGGGAAAGTCGAATAAGTTTCTATTTCATAATCCTCTTGGGAGAAGTGAAGCATCTATATTAAACGCAGCAGTCTCACATTCTCAAGGAAGATCCAGCTTTCAGGCTTTCTTGGCCTGCTGGCATCCTTTGTCTCAAGTCAACAGGTACCTGTTGCAGTGCATGTGGTGATGTCCCTGTGAAACATGACAAATCTGGTTGTGGTATTCTGGCTTATCTCAAACTTCATACAGTTTATATACTGCAGTTCATGCCTGCAGTTGAGCTGTGGAAAAACTCACTTGCTCAGGTGCAAAGCATCCTTTTGTTTCATTGAGTTGGAAACCCATGAAGTGTGTGGTGCTGCTGGTTTCCAGTCTGTTTCCACATACGTGTGGATGCTTCCGTTGCTTGCTTGGATTCCTTTTTTCTTTGCTCCTTTGCCATGTGAATCATCTCAATAAAACATGTGATAAAGGTGCTGCAGGAAATCCTTGATAGTATTTTTGAACCCTTGGCTTCTAAGTCATGTACTTTGGAAATACCTTGTTTCGGATTTTGGATTGGTGTGCTGCATGACATTTATCTGATCTGTTAGTGTTTCAGGTTGTTTTTTGATTGGTTTTGTTTTTTTACCATACTCGAACCATTCTGCAGCCTTCTTTTTGGTCTTTTCAAGACTTGTGTATGTAGTGTTTCTACTTGTCTGGAGCAATGTTACATGAGTTGCTGCTAGACTTTTGAAAGGATTCTGGTAGCAGTGTAGAATGCCTGAAAAAAGAACCTGGAAAAACCCCTGCTGATGTAAGCTGTGGAGGTAAGCAGGGTTGGTGCCTGTTCCTGAGCTGCCTAAGGTAACTCATCAAGTCTGGTCACTTGCAGAGAATGGTGCATTGTGGAAGAAGTGAAATAGGAGAGCCACTTTGAGGCTATAAGATGTTCTTCTAATTACTAAAAAAAAAAAAAACAGGGCATTAATTCTTTTTCTTTTTTGGCTTTTCCATCTACCATGCTTCCTTTTTTTTGCTTCTTCCAGGGAGTTAGGATACTGTTGTCTGTGGTTAGCATAAACTGAACTGCTTCTTGATGTATGACAGTGCCTCTCAGCACGTGCATCTCTCCAGTGCTAACGCAGTATTGAATGTGATGGTTTTTCCATCTATCTTTGTTCCTGCAGATTACTTAGCTTAAAAAAAAAAAAAAAATAAGCACAATAAAGGAAAAGGAGAGAGTAGTCATTCACTTAGCTGTGAAAGAACTGTAATTGCCAAAGCCCAAACTTTAGCAGTAAATGCAACATCTCTTCCTCTTGTGCAGTTTGTAGTTATAGATGTAAGTAAAGTGCTGTCCAGTCACATTTGTGCCTGCTGGTGTGTATTGTGCTTGTGATGATAGGAGTACAGTTGGGTCCCTGTTGCAAAAGGTGCTTCTGATTGCCATTACAAGAAACTAGTCAAATGTAGTTTATCTCATTCTGAATTCCCTTGGTATATGTGAAAGCTCTGTGAGGTTTTGGCAGTCAAATCTGGGGAAGGTTTCCTTCTTCTTTTCAGAATAAGCAGGAGATTTTTCCTGATTGTGTGTCTGACTGATAGGTGAGCAAGACTTGGCGTAACAGAACAAAATGACAGTCACCTCATCTGTAGCCTGAAGGGATTTTTCTTCTGCAACAAGGCTTGCTGGGCATTTTGCTTTGGGGGGGAAAGGGGATAAGCATGTTTGTACTAAAGAAGGTAATTGGAAAATTCCTGGCACAACATTTATTGCAGTTTGAAGTGGGTAAGTTTTAGAAATGCATCATCTACTTCTTGTTAGAAGTATTGTAGTCTTGTTAGATATTATCCCAGCAGGTAGAATACTTACCTCATGTCTTCTCTGAATTACCTACTGTATTTTCTGCTCTGAAAGCTCACAAGGTTACACTGATCATTTTTGCAGTATTCAAAAAGATGTGAAGAACTGTAGTTACTCTATTGCAGAGACCTTTTTTCAAATGGAAAATTCAGAGAAGATGCTTATGTGAAAGCATGGAAAGCTGATAACCTGCACTGCCCCTGGAGCCAATGTTCCTTTTCGAAGGTCTTTATTTATTGTATTAGGAGCAAAAATACAGCATTCTTCTTCCTTGTGAATGAAGTTGTATTCCCTTCACTATGAGCTATTTGTGATTAAACTAAAATTGAGACGTGAACACTTAACATTAATCTGTTAAGGAGCTGATGAGGTTTCCTTCTGCCAGCTTAATTAAGTAATTTATTTCCTATTTTTTGTTTCTGTCATCAAATACAGGCTTTGTTTGGTAAGTAAGATCAGTACAGTAACTCTCTGGTAGAGATCCTGAAACTGGTATACATTTAAGAAGGTCTTAATCTCATGGATTTAGTAAAAAACTGTTCATTTCTTCAGCTACAGAAGCCAGAACTGTGTATAGATCACTTGATACTAGAGTTGCTATAAAACTTAAAGCATCCAATTTATTTTTTTTATTTTATTTATTTTTATTTTTTGGGTGCACGTAGCAATCATAAATTGATAAAGAAAGTTAGGACAGTGATACTTGCATCGTACTAGTTCTTTGGATGCTGTCTTTCAAATGAAAGGTGTTGAAAATAGTGAAACGTTATTCTGTATTGGTTGATGTTATCAGCAATGCATTTTATACATAAATTGCCTCATCAGAATGGAGGGTTTTAAAATTACAAGCAGTAAGGTTGAAGCCCTTTATCATTACCTCTGAAAGTGAGGGTCTGTGGTTTACTTGTGTTAACAGTCGGTTTCTTTATGCGAGGAGCAAAGTATTTATCTGGCCAGCAAAAAGTCTTGTGTGCTGTGAGTTACTGTGAGGAAGAACTGCAAACGAGTAACAGTGGACTGGAATAGCTTTATTCTTTGTTTCAGATTTCGACCTATAAAAGGAAGGCAAGAAGAACTAAAAGAGGTGATTGAACGTTTTAAGAAAGATGAGCACTTAGAAAAAGCCTTCAAGTCCTTGACGTCAGGTGACTGGGCCCGGCACTATTTTCTTAACAAGAACAAAATGCAGGAAAGGTTGTTCAAAGAACATGTAGGTGTACTTGTAATTAATGTGCTTTTTCAGATGGTTGAAAGGCTAAGAAAATGTAAAAGTTTCATAAGAATGTAGCAGTAGCAAAGTGAAGAAATCCTCTGCAGTTACATATTGCTTGTTTGAATGCTTTTTTTTTTTTTAGGTGAACTTCTTGTGTTTGTTAAAACCCAAATGACTTGAAGGAATGTTGGGAAAAAGTGAATTTCCATTGCTATTTATTTCGGAGGCATATAGAAGGAAAAAGACATTTGCCTCTTGTGTTGTTGGCTTAAGTTCTAGACAGAAGAGAGAAGCCCTGCTGCTGAGAGACAGAAATTTTGAGGACTTATTTTTATATTGTGTTTTTTATTGTTGGCTTTTTTTCCTGTTTGTTTTTATAACTTACAGCTACTGTAAATCAAAGTGTGGATCAAAGAAAAGGAAAAGGGAGAAGCCTTGGTACCTCAAAGCTGAATTGGCTCAATTGTTAATGTGTATAGAAGCTTTATGTGAGAATATTCTTGCTCTTCCTCTACTTTGAGCATCCGAAGATCGTTTTGTATAAGGTTGTTGACGTTGCAAAGAAATTGTAGTACTGTTTAACTTAAAACAAAAAAACCTCTTTCTGGAATTCAGAATGTTGCTTGCATATACAACCAAAAGGAATTTGGCCTTTTCCTATTCTAAAATAGATTTAATCTAGTCATGTAGAAGAAAGTAGGCAGCAAATCCTGCTTTCCCAAAGCATTTTTAACTAAAGCTGCGAAAAGGATCTGGTTGAAACTGTGATCTGCTCCAGCAATCCCTGAACTCAGCAGCTGGATTTCTCATGGAAATAATATCTCGTTCAGAGCTGGGAAGAATAAAATCTCATTTAAAAAGGTTGTTAGGTCTCCGTGGTTCTTCGAGACCCGAGACAACTTCTTGAAATTGTTTTCCTCACTGCTGTTGTTTTGCTTTTAACGGAATGCTGTTATTTTCTTTCATTGCAGGTATTTATTTATTTACGAATGTTTGCAACTGACAGTGGGTTTGAGATACTGCCTTGTAACAGGTATTCTTCTGAGCAGAACGGAGCCAAAATAGTTGCAACGAAAGAGTGGTAAGTAGTGCAGCTTACTGTTAGGTTGTTTCTACCAATTATTTTGATTGAGTTAATAAAGAAAAGTGTAGCGTGATTTAGAATTAAAATTGTATTGAGGGAATTGGAATGGAAGCTTTGCATTTAAGTGCGTTGAAAAGTTTTGTGTTGAAACTTCTAATGCTGAAAGTCTTGAAGGACCTTCTGAAAGGAGAAGGCACACTTCAAAACCCTGTCAATAGCTAGAAAATTACTCAAACACAACATTGATAAGAGTGCTGTGCAGTTTCTGTAGAAGAATTTTGCACTTGAAAGGTTTGGCTCAAGGGAATAAGCAAGAGCGTCGTTTTAACAGCTGTAGAAGCTGAAGTAATCAAAACTCTTGCGTCTACTTGCTTGCATCCTCAGGAGGCTGCAGAAACAGTGATGGTAATGCCTGTCAGACTTCATGTAATTGATTCTGTGTAGTGGCATAATAACATTTAGTTCGTGTAGGAGGAAAGGTCTACCTAGCCTAATTGTTGTCATCTTGTGTTTTTGTGAAAAAATGCTGTGCTGTTATACTTTATGGGCTCTTTTTAAATGTGCGTATGCTTATTTTTACTGTTCTTTACACTAAAGGAAACGGAATGATAAAATAGAACTACTTGTTGGCTGTATTGCTGAACTATCAGAAATGGAAGAAAACATGCTGCTGAGACATGGGGAAAATGATTTCAGTGTAATGTATTCCACAAGGAAAAACTGTGCACAGCTGTGGCTTGGTCCTGCTGCGTTTATCAATCATGGTGAGTAATAAGTATTGAATCTGTTAAATGGCACAAGCAGTTCTGTTCAGAAGCAACATAAGTGAGCTGGATCACAACAGGGCATCAGAGAAACCAGAATCGAGCGTACTGGTTACTAGTGTAACATAGAACTCTACTTGGGAGCTTCCCAGGCCAGAGCTGACTGGCTGTGAACTGAGAAAACTCAGAAGAGGCTCTGGAAAGTGATGCCACCTTCTTTCACAGAGACCTTGAAGCTGGCAGCTGAGTTAGTGGAGCATATTGTCCTATTCTGAATTGTTAATGTAGCAAAGTTTCTGAATGTGGTCAGCAATAATGTATTAGCTGAACTCCTTGTGCTTCTTTTAAATGCTTGCACAGAAGCTTCACTGCTTCTGTTACATTTGTACTCTGAAGGAAGAGCAGGTAGGATTTAAGATAAATCCTGTTACCTTGAAGAGGAGGGAATTTGAAAAATTGTGGTAGAGTAAGGAAGAGTTCAGAAACCAAACTGTATCAAAGTGGTTATCTCCTGATATACAGCTTTATGCAGTAGTGCTACAACTCCCAGGATTTAGTTGAGATGCTAGTGTTATTGAAGTCAGAGTGAATCCTTACTTTAGACATCTACAACTATTCATGTTTCAGGTCTTATCAACAGTTAATTGACTTTATCTTTTGGACCTTTTTCAGATTGCAGACCTAACTGTAAGGTAAGCATGAAATTAAAAATAAAGCCCCCTGCTTTTTTTTTTTTTTCTTTGTCCCTGCACCTTTTCCTACCCAGCTGTTTTGCTTCTTGTTTTCTTATTTACTGTTCAACCTTAATGACTTGCCTTTCTTTCCTTCCCCCTGCACTTCCTGTCCTTTTCTCAAGTTTGTGTCAACTGGCAGAGATACAGCATGTGTGAAAGCTCTGAGAGATATTGAGCCTGGAGAAGAAATCTCTTGTTATTATGGAGATGGCTTTTTTGGAGAAAATAACGAATACTGCGAATGTTACACCTGTGAAAGGTATGCATCAATGTAAATAAGTCTTTCCATTGAAATTGGGCATATTCATAACATATTCTGTGAAACTAGTGACACTTGGTTATGAGTACACAATTCTTCAACTCATTATTATTGCTTCTTAATTCATCATAATGATTTTTTTTCAAATTATTACTAAATAGTCACATTTGCTAAGAACTCCTGTTTTCTGTTCTGTTTTTTTTTTTTTTTTTTTTTTTTTTTTTTTTTTTTCTGGAAATAGCCAAAATAACAAAAAGCAATCTAAAATCTTTGAAATAACCTTTTCTGAATAAGGTAGAATTGGAAGGAAAAGTAGTTGCAGATCTTATGAGCCCATTAGCAACCGGATCCTGACTGCAGCTCTTAGAGCAAAGTAGGTTTCATTAGTCTTTTCTTTGTTGATCTAAATGAAGTTCTGATGAAAACGATCTAAATAGTTTTCATGTTATCTCATCAGAACCTGTAGGGTTCTAAATGTCTGCTGGTTAGGACAGTGTTTTCTTGTATCTATTTGTTGCACCATAGCAGCAAGCTTACTTGTTTTCCATATCGTTGTCTGAACCTAACTGATCAAAATCATTCAAAGGAATTTCACAGTTGTTTCTTCTGATTTCTGCTTGCTGTGAGTGTGAAGGTTTGATGCACGCTTATGTAAATAGTTTCATAACCTAACCTTCATTTTTACTGTGTAGTTTGGTTGCTAACAGTTCTTGCGCTTCAAGGGGAAAACCTGCTGGTGTGGGCCTCAAAGATCATTTGATGTTGGTAGGTCGTTCCAAGCAAGGGGTGCAGTCTCAGACATTTGTCTGTAGACCTTCTAGGTAAAGTGTACTTCAGCCCTGGGAGCTGCTAAGTATTGAATAGATGAACATCACTATCACTTTTTCCTTCCAACGTTGAGGGCCATTTCTTTTTGCTCCAGTTTTTCAATGTAATATCAATATATACATTGGGTTTCAAGACAGACCAACTTCATATATCAGAATACTTTCAGAAACATGTCGTCTTTGGATTTAAAGTACATAAAAATTGCGTATTTTTAAAGCTAACACTTGTGTAATTCTTGCTTTGGGAGTCTATTTCTCAGTCACAAGGTTATGTTACAAAAATTAGAGGAGAAATTTGAATTTAGGGGAACTGAGAAAGGGAAAACGAGTCCTTACATGTGCTTAGAAGCCAACCTAATAAGTAACTGTTATGAAAAAGGAGATGCGTAGAAAAATCAGCCATGTCTGTATGCCACAAGAAATAATTCTTAAGAGATCCAATTTCAACTATTCCGTAAGGGTTGTAATTTTGTAATGTTAAAATGCTACGCTTCTGGGAGTCTGAGGGATATGTTTTGGAGCTGAGGGAAGGTTAGCACTGAAAAATACTTTCAAATCTCCAAGAAAATCAGCATGAAGAAAATGGGCATACATGCATTTATGCTGTTAGGTAAGCGTGCAGTTCATGTCTGACTGAGATAACCAAGCACCAAAGGCACGGCAGAAGGCTGTTGTCGTTATTTATGGCACTGTTGTTCTGATCTCGAGCAACTGCCACTTGTGCTGATTTCAGACTGGTATCTTATTTTAACTGCCTGTAATTTGCAGAGTTCAAATTAATGCCAAGAGTGTTCAGTATAGTATTATATCTGCATAGTAATAATGGTTAACTTTGTGGAGATTGAGATCCTCTCCAATCTTTGATGTGCTTTTGGTTACATTTTGTGGGTTTTCTTCCAGTGCAGTGTGCTGGAAACCAAACTGAAGTTGCCTCCAATATTTCTGCAGAATGCAAGCCTGCAGGATGATTAGGAATACTGATGGATGTGGGTAGTAGAGGTTCAAGTGCAGGTGTAGAAATTCTTAATCTCTTGTTTTCTGTGATGAAATTTTCAAGTTTTCTTATTTATTATGAAAATTGGACAGCTATGTAGTTCATCTTTCAGCTCTAAAGGAAAACAAATACGTGGTCATTGTCGTCCATTTTATGTACTCTCAAAACACTTTCTAACGCAGTAACTGGGGCTGACTTCTTTTTAATTAAGCTGCTGTGAATAGGCAAAATATGTACTGTTACTTTGATTTCAAGTAGTATTTTGAGCTACCTTATTCCATTTTCACTTGTATAACTTCATTATGAAAAGAGAATAAAGCAGATGTAAAACCTACTTATGTATTTTTTTTCTTCTCGCAAGAAATTAGTGGAAGATGTTTAAAAAAAAAAAAAGCCATCTTAATGCAATTATGCCTGTATTATCTGATTAAAACAGCCTGTAATTGCTAATAAATTCAAAGGTTGTTGGTACTATTTATGTATATGTTGCTGTGATTCAGACTAATATGCATGTAAAAACTTAGGACTTCATATTTGTCGTATTTGCCTTTGTAGGCGCGGAACTGGTGCTTTTAAATCAAGAGTGGGATTGCCAGCCCCTACTCCTGTGATTAATAGTAAATATGGACTGAGAGAAACAGATAAACGATTGAACAGGCTCAAAAAGCTGGGTGACAGCAGCAAAAACTCAGACAGCCAGTCCGTCAGCTCTAACACTGATGCAGATACCACTCAGGAAAAAGCTAATGCAAGTAAGCAAGTGTGGGACTTACAGTTTTATAAAACATGAACTTTCTCTGTGATGGAATTGCTTCTTGTATTTGAGAAGCATCTCAAATGCTGGTCTTTAGGACTGTAATTGATTAAGGAAACTGAAGATAATTTATATAGCAAACAAACTGTTTTCTTTAAGCCTTTCTATAAGAAGTAGTATATTCTTGTTTTGTTTGTATGTTCTTGGTTTCTTTCCTTCTCTTGTGTATACTTACAGCTAATAATTGGTGTCGCATTTCTAAATTTGTCAGTTAAAGAGCTTGTTGATTAGGTACATATATGAAAAATATGGTAAATAATCACATGCAGTAGTATGGCTTAGGAAAGAAAACTCAGTTTGAGGAGTCTCCATTCTGGAGGAAAACAATTCTTACAGAAATACTTCTAGAGATTATTGAACGAATAGTCACCACCTTTAGAGATGCTTTAAACTGGGCAGCTATTCCCCCTCAGCATCCAGGACTGATAGTTCAGATACCTATTCTGAAATGAACATGCACAGTTAACAATTTCAGAAGAGATTGGAAGGGATTTTTGTTTGTCGTGCTCTTGAGAGGCTTCTCTTCATGGAGTAGTGAGTACTATTTTTCTTCTTTTTTCCCCTCACATGTATATTTATAGGCAAGATACAAATATTTTCAAGTTTGACTTAACTGAGTGGCTTTGAATGTTTTGGCTCCATCTGTCTCTTATTTGATGTTGCAAATAAAAAAACAAACTAGTAACAAGCACTTTTATTTATTTACTTTTTTTAGTTGTATGAACTCTGATTACAAAGCTTTGTAGTTGCAGCTTTGCTTGGGCAGGCAGAACTCTGTTGCTGTCACCTTAAATGACAATTGACAGGCAACTGGAAAATTGAAAATGAAACCATTACTGTAGTTAAGGGTTTTTTGTTTCTTTTTTTTGTTTTTTTTTTGTGGCCCTTGGTAGAAATAAATCTTGGTTAAAACAAGAGCTTGCTGATCCTCAGTATTTTGCTGGAATAATTCTCAGTATCTACTGAGGATAACGTGGGATCAATCTGAAAAATTCAATGGGAGAAGTAGCATTGGGGGGGCGCAGACACCAAACTTGATATAGTGGAGATGATGAGGGAATTTAGATGGGTGCTCACATGTACTCTTGGAATTTAGACAAACTGGGGTATTTTTGACAATCCTTTCACATCTGAATAGGAAATAAACCAGCCAGTTTCCTTATTGCATAATGTCTTGTCTAGGTTTTAATTAAAAGTATTAAATGAAACAACTACAGAATTTGGGGAGTGGAAACCTCAGGTTATGTCAGCATCATGAGCACTTTTTTTTGTTCTTTTGCAGCTAACAGAAAATCTTCAATTGGTGTGAAAAAGAATGGCAAAAATAGAACATTAACAAGACAGTCTATATCAAGAATTCCAGCATCATCAAACTCTACCTCATCTAAACTAACTCATATAAATAATTCCAGGGTACCAAAGAGACTGAAAAAGCCTGCAAAGCCTTTACTTTCAAAGATGAAGCAGAGAAATCAGTGCAAAAGGCCAGAGCAAAAGAATGCTTCTAAAAAGCTCGAAATGGGAAATTTAGTTCTCAAAGAGCCTAAAGTAGTTTTGTACAAAAGCTTGCCCATCAAAAAGGATAAAGAATTAGAGGGACCAGTCAAAGTTGCAGTCTCTAGTGGATGCTTAACAAGGCACGCGGCAAGAGAGTATAAACTGAATTCTGTGAAAGGTGCTCACGAGCATGGTGACATACCACCGTGCACATACATAACACGGAGGTCAGTGAGAACACGGATGAGTTTGAAGGAGACCTCTGACATAAAGCTTGAACCAAATACTTTGGATAGCTATAAGAATAACTTGGCGAGAACACGATCGGACGTTTTAGAGCAGCAGTCTCATGCAACGGATGAAAGCGACCTGGCTCATGGGACGTCACACAAAGGGGAGGCCAGGTGTCAGAAAAATGACGTGGGCACGTCAAAAAAGAAGTCTCGACAAGGAAAACTGGTGAAACCACCTGCAAAATTAGATGAAACGGATAATACGCACAATACCCCTGTAAAAGATGAAGTACCAGACTTGATCAGCTCTCACTCAGAGAGCGGAGAGAGGAATAACGTGGTAGATATACCTGTTAGCTATCAAGACTGTATCTCTGGATCTGGTAGCTGTTCTGTTGTAACATCTGACAGTTTCAAAGCAAAGGACGGCTTCAGAACTGCAAAAACTAAAAAGAAAAGACGAATCACGAGGTATGATGCACAATTAATCCTTGAAAATAGCTCTGGGATCCCTAAACTGACTCTTCGTAGGCGCCATGATAGCAGTAGCAAGGCAAATGACCAAGAATCTGATGGAATGAATTCTTCAAAAATAAGCATCAAATTAAGTAAAGACCATGAAAAGGATAATAATTTATATGTAGCAAAGCTAAATAATGGGTTTAACTCAGGATCAGGCAATAGTTCAACAAAACTAAAAATACAGTTAAAACGAGAGGAAGAGAATAGAGGGACGTACCCTGAGGACCTTCATGAGAATGGTGTGTGTTGTAGTGAAACTCTCTCCCTTTTGGAGTCAAGAATGGAAGTAGATGATTATGCTCAGTATGAGGAGGAAACGGCAGATGAATCTTCATCAGAAGAGGATGATGAAGAGGAAGATGACTATGATGATGAATTTGATGACTTTATTCCTCTTCCTCCAGCAAAGAGATTAAGGCTCATTGTTGGCAAGGATTCAATAGATATTGATATTTCTTCCAGGAGGAGGGAAGATCAGTCTTTAAGGCTCAATGCATAAGCTTATAGGTCTTAAACTGACCTGGATGTCATTTTTTAAAAAACAAACATTAAAAAAAAAATTAAAAAAAAAAAAAAAAGCAACAACAAATTCCATTTGATTATTCCTCAGCTGAAGAACTTTCTGAAAAACTTAGTGGCAGCACTTCTTTATTGTTTGTTCACCTATCAACATAATATTGTAGAAAGTGTACAGCATACTGACTCTTCTTAAGTCTGATTTGTGCAGATTTTTATTGTACTTTTTAATAGCCTTCTTATGTGCAATTCTGAGGTAGAGGTAATGCTCTGTTGTAAAATAAAGGCTCAAGCAAAGTTATGAAGTTGCATCAAATCTTTCCATGCAGGACAATGAGAATACAGTGTGGCTACACAATTATTTTTGATCTGTAAGAGTGCTAGTTTGCTCTTACAGTATTTGACTAAACAATTAAATAAAAATTAAAAAAAAATCATAGTAGCAGCATATTTAAGGTTTTCTAGTCTATGTTAATATCACCAGCAATGAACTACAGCTTTTCGATTTATTTGCTAGATGTTTTCTTTTTCCCTTGGAGTTTGTCAGTTTTAACACTGTATGCTGTCCCAGATGTACTGTTTGTGGCCTTTGTTATAGTAGCAAACCGTTGGTTGGAAGTCAAATTGATTTCTTTAAAAAAAAAAAAAAGAAAAAAAAAAAAAAAGAAAAAAAAAAAAAAAGTTAAAAAAAAATTAAAAGGTGTTGACAATTTGCTGACTTTTTAGTACATTATATGTACAAGGGTAGCAGTATGCAGAATAAAAGTTTGGATATGGTGTATTTATTGCTTGTTATGTAAATTAAACACCTTGTATTTAACACTTTTCAATACTTTTAGATAAAATTGTTCTTTGCAAGAATGATTGGTGCTTATTTTTTCAAGAATTTGCTGTGAAATAATGTGACTACAACGGGCAACATTTATCCAATGAACTGCAGCTATCCTCAATTGGTTCTTCATATTTTTCTGTTGCACTTGTAAAATGCTACAAGGAATTTAAAGAAAATCTATTCACTTTAACTTATGATAGTTTTATGAAATTAAAAACAACTAAGTCACAGCTTTTGTTCTGTGGTAACCTATAAAATGTTTGTCTTTTAAGAACCGGTTGTAAAAGACTGAAAAAAAATATGTATATGTTGTAAATATTTGTGTGTTGTGCGAAATTTTGTCATAAGAAATTGAGATAACTTGCCAGAAGGGTTTTTAAGTTTAGAAATACATCCATGCCAATAAAATAGGAAATTGTAAACCTAGTTTTAAACTCTGCATTAGTTGGAGTTCTTTGCTCATATGTAGTTCACTTGATACTTCAGAATCTACTTTGTAACAATGAAGAGCATCAGGGCAGCGTTTGACTTTTTTAATTCCAACAACATTAGGAAAACCTACTGCTTCTGGGCACAATTAATGTGTTTGTATGTATAAAGCAGCTAATTTATATGGCACTTCTTTGAAACAGGGCTAAAATTTTCACCTTTTGTAGTTGTCATAACTGTACAGCGGTTTGGTCTGTGTGGTCTTTGTTTCTATTCAGCCATGGTTTTAATACTCAGAATTCTTGTATCGAAGGATGTAGAAACAGGCATCTCACCAAAAAGCACATTGTTGTATCAGCTCAATCTGCTGTAGTTTGCATACTGTTGTCATGTTAGGTCCAGTGCTCTGTGCCCAGAAGAGGAAGGACTTGAGTTTCTTGACAGTTCTCTTATCCAGGTTTGAAAGCATTGAACGTCGGTGGTAACATGTGGGTAGTTTGCATGAGTTGATCCTAATGATCTGGCCATCTCTGGTTTCTGTGGAAAAGAATTATTTTTCTTTTCTTGCAAGTGAATCCTTCCAAATGCATTTTGCTAATTTGTCAGGCTGCAAATCATATGGTAGAACCATTTCATCTTGTTTACTTTATGTATTTTTAGCTTAGAATTAAGTGTAGAATTAAACACAATACTTGCAACTTCATTTTTAAAATGTCCGTTCTTTGTTAAAGGCAATCTGTCTCTCATGTATAGAGTACATTTAAAAAAAAAAAAAGCCTATGTGTAATGCACAGTCTTTTTTGGCAAACATGGGTTTTTAGGTCACAGAGCACCTGAATGCAAAAAGACTTCGGTAAGTATGCTGATATTTTTGAGCACTGAGCCAGGTCTTAATGGAACTTGTAGGTTTTTTTGTAGGTAGCTTTTTAGGTATCAGGAAGTTTGGATTGATCTTGTTCATGAACAGACTTCTTGTACTGGAGAATTTAGAACTACATTTAGTCGTTTGCAGGTAGACAAGTCTGTAGATGGATCGAGCTGAGGATTCTTGGCATTAGAAACGTCTTGAAAATAAGAAGGTGCATTCCCCCAAGGTAGGGTAGGTGGGGCTTGTATAACCACAGTCCTTTCTGTGCTTCTCTTGCCGTGAGAACAGACCTGTTTTTCATCATGTGTATACGAATTGGCATACAGTGGTTTTTCCCTACCACTAAGATGAGGGAAATGGTGAATGCTTGTGTCACGTGTATGAAAAGTTAGCAAATGTGAGCATGTTTCTTCCCTTCCTATTCAGGTCTCACGGCACTGTAAAGTTAGTGATTTAACTTCTGGGAACCCTGTTCTAGCTTCTTTAATTTCCCAGGAGGGTGGTAAGGAAACATGCATCAGCTGGATAGGTTTACAGTGACCACCATAACTTTGGGTGGCCAGGGCAAAGTTTTAACAGGATGAAGAATTGGAGAAGGCATGTTAGAAATGGGCTGTGTCAGCTAGCTGTGTTTCTGACACATGGAATAGCTGGGGAGGCTAAAGAAGAAACATTACTGCCACTGCTGAAACAGCAGGGTGGCTGCTGATGATGCAGGTGCTGCGCACCAAGGCCCATATAGCTGAGAAGAGGTTTAGCAAGAGCTTAGACTACTCATAGTAACAAGTATAACTACTAGCTGGCTCACATCCTACAACCCTGGGGAGTCAACAGGGTAGAAGACAAAGATAAGATGAAAGCGAATTATGTTCTTCACGTAACAGGTTTAGGGAGCTACAGTGTTCTTAAAGGTTTTTGTTTGTTTTAATGTGAAAGTTAAAAATGCAATGGCTTATTGCACAGTACAATCATTGCAAAATACAATGCAGGCGGTTTGATCCTATTGAGTAGTGTTCATGTCAGTCCTAAGGAGACAGAACAGATGATTACTCTGGCCTTGCATAGGGCAAGCTAACCTTCCCTGATGGGTGTTGTTTCTGTACCTACTTCAAATGCTCAGGTGTTAGTTTGCACAAAGATTACCATCATGCAGTATTACTCTGCTTTTCACAGTGCACTGGCTTTCTTCAGAAATACTGCCTGATGCGATGTGTTAAATGCACCTGCAGAGCTCCCCAAAATGTGTATGCAGATTTGCTTTTAGCTGCTGCTGCTTCTTGTTGTCAGTTTGCTTCTGTTCCCCACATTTATATCATCTATTGCTCCTTTTAAAATGAGAAGGTGAAGGTTTGGGAACTCTGGAATAAGACTTGCTGAAAACGAAAAGTCAAATTACTTATATGTGCACTGTATCCACTACTATTATGTGTTTTCTTAAATCCTTTTCCCAGGAAACACTCCTGTTTGAGCTGAGTCATAAAAAAAACTGGTAGCCTTGCATGCTCTGTTGCACCCTACCGACCTTTTGTTTTCACAAGTTAACAAGGTTATGTTGTCTTTCTCCAGTACTGTTCCATAGCAGTAACATTAGGTATGGAATTGCTCTGTATTGCCTATTGCAGCTGCTGCTTGTTCTCCACAATGTCACATCAGTTCTAGCTTTAATACCTTGTTTACAATAATCCCATTAATGTTCTTACTGTTGCAGGGCATGGGTGATTGTTTCAATGCTATTCCTTCTCTCCACAGGCAAAGGAAGTCCACAGCTTCTCCCCTGGACTAGGCAGCTACATGTGATTTAACTTGTGTAATCTGGGACTCATCCGTATGGGAAATTTCCTGTCACAGAAACGGTGGTGATGCTGGAGAACTGCTTGTAGGTACAGGTATGTCAGCTCTGGAGCAGAATGGGGCCAACTAGACAGTGTTGCTCTGGAAACTGTTTTGACATAAGAGGCAAAAGACTCATGGTTTTGGTAGCGAGTTCCAGCCAAATGTGGAGCTACCAGTCGGTCCAACGAAACATAGATTTTTCCACTGATGCTTTATGATGCATATCAGAAGTCAATTGTCTTCCGTAATTAGATTTATAGTTATTCTGCTCCAATTATTGTGTTGGCTGCAACATTTTGCAACAGACTTTTGCTCTCTACCGGTTTACAACCTATAATTGTGTTGTGTAGAATACAATTTTATTTGTAATTTTAGGAATCTTGCATACACAGCAGTAGTACAGGACTGCTGGGTAATTCGTGCTCAGTTATCGCAGTCTCTTGGATAATATTGGATGCTGAGGCAGAAAGATGTCTTTCCAGCTGCAGAGGCTGAGTCCTTTCCTGTGCAAGAATTCAAGTGCAAAGGCTGCCCAAAATGTTGTAGCCCCAAAGATGAGTCACAGCCTATCCAGTCAGCATCTAGGAGGTGCCAAATTGCTCATGTTTAAGTAGTGAACAGCAATTGCCAACTTTGGAATTGACATCAAGCCTTGAGATCCAACTTGAGGGTTTTGATCTCATAGCGCACATCCTTAGAGGGGAATGTACTATGACTTCAGTCTTAATGGTAAGATGGGGTTTACAATTAATTTTAGAAATCAGACTTAGCCTTTTAATTACTTAAGTGGTTCAGAAAGTTTTCTTGCAAAATGGCATAGTAACATACTGTAGAGTGTAGCTACTTCAGATCTGCAATGAAATCCAGAAGCCAAGCAACTCATTCTCCATTTAAATATGAGACTGATTATAGTTTCTGAGGTCATGTTAGTTGTTCCTGAAAAATCAGGGTCTTTTTAATTTTTTTTCAATGTTAAGTACCTGTTGATACTTGAATATCAGAAGATTTTTTTAAAAAATATTGGAGTTAACAATTTGTAGGAGGTTTTTCTGCATGTTTTCCTTTAAAGGCATTTTGAGGTGAAAAACTATTTTTGTATTTTTCTGTTGAGGATGGGATATGGATGGGAGCAGAGCACTTTTTTTCCCCTTTCCTCTCTCAGCTTCCTTTTATCTTCATCAAGACTGAGAGTTGTAAAATCAAATGGAAAGACAGTCTCAGCCCTCCCCAGATTTATGCTGTTCTCATTACCTGTGCATGTGACACAAGTCTTAGCATAAGGACCTCTCCTGTAGAATATAACTGAATTCTGAGATTATTGCCTATAGTGACTAATGGGGAATAGTTCTAGGTTGGGGAACATGCTGTGTAATAGGATCAAAATCTTTTCAGACTGATCAGATTTCTAGCAAAAAGCCCCAAACTCTTGGTAAATCTACATTTGGTTTAGAGCGCGGTGTGATGAACATCATTTTTGGTGATACTAACAATACTTGTGTTTCAGCATAAGAAGAGCAGGCAATAGGTGGAAGAAGAATAAAGGAAAGGCTAAGGAGGTGAGCTGTTAAAGTGTTCTGAATACCTTAAAGCATTTTTAATCTTTCCTTTTATTAAAAAAGGCAGAAAAATCTTAGTTATTCCTTTTGGGAAAAAAGCCAACATACAATATTTCCTAGATGTGTAGCTTTTGGCTTTTTGTTTTTTTAACTTAAAGCTATAATTGGACTTGTGAAACCCTGACTGAAAGGGTCTACTGAATGAAAACACAACATATTTGGATGTAAACTTACTCCCTGTTAAGAGCTTCAGTCAGTTGGAAGGACACAGTCATAGTGCTTCTCTTAAAAGCTGTAGCAAAGTTTAACTTGTCTGCAAGTCAATCTCGCATTATTGGTCACTGTCAGAGATTGCATACTGGGATAGTTGGATCTTTTTTGGTCTGAGACAAGAGTGCTTTCTGTCTACAAAACATGTCATGAATAACAGGACTTTTGGAAGCCTGCAGAGGGCAGATAATTAGTAATAGTTTGTATTTATATACCACTTTTCACATCTCTGTCAGGCAGAGCATGTGGATACCACATCCATGCCAGCAAACATCCAGTTAAAAGGCATACTGCTTTTGCTAAGGAACATTTTGATCACACAGTCCTCCTTGTTTATTGTTTCTATTCAGGAGTTTGTGCTGATTTACTCCATCTTCAGCTCTTTTCTTTAAGGGATTCCATCCTGTGCAGCCAATAGGCGTGTGTGATATAGCTGCTATCCTAGAAATGGCACAAGTACAGAGAGAGAGGTTATTTATTTCAGTCACTGGACACCAAACAGCTTGGATGTGGGACTCCAGAGCTAACAGTCAGGAAGAATCCTGCAGGGTGCTCTCAGTAAGTGCTCATTTTTGTCCTGCTGATGTGAGCAGTTAAGCATCACCTTAAGGGCTGCTGCCACAGTCAAACTCAGATCTTCAGTCCTGTGCATCCCTGAGACTTCATTTCACTGGTGAGACCTTGCACGACGTTGGCACCTCTTTGCCACCTTGGCTGCTGATTTGAGATTGATCTGTCTTCATATGTCAGAGCTTGTGCACTGCAAATATCAAGAAAGGAAGGAAGGAATCTGAGAGGGAAGTGGAAGGTGAAATTCAATTCTGATGATGTTCTCTTTGCCTTCAGCATGCTGAAGATAGAGTCAGTGGGCCTTCCTCTCAGCTTTCCACTTCAGAATGTGGTGTTACGTTCTGGCAAAACGCCTTGATGTACTCCCACTGCTCACACACTGTGATGGTGGTTAGTTAGTAATAGGACAAGTGATCCATCTGTCCAGCTCTTGGTTTGACTCAGTCTTGTGAGTGTGTGCATAAAGGGTAACCTTTTTATGCATCCCTGGGCTTTCTGGAGACAGGACTGCTTACACATATAGCTTTGGAATTCAGTTTTTTAAGACCCTATTGATGACAGCAATATACTTCAATTTCATTTCTGTGAAGCATCCACATTTCTTTTAAATATGACTGAATTCTGAATTTCCTGGTTTTGTCACTTTTGCTCTAAGAGAAAACAGTATTGTTCACATGGTGGTTTAATTCTTAGAGCACCTAGCTGTAGCAAAATTCAGATCACTGCATTCTGTTTGTGTGAAGTTCACTTGAGTAGTATACTCATACTCTGTTCCTTTCCAAGGTGTTTGCAGAGAAATTCCTGTATTCCTAATATGTTGGACAAGTTGCTTTTCTTCCTGTTCAAGATTATGAAGAAGCCCCAAAGTGAATAAAACTCAAAGCAGTACTATTTTTTCACAATCTTTAAGGAACTTGTCTTTTCACACAGTAGCAACCTTTCATTTTTAAACAAAATGAACGTTTTCACAAAGCTGATTGTGCTAAAGCTTCCCTTAAAGCATCCAGTATGGAATTCCAGGCATTTTCAGAAATTTGTTTGAGGTATCTCATGTAGTTTGACCAGATAAAATTTAACCTAGATCTAGAGTAGAATTCGCAAAGTTAATTTTAAGGTAACTAATAAGAAACAGCAAAATAGCTGACTTCTCTCACCTGCAGATTGGTTCAGGATAACCACCATAGCAGTATTTGACATTTGAAAGTTGCTCTGTAAAATCCTTGTGGCATTTCACTATTGAGTTTTTCACATCTGTTGCTAGCTAGTCTCCAGCATGGAAGTCAGTATCACTCAGCAGAATTTTACTGTGTTATGTGACACCTTGTTTCTCCCTTGTCTCCACTGCAGACAAGGCATCCGCAGTTGTTCATGCACAGTTACATCTGAGGTATGTCTTCTTCGGGTAAGGCTATGTGCTGCAGCTTGGGTCAGAACCTGTAAGGATGAGCTGCTCACTCTAGCTTGCCTGTCCCTTCAAAAAGCAGAATCTCCTTACAGCAGGGACTGTATTGGATTGAGAATGATGCTGGTGGGTACCAAAAGCCAAAACTTCTAACAGAGCTTTGTTCCAAAGATGGCTTCTGGTCCCATGCTATCGTTCGGTTTTGCAGACAGATTGGATTTTATCCATCGGACTGCTTCCATTCCCAACACAAGGTGGCACTCGCCTGCTAAGAGAAGGATTTCTCAGCCCTTCAGCCTGGCTCTCTTTAAAAGCTAGTGTGTATTTGTTACAAGCTGCATGGTCCTTTATTGCTTTTTGCTGTGTGATATCCCAAGAGTGCATCTGAATGACACATGGAGAAGAAAGCAAGCAGACCAGCAGTGAGCTGGAGGCAGGATATGATCCAAGTTACAGAGCAATGCTAGCCAATAGGGATCAGGGAATAACTTGATGCTGAACACAGCTGTGCTATTGCTAGCTTTAATCCTTTGCATTCCACAATGAGGAGATACCTCCGTCAGCACTTTTTAGCCTTATCCATGCCTGCTTCTTCGAGTTTCTGCTGTTTCCATTAGCAGAGTAGCTGGGAGGAGCAAGCAGGCTAAGCAGGTGGCATGTGCTGCTGCACCTCACATTCAGCTGGTAGCTGCTGAGAAGGTTCTTGGTCAAGGGGAGGTACTGGGGAATGGAAGTGGGGAGGAAACAGGAGAAAGAAGCAAGCAATATAACATCCTCCTGTTGTTTGCTGAGTCTGTAAGAATCCTTTCTTGGTAAACATCCAGCATTAACACTTGCCTAAGGAATGCTGCATGGATTCTTGGGGGGGAGAGGCTGTTGGCGGGTCTTGCAGCTCCCAAAATCAAGTGAGAACAAGTTGGCTGCTGCTATCCTGCTGCTGTGTGATACTTTTAAGTCATTATTTGCTCAGACTTTGCAATTCCTTTCTATGTGTTATCAGTATGGAGATACTGGCTATCTAGTCAACATCTCTGTCTAAGACTGATCTCTCATGCTTGGTTTACTTGATATTCTTTCCCCGCGTTGCAAGGTGTTTATCATCTGAACCAATCTAAAAGATTTGTTTTAATGCAATCTTAGTGGGAACTTTGGAGGAATACAAATTGTGAAGACGTAGTTAAATAACTGTGTGGCCTTCTGCAGCCTTGGATCTCAAGGCTTGTTACTGTCACGGAAACTGTGAAGTCTCAAGATCAAGAATTGCCAACAACGTGCCAGTAACCTCCCATATATCACACTGATCTTTCAAGGAGATCTGAGCTGCTGTGCCAGGCTTATAGATAGAGACACTGGGGCACAGAGGAACTAGCTTTGTTAACGGCACGTAGCAGGAAAGTGTCAGATGCTGATCTCATAAATATTGCTCTTAGTGCAGAAAAAAGTCCTGATACTTACATGTCGCACTCTGTATGGTTCAAGTGTTGCCTGACTGAAGAGGCAAGAGACTGTGTTAAACCTAAAGGTATGTGGCTGGGTTTAACTGGTAAGGAAATAATCATAGGTACTGGAGGGGCACGGACCTTGTAAGCAGAGCTCTTCCACAGCTGACTGTGAGAAGTGCCTCTGCCAAGGGAGACAGGAGGCAATGTGAGCCCTAACATCAGGTGCCCAGTTTCCAGAATTAACTTTGGTAGAGGTGGGTTTGTGACAAAGACAGGGGCGATACTCTGTGGAGTCCAAGGCACTGGCTGGCATCCTGCTCTGCAGCCCCAGCAGCAAAGTTGGCAGTCTGTGGAGAGAAGGATCAGTTTGGTCTCAGCCAGATGTAGCGACTTGTTTCTGTGCCTGGGAATCAGGTCACTTGCTTGCCTGGCCAGGAAAGGCTGCAATAAGCTGCTTTTTTTTTTTTTTTTTTTTTTTTTTTTTTTTTATAGTCTTGAACTTTCCTACCTTGTGTTTATTGCTTCTGCTCCTGCGTGTCCTTCATGAGACTTGCCTTACACATCACCAAAGAATTTGAAGTTTGGCTCCTGAGCTGTGTTCTGTAGCTTGTCACCAATCTAATAAAACTCTTCAAGACAAGGCCTTGTTCTTATTATGCAAAGATTTGTATTAATATGAGTCTTGAATTAGGTAGGTATAACTCCTATCATTACAACAGTAAAATAGTTAAGCAATGCTTCTGTCTTACTGCTTGTAGATGCCACAGAGGGATAGACATTTTCTTTATCTTATGTAAAAGCTTTTCATCCTTCTCCCCCACATTTGAGCCTAATATATTTTCTAAAAAGTGAGTCTTCCACCCTTTTATGTTGACATGCAATTACTTTCACTAAGAATGTTTGGATTTTCCAAAAGAAATGGAGTGCCCCTCACTGAGCCTGGCTCCTTAGCAGCTGGCAGGCATGGGTGCTGCAGCACTTGAAATGCAAGATCTTGTAAGGAGTCCTGGCACTGCAAAGCAGCTTTAAGCAAACAGGGAATGGTTGCAGCATTTATGACCTTTGCTGATTGAATTGTTGCATGGTGTGGTGTTACTTAATGATTCCCTTAGGCTGTTAAGAATCAGGCAAGGCTTTTTTTTCCCCTCCTTCCATCACTAAGAAGAAGGCTTCCACAAAGTGGGCACAGACTGTACAGCTGGACAAGGTGAGTAACATGACAATGACAATGGGTCATACTCCATGAATGTGGAAAGGTTTTGGTTTTTTTTCCCCAGTTCTGCCATTGAGTCTTGCTTGCAGGCAAACCTTGTTCCCCCATCTCTGCTCTGTGCATTGTTCTTTTCGCTTTTAATTGTGTATTCCTAAATTATAAGTTTGCTGTAGAAAAGTTCTTCATGGATTTAGAAGGAAGAGTTTAAAGAGGCATCAGTGCCACCCGGTATGATATGTGCTCATGCATTGTTAAGCTCAGCAGAACCTTTCTCCTCCCGGGCAGACCAGTGCTGCATTACGTGGGTATTTATTGGCTGCTGTAACACACCTTTTTTGAACAGATGGATCTAATCTTATTGCAAGATCTTCAAGAGCTAGATTCATTGCGAAGATTTTAACTGATCTTACGTATCCTGAAAGAGCAAAGGGTAGGAAGTGATGAATATTTCTCAGTAACAAGAGTATACTTTAAGATTTTTTTCCTTCTCCTCACTCGCATTTACTGAAATTTATTTCTGTGACTAAAAGCGTCAGGCCTTTGTAGCACTCGTGACCAACTGATGATCTCTGTCCTCTTCCCAGAAGAGAACCATTTTTACCCCCAGCATTTACTCTGACAAGCACTTGCGAGCGCTGCAGTTCTTGGATGCTGGCCTATTGCGCAAATATACGGCCAATCCCACTGGCTGAGATCAGAAGATGCTCTGGGAGGTGCTTGGCAGCAGCACCATTGCAGGGAGAATAGAGCACTGCTGTTGTCTGTGCATGCATATGCTGGAGTCCAGAGGGTACAGATTCTCTGGCCAGGACAGCCATGCTCAGAGGAGCAGCACAGGGACCTTGAACACTCTCTGATCAGAATAACCTGGCAGATGCAGGCACTGTCTGCCCTGAGCTCTATGTGTCTCTTGTTTCCTGGAGCAGTTTGGATTGTGATTTTTTTTTTTTTTTTTTTTTTGGTGCCAGTTTTCCCCAGGGGAGGGAGCAGGCCACGCAAATGATGTCAGGGGGCAATGAATCAGCTTGCTGCAGCTTTAGCTAAAAGCTTTAGCATTTGTTACGTTGCCGTGAATTCCTTCTTTCTTTACTTTCCTCATCTTCAGCTGCTCTTTCACTTTGACTTGTGCTATAGCACTCCTGTACTAGCTAGCCCTTGGATGCTGGTACTCTCTGAAGCATGTGCACAAGCTGCATTCACCTCTTTCCTTTTTAAACTGTTTCTCTAATCACAGCATGGTCCAAGGGTGCTTCTGACCCACAACCCATTTCTGTCTCACTGGGCCCTAAGTTCAAGCCCACTTTTCTCTCTGCTCCACTGGTCCCTAAGTTCAAGCTGTTTCCTTCCTGGTGCTGCTTTCCTGTTCCTCTCTGATCTGTGAGTTGCAGAGAGGCAGCCAGAGGCAACCCCTGCAGTCACTATGGTGATAGTGATCAGACAAAGCAGGATATCAGTTAACTCAGGAATTTGGGTTGCTTTGGTGAAAATCTCCTTTTGATACAAGCAGTGAGTAGCTTCCAGAGGCTTGCTGCTTAAATACGTATGTGGAGGACGGCTGTCTGCCTAATGGTCAATTATATTTCCAGTAACACATATACAGAAAATCAGAAGGAAAATTACAAGTTGTGGAGTTCAAAACTACTGCGGCCCAAGTTTCTGTCTTTATGGTGTGTGGGTTTTTTTGCTATATCAGGAAAAGTTCCAAAAAATGGTTGTCTGGTTACTGCTGAAAGAAGGGTTACTTGCTGACTCTTTCTTTTGTTCTTTCATTCTTTCTCCAAGTAATAACCAACAGAGGCTATAACAGAGCAAACCTTGTGATAATTAAGCATCTGCTGCATTATATCTCAGTACATCTGATACAAAAAGATCTACTGACACATGCTGAGATTCTTAGTGCTGCTGTAAGCTGAACTGTTCTGGGAAGTTTTCCAGGGAACAATGGGCAGAATTGTCAAGGACAAGACAAGGAGGATGGTGTGAGGTATCTGCTCTAAAAGCAGACCTGAGAAGCTGCTGGGTCAGGGAGGCTGTCTGTGCACTGGCTGGCCTTCACAATCTTGTTAATTTTTATCCTAATGTGCCAGCACAAAGATTTATGAGTTGAGTGTATGGGTGTGGATGGCTGACCCTGAAAATGGGGGAAAAACCTGGGCAATGGATTTTGCAGCAAAGGCATAAAGTTATGCAGCTGTGAGGGGAGCAAGATCTGCAGTTGTGTGCTTGGAGCTGGTCAGCTCAGGTAAGAGCATACCCTGGGATATAAGCTGTTGTTTAAGAGCATAGCTGTGGCAATTACATCTCTGCTGTGTTACATCTCTGAACGTTTGATACAAGGACATCTACAGACATATGCTGTGATTTTTAATGCAAATGTCAGCTGAACCACTCTGGGAAATTTTCCAGGAGTGGAAATTTCCCACTCAGGGAAGACTTCCAGCCAAACTGTGAAGGGTGGTATAAGGAGGACAGTGCAAGTTATCAGGGCTAACAGCAGTGCCAGAGGATTACTCTGCTAAAAACAGAGGTTAAACATGAGTGTGTAGTTTCTTTCAGGTCAGTACGAGTAGGCATGACCCAGTGCTTGCAAACACTGTGTTCTGAGCAGTACTGAGTACAGTAAGTACTCCAGTTTAAAACTCTCTAGGCCCATGCTTAAGTCCCCTTTTCTGTAGAAGAGTGAAGCAGGATGTCAGTTACAAAGTTATGTATGCCTGTTCCTAGGGTGAAGTCATGTATTGCCCTGAGCAGTGCTGCAGTTCACGAGGCAGTAGTTAGAGTATGATGGTTTACTTCTCCAGTGTTGCTCTGTCTTGTCAGTGAATGTTATCTGGGCCCATCATGTCATCTAGTTCATATTGATTTTGGAGCTTGGTGGGTGATGCTACTCTGTGGTCAGGGTAAGTAAACAGCTCACACTGCTGCCAAAGTTCATGATAGCAGGTCTGAGTTGTCATCTCTGCTTCCAGTTTGCGTTGACAAAATGGTGTAGAAAAGGGAGTGTGAAGCAGTGCAACTCCTGTTGATGTGTCCATTCAAAGGGCAACAAGAGAGTCAGCTGAGTGTGAGTAAATTCTCATTTATGAGGGCCTGACCTTAGACTCTGGACTTCCTCAGCCTTGAAAAATCCCTGCAGGGCTATGGAATTACATGTTCACTGAAACAATGACTTGAACTTTGCTATAAGCACCTTGTCTGCCTCAGCTGCAGCACAGTGAAGTGCTCTGAGATAACTGCACGTGCCACCTCAGTTTAGAAGAATCCAATTTGCCATCTCGTCATCAACCTGTTGGCAAGTACCATCCCAGGGTCAGTGCTCTCACAGAACTTATCTGCAGGACTTTCTGTTCAGATGACATCTCTGGGCAAGGAATTCCTGCTTCCTGTTACGGCTGGGTGTGCAGCAGGTTTTGTTTGTTGACACTGGCAATCTTTCAGGCTTCATCTTAGTGCCTTGCTAGCTCTATTACGTGGATGTTTCATTTAGTAGTTTGTGCTTTATGTCTCAAATTCTTTTCAGACGGCCTTCCCACCTGCAGGCACCGCACTGCTTGAAGATTAAAGTACTGTGGCACTTTGTGATAGTTGTGCTCAGTAGGTTTTTCAGGATTTCAATTTCATTGCTTTTAACAAGAGCCTGTTGGGGGTTTATTTTTACAAAGGAAAGAAAGTTACCAAACAGGATAAGATGTCGAAGTTTTGGATGAGGCCTCAGATGGGGTCTGGCAGCAGTGGACTCTTAGTTCTGCTTGGAAACAAATCTATGTACAGAAAATGTTTCTATTCAAAGTGCTGTAATCCTCTTCCTTTGTAAAGGAGCCTAATTTAAAGCATCATAAAAGTGCTGTTAGGAGCGAAGGGATGTTTGGTTAGATAGCTCTTCTCTACTATCAGTTCTGCAGGGCTGTAGTTGACAAGTTTTCAGTTCCACTGTGGGACAAAGCAACCCTCTTCCACAGAGCCCACGGGTGGCATTTTTCAGTAATGCCAGCTGATATAAATGCTGCCACACAAACCAGTGGCTGATTTGTCCCTGACCTCCAAAGCAGCAGCTCTAGGCCAACACGCTCCATCAAACCGTTCCCTCAGGCTCTGTAGGTCCTGTGTTGCTGTCCTCCTTTTGAGGCACCAAGAGAAAACACTCTGACACCCCTGCTCTGAGAGCAGAACGTGCACCCGGAGTGGCATGGGATGGTGCTCTAAGCTGCTAAACATACTGTGCAGGAATAAAGCTGAACATCTCCTTGAGAATTCCAGTGACTGTTAAAATTCACTGCTGGTGAATGAGCATCACTTGTCCTCTTTGATACTTGCAGAAGTCCCCATTGCTACTCTCAGAGTTGTGAGTAATTGAGGTTTTGTGACTTGTTGATCAGAGACAGAAACGTGGCAGCTGACACTGTGAGCTTTAATTGTTTCTGGTTGCAAGTAGTGTGTGTCCTGGTTGAACGTAGCCCCTCGCTGAACCCTTTCTGCTCTGTTTCTCATTTGCTGCTATGATCAGCATGCACAAACCTTTTCGCTATGAGCTGAGGAAATACATAAGAGCCACAGTCCTTCACCCAGAGCAGGAATGCAACTTCTTTTGAGACAGAGCAAACACATTGGTCCTAGAGCCAGGTTTGAAAGCTTTGTTGTCTTCTAGCAATTTCTTTCAGAGGCTTCAAAAATAGATTGACTGGATGAATCAGCAAGTGAAACAACAAAGAGGCTGTGCAAGCACTCCCAGGAAAGATGGGAAACAAGAGGAGTGGGAGATGCAAAGAAAGGCACAAGAACAAAGCAGCGTGACCTTAGCAGGAGAGGAGAGATGCAGTAGATCCTGGCAATGGAGAAGGGAGACCTTGAAAAAATTAAAAGATTGAACTGTACTGAGGAGGAAGGTGACTTCTGGGATTTCCAGGCAACTGTGCAGCCATATTTTTGTGCAGCGAGTCAGAGAAACACATGCACTGTGTGGTGGAAAGCAGAAATCCAAGAGTTAAATGAGTTTTCTATTTCCTCTCCCTGTTTTATGAAAGGTTTGCCCTATCTCTGAAGTTGACTTCTCTAAAAGCTACTTCTTAAGGAGTGGTCAGTTTTGTAGTTCCTTGGAGTGTGGACTTCAATGAAGCATGTCAATACAATGCCTTTGTTTGGAGAAGTGTTGTGCAAAAATAGACATCTGAGTTCTTTCAGCTGCTTAAAGGACATTCCCCTCTACAAGCCAAGGCATGCCAGATTTACCCCTCCTGTGCAGCTTTGTGTCATTATCCAAGCAAGTGATATTTCTCATCTACTGAAGTTCTAGGCAGTGGTGGACCGGACCTGCCACTGAGTGAAATCAGTTCTTCCAGTCATTTAACAGAGTCGCAGAAATCTGTAGGTTAGATGTCCCCGTGCTCTTGAGTTGGTAAAGCCTTGAAGCTGCCCTAATTTGTGTTGGTTTTGTTCTGCTTTAGGCCTAGAGGTGACATGCAATAGTTCAGGGCAGTCTATTGGCTGGTGTGTTTCCAGAGTTTTACACTGCCAAATGGACAACTGGCTCTGTGTCTGCCTCCTCCTCAAATTGACACATCTGCACTTCATGTCAGATTTAATGCCAGCGATGGTAATTCACCACTTTCACTTCTAGAAGTGAAGTTTCTCATCCAATTATAAATGGGCAGAAGACTTTTCTTGCCAGTTGTGTTACCTGTCCAGAAGTGATAAGAATTAATTGGATGGGTGGAGATGTTTCATCCTCGGAGGACTTTGGGAATCTTGCGAGGGAGTATTTTCTGATAAAATGTGCATCTTGAGGATGTGGCAGAAAAAAGGGCTCTATACTGTATCTCCCTGTTTCCAAGCAACTTTTTTTTTTTTTTTTCCTGGCTGTTAGAAGTGGTTAAACAGGTGGACTGCAGGACTCAGTGCTGTGGAAGAGAGACCATCGTTTAAAAGCAGCCTACCTCCCAAAGCCATATCTGGACCCGGATCTGGTTTGGAATAGCACCGGTATGTTGCTGATGTGTGGCATTTCCATTTCCTGTGACAGTTTTTCCTCAGAAGGGAAAGCTGAGGTTAAGACTGGAGTGGAAGAGATTTTGCTTTGTGTGGAACATCTGCAGAATAGGGGGGCCACTGTTGCTGTCTCAGGGAGGCATTGGGCAGGGAAACTATTGATATGAGAACACAGATGTTTCCTAGAGAGGGATCTCTTGAGTACCTGCTGGCTGAAACATTCCAGGCATTCCTGCACCGTGTTGCTAAGCTCACTGTGTGAGCAGTGACTCTTGTTCAGTCATGTACATGTTCTTAATTCTGGCCAGTTCACCAATCCGTTGCTCTGATTAGCAAATTTATTACATGGGCTAGCACTGCAAGCCATGTATTTGAAGGTGTGATGGCAAGAGGAGTTGGATGTGATTTCAGTTTGTTGCTGTCATGAACAAATCTGCCAGAGGCAGGGTTTGTAGCGGGCTACACACTGCAGTGTTTTGGTCTCAGGTTTCCTGGGTTCCTTGTGCATGCTCCAGAAACTGTAGCTCCCCATGGCCCTCCCCCCTTCTCCTAGCTGCTGCATGAAGCTGCATTTCTTTTTACTGTAAGAGGCAAAGATTCACACCACCTTGGGGCTGACAATCTTGCAAATCATCTACTTAATAGTCCTGAGTAAGGTAACATTAAATACTAAAAGCGCTAAGAAATCCTTCCCCCTTCTCTCACCCTCCCCACCAAGTACTGAATCTTATCCAAAGCTGCACAAACAGGATTCTGAGATAAAGACCTTGGGTAAGAATTACTAAAACAAACAGAGCATGGAGTGGTTTCTTGAGGGACTGGCCTTCTCAAGGCCAAAGGGTGGGTGTGGAAAAACACACCTTACTGAAAAGAAAGCTGGCTACATGAAAAAATACAATACAGGATAAATAGAGCCTTGCCCAAGAAGCCTGTAATATTTTAATTAATTTGATGTAACACAGGAGGATAATCATACAAGTATACCTCTGTGGAAAGTGTCTTCAGTAGGTTTTCAATAATTAGTAGCACAAAAACCTCTAGATACAGAGGGATTCTGCTCTGCTTAGCATGATGCAGTGCAACTGAGTTACTCAGAGTTAAGCAGCTCTGGTACTGAAACCACACGTTCCAAACATTTCTCTCTTCCTTTTAAAAGTGCTTTAAGACAATTTACAATTCATCTGCAAACTGCCTGGCATTAAATCCAGAGAGAAGAGCAGAAATCCCCCGAGGTACCTCTTCCATTCTGTAGCCCTTTTCTAGCTGTACATTCCCAGGGGCACATTAGTTCAGTCACCCTGTGGTGCTTGTCTATCGATGACTGGCTCTGTGTCAAGTTTTTTGGTTACTGTTCTGTAGTTGGTTTGTTTACTATTTTTGTCACATGGCTGAAATCCACGTTAGGACATTATCTGCTATCAATGTTGGCTACATTCTGATTTAAAGGAAATCTCTGATTTTGATAGCTGTGAATAAAACCTAAGGGAAATGTGTGTATGGAACATGTTGGGTTATGTGGCTGTAGTCCACTAACACCTCAGAAATTCTTCCTTTTGCAGATTTTTCTCCTGGAAGTGCATGTAGTCTCTGGAGTCAGTCAGTGATGAGGGGTGATGGCTGCATCCCCTTGACTTAAAGCTTGTTTAGCTTTCCTGCTGTGGAGCTGATGTTAGTCTGCAGATAATGTAAGTATTATTGTTTTAACGCAGTCTAAAAGAAAAAGGAGAGAGCTGTCAGATTCTATGCTGTGTTACTCTGCCTGGTGGCAGGGTTGTCCTTCACAGTGATCCCTTGAATGTGGTAATAATAATAGTAGAGCTTTATTTTGTTTCAGCCAAGAGCAACAGTCAAGCTAAAAGAGTAAATATCACCCATTCTGCTTTTGCACACACGTGCTCAATTTTTGTGTTGGTACACTGATACTTCTCAAGTTCTTTCTTCAGACAGCGAGGGAACCTTTGTCCTTCCCCATACAACCAAGCCATCATCTTCATTTTAGGTATCTACAAAATCAATGTGTGTATCAAAGTTGCCTCATCCAGCTTCCTTTATAACCAAACAAAAGAAATCGGCGCTTGTTTGAAGAATTTTCAGAGATGAGTGAACCTTGCCCTTAATATTGTTGACTACACAGTCTAAGCTGAGCTGAGATATGGATGTCTGTGGTGAAATCCCACCGGGGGTGTAATAAAGTCTCCTCAGGTTTGTGTGAAATCTTGGGACTGAAGTTGTTTTTCCACTATGAGAGGGTGATAAGGAGCATAGGAAGACTGTAAACGAGCAGTCTATTGTGAACAAGAAAGTCCTGTTAAGGTTACAACTCTACAAAGGTTACACTGAGATGGATGACTTTTGAATGGAGGAAAATGTGTTAGAAACCCCTGCTGATTTCAGGGGGAGGGGGAGGGGAAAAGGAGAACACTACAGGCATTGTCACTCACTTCTAAGGATAGCTTCCTGGAGAGTGTAGCCTTAGGACACTGGTGGACAGACCCTGTAGTGCTTGCCAGTAGGTGAAAATGATGAAAATGGGTTTTTCCAGGAGGGCAGGTGATAGCTGAATGGCACTTCTATTTCTGTTTTTGAGATCATTCTTCTTGTTTTGAAGTCATTCTGGGAGGGAGCTGGGGTTCTTCTTGAGGCTGCCAGCTGGGTTTGAACTTTAACTGAGTGGTGTCTTTCGGGTGCATCAGGCCATGCAGCCACAAGGAATGCTTCTGTGCAGCAGTGAGGGCAGCGTCACTCAGGCCGTGCCGACAGGGCACTTGTACTAGCTCCAGGATGGCCTGACCCAGGCTGGGGCTTTCACTATTGGACCTTTGCCTCTGATTTCCTTACCAGGATGACTGGGGCTCTGCCAGGCAGTGATAGCTGCCAGGCAGGTGTGGGAACACTAGTATCCTGTGAGGGCAAATAAAGACTCAAGCCAAGTGGGCTAATAGCAGGAAGGAGATGGTCTGACTCAGTGTTCTGTCAGTGTGGTGCATTGCACTCTGTTAGTCCGTGATCCCACACACTCCATCAGTTTAGTAAGCACATTCCTTGTCCTTGTAGCAAAACTTTTTTAGCCATGATCTTGGCAGGCTCAAATGGAGAAAGCCTCTTGTGAGGGCTGAAGTGGGTCTGTTTCATCTGTGTCCCAGAAGATGCCCCAGAAGTATCCAGTAGCTGCTGGCTTGAAGAAACACTGGTCTTAAAAACCCTTCCAAAACAGCATGGAGAAAAAAAATCTGTCATTATTGCTTGAAGAGTGGTGTTTGTTTGTTTGTTTGTTTTGGGGTTTTTGTTTTGTTTTTTTTTTGAGATCTCTATGACAACCCCCTGAAGACCTCAAAGTAACACTTCTCTAATGGATCTTATGTTTGGAGTCAAAACGAAGATGATTTTTTCTCTGTTAGTGTGAAGGTCTGTAATTACAGTTTTTTTGATTACATGGTTGATGAGCTACAACTGTTTCTCTCAGCAGAGCCACTTGTCCATCTCAAACATGCCTAGAATGTACAGGTATTAATTGCACATGTCCTTGCACAGAAGCTCTCTTCTTCAGGGAGAAAATATTATAACTACTGTGACAGCAGTACAGAATTTCTCCCTTTCCCTGAACTCAGCACAAGAGAGGTGCTGAGAGGGAATTGCACAATTGCTGCCCAGCCCTCGCTTACAGTACTTTCCCTGCTTCAGCATTGCGCTGAGAACTGCAAAGTGGCTGAGGAGATTATTTTCAGAGCAGGAAACGTGCACGCTTGGTACGGAGTGGTGCTTCTTGAGTTTAGTTCCTAAATTGGTCATTTGAGCATGTATCGGATGCAGCTGTCATGTTGCTGGGTAGCGTGTAGAACTGTGATCACTGACATCCCACAGGATGAGAGGTCCTGTAGGCTGATGGAAACTTGATGCTCTTCCTGTTGGGTAGGCTGACCAGGCATATGCCAAAGCCTGCAAAGAAGCTGGGGCAAATCTGTGTCTAGCCAAATCCTACGCCAAAAAGGAGGCTCATTTTGAAGAGAGCTGGCAAACTGAATTCCTGTAGCAGATAAGGCAGCTTCTACAGGCCAAAACAGAATAGGGCTAGGGAGCAACTGGAAGCCAAGAGATATATTTGTTTCTGCCACTAGCAGAAACAATCTAGCAGCTAGATTGCAGTGGCAGAAAGCTCCATAACACTAACTAGCCTGTCAAGCAGCAGAGAGAAGGATTTCTTGCACAATTCAGAGCAATACGCTAGCTGACTACAGATGCAAGGAAAGGGTTTAAAATTGCACAATGTGCTGAAGAATGATACAAGTGGGCATTTTTTCTGACAGTTATTGGCAATTACGAAGAACTGAGAGATAACTGTATTCCCTCTGTCCTTCATTCATCAGGTGTAGAGAGAATTTATGTAAGAAACAGCCTCAACCACAGCCAGTACAGCAGGCCAAAATGATTCCGTTGTCACACGTTGGTTGCGTGTGTGGCAGGCAGAGTCTGCATGGAGACTGTTCAAAGAACAGTGGCTTTCTGCATTGTGAAATGCTTTTCAGAGTAAAAGTATCACCTGAACAATACTGTCTTGGGCTAATTACTCTGAATTCAATGGCCAGTTGGTATTGTATACAGCAACAATTAAGGCCAACAAGCCTGAGCAAGTGGTCTCCTTGGGGGGTATTTATTTCCAATTTTTTATGACTTAGCTAGTGTCTAAGGTGGTGATCCACTTACTTGTACTGGTTGGAATGGAGCATACACTGCTGACTTTGGACTCACTGAGATGTAAGAGTCCAGGAGATCTGCGAAATCCATTCTGATTTAGGTATATAACTAAAATGCATCCAGAAGGGTGTCTGTGTTCCCCCTGTTCCAAAGCACAATTGGGATTTAGGGCTAAGTGAAGGAGATGCGTGTACTGCAACAGAAGAGCAGGTTGCCAGTGAGATGTGGCTCACAGTGCTTCGTGTTAGTGTAAAAACAAGTGAGATGGGGCACTCCTTTTCCCTTGTGCCTTACTCTCTCTGATGGGAAGTTCCTTCTGTTTCCCGAAGTGTACAAGAAAGTTTTTAATTCTATCGTACGTTTCTTTCACCTCAAATTCCTTCCTCTTTTGGTTAGCAGTTTTTACAGCATCTGTGTGGCAGAGAAGGCTGCATGTTCCCTCTGCCTCTGCTTTCTACGCACCATAGAAATAACTCGTCTGTCACTCCCCTATTCCTAGAAGTTGCACTGCGTGTCTGCAGTGTAAATTACGAAATAACTTTGCGTGATACCTTTTGATTTTTAGAGCATCAAAAACAGTCTCAAAAATGAAGGAAAAATACTCTGTTCCCCTGGATTCAAACTAATGTGAGCACTTGGATGGGGATCTCACATGGGCACGAAGGGAGTGGTTCTCTCTGAAGTAGTTCAGTCTGCACCTGTAACCTCTTAAACTGCAGTCATATCTCTCCTGTGAACCAATATTTGCTTAAGACTCAGGCATGATTTATGTGGGAGTCTTGGTGTTGCAACAACTGCTCTGTTACTCAATAGGATTCCCAGACAACTGGTTAATACATAACAAGGCAGCTCCGTAAATTCAGTTGGTACAAATTCTCATCAGAGTGGAAAGGAGAAATTCTTGACATCGTATCATACTTAACTCATAAAACTATCAAATACCTGTAATGGAGTACAACACATTCCAGTTAAACTGGCAGAGGGTTTGTTCTGGCGTTTTTTGGGGGGGAAAGGTGTTAATTTGTGTTAATTGTTTAATGACAGTTTCCTAATTGTCATGTGTAATTGTGTTATTGTCTTGGGTCAAAATGTAAACAGAGTAGGATTAAATGAGTTAATTATAAAATGCCACAGCTAAAGGCTCTGTAGCATGTGATTCCAGTAACAATTAGCAGTGTGGTTAGTTCTGAGCGCAGGTGTAGGTGTCTCCTGCTTCGCTGTGGTGATGCATGCAGTTACCCCTGCCTACCTAATGTTCTCTAATGGGTTCTGAATGAAGCCCATTTGTCTGGTGTGCAGTTTCACATAAAAGTCTGCTCCCCTTATTTTATGTCAATATGTCAGTAAAAAAGATTGAAAAATCTTAAGACTGTACAATAAGCAGATGTTGATAGTCAAAGACTCTAGGACAGAGAACTGACTTTACAAATGCCATTTGATGTTGGAGGTTTAGAGGGATGTATTTGCTCTATAAGTGGAAAAGATGAGTTAAAACTCTTCAGACAGCCTAGAAAATCCTCAGCATCTGTGTAAAACACAGACCTACTGTTCTGTAGGTTTGAGGCTAGAACACCTGCAAGCCAGTCAGCTGCTGTGACTGAGAACACAGCCCAAAATATTTTAATGCCTCTGCACTTCTACTCCAGTATTTACTCTGCTCTTCAGCACGTGTGTGCTGAAGTCCGGTGATCACTTGGTTGGCAGGCAGCTCCCTCAATAATCATGCTGTTGCATGTTTGGAAACATTTTCTGACTTAATGACCTTTCGTTAACCTCAGGCTGCTCGTTGTTATCACCAGGGAGGAATAAATGTGTCTGTGTGACAGGGATTGCTAAAGCTATCTTGCCTGGATTGTATGTCTTGCCTGTGGCTTTGCCAGGGGAGACCCTTACTGCTGGGTTGGTTCCCTTGCTCTCCTGCCATCTTACCCAGCCGTGGCTGCTGGATAAAAGAGCTCTGACAGCCCCCTGGAAATAGCCAGCTAGAAACCATGGTTTGGTTTAAGTGATAAACTGTGCAAGGGTGCTGTAAAAACTATGCCATTACATCTACTTAAACAGTGCCCAAGTCAAAACTGTAGTGTCCAGGATCCATATCTGGAACCCACCCATATTAAAACCTAACACCGGAAAAAACTGCAGCATGCTTGAATAACCAGCGGTACTGGAACTGCAAGTTCTGTCACAAATCAGTTATTCCAGCTTGGTGTTAGTCCATTGCTATGCATACCTAGCATAGCTATTTGTTGCATAATGAGCAAAAGAGAAGGAAAAAATGATCATTTTGAAGTCTAAGTCATTTTTGGATTAGTTTGTGACCTACCTCGTGGTTTGGACCAAAAATAGACTTTGAAATTTCATAGGAACACATGCTTGCTTTTATTTTCCTGCTGGCTGCTATTCATGAATACAGCACTGTGCTGGTGTGTGTTCTTGGATCTTTTTGTATGGCATCTAAATATAGTGCATTTACTATCATGTTAATGGCAGTGACAGGAACATGAGAAGGAAGTTCTTTAATTGGCTTTGCACCTGCTCTGTCTGTGGATGTGATGAGGGAATGCTCAGGTTCCTTGTGGCCTGAGCAGCTACCACATGCAGTGACAGTGCCCAATGCACTGCTGCGGTGCATTGCTGTCTTTGTCCTTTGTTATGCTCTATGGTCTTTTGCCAGAGACCACTATTTCATGCGCACTGCTTAATTCTACGTTGTTTTTCTTTTCTCCCCAGCTACCGCATCCTATCTGCCTCATGCTGATCCACTTGCTGTCAGGTGAACAAGTCCTACCTTGGGCAGCCCTTGTGCAGGATGCGTACCTATGTTGGGCAGTCCCCCTGTGCCTCTGCACACTGCACAGCACTCCTGCAGCCTATGGGAGATTGAGAGAGAGCTAATTCCATGCAGGTAGGAACCAGCTGCTGCAGTGTTTTCTTTTTTAAGCATAGGCCTGAAGCTGTGGCTTATGTAGTGCCTTGCACAACCAGAAGATTTAAAGCTGCTTTTTGTTTTTTTGATTTTAAAGAAATAAGAAAACACTTGGTTAATTCCTACTGTATTCTCGATACCTTCAGGGTCCTGAGAAACTTGCTCAGCTAAGTTTCTTCAATGAGATGAAATTGGTGTGGAGTAAGTAATTAAGTAACCTTTATTATAGTAAAGGTTTGGTCAGTGTGACTCCAGGAAAAGTCATTTTCTGGAACCTGAGCCAGGTAATGTTATCTTTTCACACTGCCTGGAGTACCTGGCACTGTAGAAGCTCTAGTCTTTGTGGTTATCTTAGACCAACACAGCAAATGAATGAACATATTATCTTCTTGGGAAGGCTGCTTTCTGGTGTAACACTTCCCTTACGTTAGTGAGATATGTATATACTGAGACAGTTCCTAGAGTAAATCTTACTCTTTAGCCCTTTGGGTGCTCCCTCAGATGTACTTTAGGTACAAAGTTGTACCTCAGGTTTGGCTTGCATTTTGAGCTGGAAATTAAGCAAATACAGAAGGAAAATTAAGCAACCTCTCCATGGATCACCTCAAATTTAGTCCCAAAATTCTCTCAGAGTCAAAGCATAGACATTATACCAAATTCTTTGGGTGAAATACTCTGCTTTGCCTGGGCTACTCAGTCTGCTTTGACATGTAGTATCATTGCTGATGACTTGAACCTGAAGGAATGCTTTGCTGCAGGAGCCCCTTACTGTCACTCAGAAGAGGAAGATGGGACAGCAGTGTAGCCTCTTCTGCAGTTGCATCTTGCCTAGGTGACTTAAACATCTTCAGACCCTCACAAACTCTGGCTCTCAGAGTACTGCTTTTGGCTGCTGATGCAAGGAGTAAGAAACAGCAGCCTTACTATTTGTTTAAAATTCAGCAAGGGGCTTACCAGACATAGAAGCAAGGAATTGAAAAGTGAAAGCAGGCTCTGTGCCAAGTGCAGCTTGGACACAGAACTAGACTGAGAGCGTTTTGCTAAGGCAAAAGAGAGCTACTGTGTGGAGGTGAGCCGAGAGGCTGAGGGACACAGAGACAGCCCTGAACTCTCACCCACTCTTGCAATGACTGCACAGCTCCTGTCCCTGAGCCTCCAGCCTCAGCCCAGTTTCAGAAATGGAATTCACAATCTCAACAGCAACCTGTTCCTGGTACGTGAAGAATGCTTATCAACAACTGCTAAGACGTCTGCAAGCTTTTCAGCTGATATAAGTATCTGCATCCCTCTGCACAAGTGTCTGTCATTCTCTTCGTGTCGTGTGGCAGATCTGGGCTTAGCTGGCATTTGATCTTGCCAGTAAAAGCTCATGCTTCTTGGTATAATAATGAGAAAGACTTGGGAAAGAAAATTAAGTGTTTATGAGTCAGAATTCTAGACTTAGCTCTTTTGTGAGCAATAAGCAATTTCTGCCGCACTAATGCAACTGGAGTGAATAAAATCATGCGTCAGTCCAACTGCAGTTCTCTTTGCTGCAGATCTATAAGTATTAAAGAAAAGTAAGGGGGAAAAACCAGCAACTCTACAAAGCTTTAGTAAATCATAGAAATTAATAAAAACAAATGTTTCGTCTTATACCATCAAAGAAAGAAAAAAGACTTCTGCCCTCTCCTGATTGAGTATTTGCTTGACTGCATCCATAACCAGTGAAGAGTAGATATTTCAATCCAGACTTGTTGAAGAAGTGCTTCTGTTGCTGCAAAGGACATGGTGGATGCACTGATCACTGCGGGGAATAACCTGTGTGGTCACAGTATGAGAACTGAGGGAAAAGTAAATTACAGAGGAAGGTGTGACACTTCTGTGATGGGTAACTCTCTATCTCCTTGCTGATAGCCAAGGTCATGCAAACTCTTAAGCCTCTGCTCACCCCAGGGAATCTTAGTTCAGAACGTTCCTTATTTACAGCATAATTAGTCACTTGGTGTTTTGTCTGTGCCCTCACTCTTCTTATCTCACCATTACTTCCTCTGCTTTAAAGCTCATGTATCCAGGGGATGCGGGCAGCTGAAGAAATATTCTTTTAATGAGTCTCATTTATTAGGTGCTACTGTTGATGAAACTATTAGATGGAATCAAAAATAGAACACAGATACAGAACCTATGTTTGCTGTCTACAAAAAAAATGTGTGCTAATGCAGCTGCGTTGCTATGGTACAAAAGCTGACATCAGGAACATGAAGATGCATTTGCCTTTTCCCAATGCTTAAGATGGCAGGCTGATTGACTAATCCAGTGGGTAGGACATTGCACTGTTACTTAACAAGGTGCTTCTGGTGCACAAGAAATGGAAACGGGGATCAGTTGCTGCTGAGAATATAATCAAGTTTCTGAAGTCTGATTCCAGTGTTCATAACTGTCCAGTTTGGGAGTGTTTGTACTTAATTCCTTTTCTTGAATATTTGTCTTCTGATGCCTTTTTCAGTATATTCTGATCTTAACAGAAGCTTCAGTTTTGTTCAGCTTGACTGCACGCATTATTTAAGCGTAGTAAACTCTCAGGAGCAGAAGAAAAAACACATATACAAGTAGCAGGAAGAGGTTTATTTTATTTTGTTTCATCTGAATGTGGATGTAAAACTTGTGAAAATTACTACCTTAGTAGCTCTAGAATGGGAACCTTCATCTGTTTATCCACTGAAAATCCACAGTGTGGAGAGCAGCAGTATCAGCTTATCATACATTGATTCTCCTATGTGCTTTAAGCCGAATGGCTAGGAGCAGAAAGCTATTTATTTTGAGAGGGAGAGATTTCACATGTAGTGAAACCAGTGCCAGTACTGGTTTCTATGTACTGCACCCAGTTTTGCACCATGCCTTCAGACCATTCATCTTTGGCACTGATGCTTAGCTTTTAAATAACACCAAGCTGACGCCACTGCTGTCACAAGGCTTCCTGCTCATTCAAACCAGGCACTCTGGCAATATGAAAGAATCTTCACCCACAACTTAAGCTTGAAAATCATCTTGCCGATAATGAATTCCTTCCTTAACCAACACTTACTTTCTGGGAGTAGTGACTTTAGATGAACAAGGTCTGCAAGCCCTCAATATGACTCACCTTCATTTCTATCACGTGTTCCTCTGCTGCTTTGTTCTCTGCCTTTATCACATTGTACACACTTGTGGCTCCCCAGAAGATAGATGGTGTTTGTTGTAAAACATTTTGAACGTTTTTCAAGTGAGTTACACCCTTTCTGTAAACTCACCAATAAATTACAATGAGTTACTAATTACTAATAGTGTTAAAATACTAAATGACGTAACGAGCAAACTGCCTTAGCCATTTCCTGTAGGAAATAAACAGAGTTAATTTGCATCCAGATACTTATCAAAACAGAAGTTGTTACAGGACTGGAGCTTAAGTTAGACCAACATTAAGAAAAGGTGAGCATGTTGGAAGCAAAAAGATACAAAACAAACATTTTTCTGCTTCCAAGTTCTCTGAGGCTTTGTAATAAACTGTGTAAATTAAAGCAGACTTGTGTCTTGGTAAGAAGTGTCAGTGAGGTGGCCAATATCAACAAGCTAGAGGGGACAGGGTTCTCTATCCAAGCGTCTGACTTTTTTGCCATTCACACCAGGAGCAAATCTAGAAGATTACAAATGACTTCTATGGGTTAGGGAGCTTTGTTTTCTAATTAATGTCCCGTTACTCATGCTGTGAGTATGTCGCGTGAAGGTCAAGCACTTGGAAATAGAAAGACCGGCCACTGTGGGAGGTAAAATTAGTTCTGGTGTTTTCACTGCTACTGCCCGCGTGCAGAGACCGCACCACTGAGCTGCAGATGGAACCTCAGCAATGGCATCGGCTGCTCCAGCAGGGATCTGCGAAGGGAAGGTTTGTCCGCAGCTCCGGCCGGCCGCTTCCAGCATCCCAATCCGCGCTCTGACACGCGGATTTTACGTTCTAAACGAAAAGTTGAGACGCAGAGGGGAGAAGAAGGCATCTGTCTGTCTTCCGTTCCGCCGCGGCGTTCCTAACCCACGTTCGGGTTCTGCCGCCGCTCAGCCGCGGTCGCTTTGGCGGTACTGAGGCCGCCGTGCGAGCACGAAGTTCCGAAGCCAATCCTGCAGCTTCTGGATAACCCCCTGGGCTCTTCGGGGGCTTTCCAGCGCGGTTACCCACCGGCCCTTTCCCGCCGCTCCGCCCCAGCAGCTGGCGGGGCAGCGGCGCGGGGGCGGACGCGCTGCCTTCCTGCCGTTCGCCTTCGCTCCCGGCGCGGTGCGCTTTCTCCCCAGCCGAGCCGAGCTTACACGCGGCCGTGAATCAGCTCCGGCACGCGGCAGCTGACTCAGCCGGCCGGCAGCTCGCCGTAAAAAGCAGACCGTTGAACAAACGCTCTCGGTGACCGCAATCGTACGGCGCAGACGGAAAGTCACGGCACGCACCGGGCCCCTCGGTCCGCCGGTAGCGCTCACCTCCTCGGACCTCTGCAGCCCCCGCCTACGTCCCGTTACAAAGTGCCTCGGGAGGCACCGGGCCGCTACCGCCGAGGGTCCGTAAGGGAAGAGGGGAGGTGGGCGGGGTCACCTTGCGCTGACCCCCCACCCTGAGCTGCGCGCGCCGGTTACCAGGGCGACAGAGGAGCGGCCAATCAGCGCGCCCCGCGCCCGCCCCTTCTTTCTCCTGGGTGAGCGAGCACCAATCGGCGGGCGTTCCGGAAGCCGACAGAAGGCGCTCGCCCGTTCCGCGGCCCTGCCCCTCGGCCTCGCTCTGGGCAGGAGCTGAGACCCGAGAGCCAATCGGAGCGGGGGGAAAAGGCGTGAGGTGAGCGGGCCCGCGTGCCGCTCTGCCTATAAAATGGGGGCCGGGCGGGGGCGCGCGGCTCATTCGCAGTTGGCGGCCGCGGCGGAAGGGTGCTGCGAAGAGAGATAGAGGGCAGTGTAAAAGCCGCCGCGCGCGTCCGCCCCGACGTCCCTTCCCTGCCATCGCCCCCTCCCGCCATGAAGACCAAGTTCTGTAACGGCGAGGCCGATCCCTCTCCTCTCGGGCTCCTACTGGGCTGCGGTCCCGGCTCCGGTGGGGGCGGCGTCGTCCTCCCCGCCGCTGGGCAGCCCCCCTCGCCGCTCTCCCACGGCGGCCCCGAGGGAAAGGACCCTGCGGCGGCGGGCAGAGGCGGTGGTGCCGTGAGCCTGGCCTCCCCCGTGCCGCCGCCGCCCGAGGAGGAGCCGCCGCTCGACCCCCGCACGCGGCGCAGGGCCTATCTGTGGTGCAAGGAGTTCCTGCCGGGGGCCTGGCGGGGGCTGCGGGAGGAGCAGCTCCGCATCAGCCCCATCAGGTCAGTGCGGGCGGAGGGGCGGGGCCGCCTCCCGGGGGACCGCGCGCTACCGCTTCTCCTCGCCGCTTCTTTCCTCCTCCTCCTCCTCCTCCTCGTTTTTTTTTTTTTCTTTACCTTCCTTCCGAAACCGGCTGGGAGGGGGCGGGCGGAGGGGACTCGGGCTCGTGCCCGTATCCGCGCGGGGGGGCGGTGGGACGCGTCCTGCGGGAGGTGGGGCGGCGCGGCTCCTTCCAGCCCCGCTGCGGTGCTGCGGTGGGCGCTCGTGACTCAGCGCGATGACAGCTGAGGGAGGTTCGGGCGGCTGGGGTGGAAACGGGGGGGTCCTCTGAGCGGCGTGGCAGATCCTTGCGAATTAAGTAGTCTGTGTATGTGTGTGACGCCTCGGTCGGTGTCCCGGTGCTCCGTCGTTCTGCCGGACCCGAGGTGGTCACTCTTGTCTTCTCAGAAGGCAGCACTGCTTATAATTCCCTTTGAGTCCTCCTGGTTTTGCCTCCTTAATGCTTATGGTGCTGTTTTTCTGTTTTTACACAAAAAATGCACGTAAATACCCTTAGTTGGCAATAACAAAGTGTGGACGGCTGACAAACATCAGCTGACCACCTAAATAACCTGAAGGTGGGACCCAGTGGGATCTATGCACCAGTTCTGAGGGAACTGGTGGATGAAGTTGCCAAGCTGCTATCTGTCCTATTGAAAGGTCGTAATAGTCTCTGCTATATCAAAGTGAGTGTGATTGGCTTATCCCATTAAATGTATTTAAAATCAAGTAATTGATTGAAATCCAGCACAGAAGGCCTGGGTGTTTTTAGTTCTCGCTTGGCAGCGGTTGTAATGAGTTAACAAAGGGAGAGAATCTACGAAAACTGATACTGTTCCTTAACGATAGACTGGACTGGTGTCTCTGTAATCCCCATTGCTTGATTCTGCTTTCATCCTTGTCGGTCTGCACTGCTGGCTGTAAGCACTTAATTTCTAAAGCCTGAGGGTTTAGCTCAGTTATTCTGGTATTTCTTGGAATCCTCCTCTCTGAGATGCGCTTGAAAAGTCGCTTGGTGTCTTCTGGCTGGGAGGAACTGAGGATGGGCTGACATTTCAGAATGGGTTAAACTGTGGGAATTGGTGGTGTTTTGGCCCATGCTTTCTTGGAGAGCAAAGAGAGCAAACAGTCGATCAGAACACAGGTATGAGCACACCTAGCTGCTGTGGCTGTGATTCTGGGAAGTTATGGATGGCTTTGCAAATAGGTGATTGGAAGGGCTTACCCTTTGGCAATTTGAAGTAGGCTCCCTTTTATTACCCTCATTTTAATTTCCTTGATTAGCGGTAACTTTTCAGTTCTGGAGTGTGTAAAACTAGTGAGACTTCTGTTGAATGGAGTTCAGCCTGAGTAGTTTGCTGCTGTTGTTTGTCTGGAGGGGGTCCAAGAAAGAGATTTCTGGACTTCAGTGCACTGTATGCAGGCAGAGTATGTGACAAGAGTGATGAGACAGGATTTGTTTAGTTCTTCTCCGGTAGATTTTATGAACTGAGTTTCTATGTGTTTATTTCTCCTCTTTAAATGCCAACATTTTCATTCAGGGTCTAGAAAATACTTCAGAAAAATGTCTAGCACGGTTTCATTGTAGCCAGAACTGTAGTTGATATAACTAACCAACATTATGATTGCATCTGAGTGGTTGGGTTCTGATCTTCATTTGCTCCCCTTTCCATCTGTCTGGTTTTCCTACCTATTCACCCCCATGGCTCACTTCGTATGATTTCCCTAAGCATCCCTTTTTGAATGCCTGCCAAGCCACCTGGTTCTCTTCTGTCTGCTTTCTTGAGCGCATTGTACAGCTGCTGATTTACCCTATTTGCTCAGGTTTTGTCTTCTCAATCATTGGCTCTCAGTCTATAGTCCAGCCCCTCTTCTGTCAGTCACCTCCCAGTAGATACATACCAAGTCATCCACTTTCTTGGTGGCTCTCGGAAAAATCTTTCTGATTTCCCTGAGGGATTGTAAGAGAACCCAAATAATTACTTAAAAAAGCAGTAAAGTGAGTATCAGACTGGGACTGAACTGGAAGTTATCCACTGCAATTTGGATCTGCGCAGATTCTGGAATCAGAGCTCACTGTGGGTATCACTAAATGCCTGTACTTCGATGCTTTGGGTGATGAGGAGAGCAGCACTGCAGTGGTGCTGCGAACTACAACACAAGTACTACTATTTAGATACTAGAGTTACTTCAGTAAGGTGAAGAAGTAGCATGCTGCAGGTAAAAATTACCAAGCTTTTGCATCTGTGCTTCCTCATCCCTTTCCTATTAGCTACTATTTTTGGATTGTATCTGTTTTTGGAAGGTGTTGTTAATGATGAGATATACAAGGCTTTTTTTTTTTTTTTTTTTTTGTAGATTTGATTTGCATTTCTATTCTGGCAGTAAACCAGAAGTTTCAGTGTTTTTTTTTGTCTGCTGCAAGAGGAAGTAATAATGTGGGTCCTTTCCAACTCAAAATGTACTGTGATGTTGCAGAAATTTTTTGTTAATGAACATACCGAGGGCAGTGGAATTAATGCAAAAAGACGATTTGGTAAGGCAAATGCAGATGTAGTAAGCTGCTCTTGAAGTTTGACTACCAGAAACTAGGAAACTGCTTTCATCTGGTATCTGGCCTGTAAAGCTGTAAAACACGGGTGCTGTCACTTTTCCTGGTTACATGGCAAGTCAGCATACTTGTATGTAACCCCTGAGTGGCTGAAGTGCAGATCTCCCCACTTTGTGTGATAAGATTGCAATCAGTGCATCAGTCGTCCGTAGTGAAAGGTGTATTAGTGTGATTCCAGTTGATAGCAAGGGAATGCTCATCCAAATGAGCCAATAATCCATACCCTTCTCTTGGCAGAGGTGGCCTCAGCAACATGCTGTTTCAGTGCTCCCTACCCGATTCCATTGAGACAGTGGCAGATGAACCACGGAAAGTTCTGCTGCGCTTATACGGTGCAATCCTGCAGATGGTGAGTACACGGAGTGCTTTGGGAGAGGGGGGGCTTCTGTAGCTTGATTGAGATGTGTTTGGAGGTCTTCATTGTGACACACTGCTGTGTTATCTGCTTGGGAATGTGTTTTAGTGGCTGTGGGGTAGATGGCTAGCTTAAGGCAGTGCTCTTTATAGTTTGTTCTTGTCTAGGACTTACACTCCTTTCTACGCAGATCCTGGCTGGCGTCTATCAGCTGAAGACTCATTTGCTATCTGTTTGATCAGTAATGCTTTGTATATGGTGTTAAGTTTGGACTGTGGTATTCTAGAAATGTTATTAAAATCTGCTTCTGTACAGTGATGTAGGACTGGCTTAACTAGCAGGACTGCAGAGGACTAAGCCATTTAATTTCTACCTCAGTAGGGCTTACAACTGAGATTAAAGTTTTTTGTCAGACTTAACTGATACAGTGCTCAAGCATTTTGTTAGAGACCTTGTGCTATGGGAAGACTTGATCTATGGTGTTGTAATAAAAACGATGCATGAACATCAATGCCATATAGCCATCTCATTCCAAAATACATTTTCCCAAGTGTTTGATGTGCCCCATAGCTGGCATGAAACGAGATGTTCATCAAACTCTTGTGCTGTTCCTCTGTGGTTTTTTTTTGTCAGTAAAAACAGTACAATGCAAACAGCATTTAAATTTGTCAAACCTTAAGAGAAGCAGTTGGCAAATCTGTTTGAAACTGTAGAAAAATCTTGTAGAGATGATCTCTTCTAAAGCTTACAGGCTATTACTGTAGGACTGTATGGCAGATCTTGTCTTATCCATCTCTGCTGGACATTTGATTACCCTGCAGTAAATCACCATAAGTGTTCAGCCTTATGAAAAATGGCAGCTTCATAAAATTACATTTTGTTGACAATAGTTTCTATTTGACATAGAGGATCTGTCTGGCTTCATTATCTGTTAATTTGTGATATTTTCTGATAATTGTTTGCTTTGAAAAACTGATCCAGTATCTGCAGGAGATTGACTGTTGTGGAAATTTTGGTCCATTCTTCCTGCATCCTCTGCTTTGACCAAGCTGACTCAAAAATCTCATTAGATACAATCACTTAAGTGGCTTTCAAATGGTTTTTATGTAACGTGAGATGCAGACTTTACCAGAAATAATGTAAAAGATTGCAGTGATTTGAAATAGCATGGAGCATTTGGCTACACCACTGTTATGTGTGTTGGGAAAGTTAAACAAGAAGTGTGTAAAAGTGGATTAATTCCAGTTTAAATAATCTGTACTTTGGCGTAAGAAAAACAAAAAATAAAATAGAGGCGGGGGGGGGACCCAAAATCTTGGAGAAATTGTTTCTGAAGTGACTAGGATTGGTGATACCATTTTTTTTCATAACTGTTAATGGCTTTAATGCAGCACTGACTCGATATGTAGATGTCTTCAGTAGGAACATGGGCTATAAAGCTTAGTGTAGTGATAGAACTTCTGTTGCCCAAGAGCTGTGAAGAAATGTAGTGCTCCCCCCCATCACCCTTTTTTTTTTTTTTTTTTTATAAAGGTACAGCAGACTCTAGTGTTGGTTGACCTCCTCTTCCCTCAGAGTTTTTCTTGTCTTTTCTGTGCCCCTATTTGCTGAAGGAATCAACAAAAATTGGGGGCTCTAAAATCAGGGAACTAATTTGGTTTGAAAATTGAAAGTGTGTTCATAACTTTCTAACCTTTCTGCTCTTGGTTAAAGGATCTTTTGAGATGTCTAACTTCCTTTATTTCCGTAGTGGCAGTGAAATGACTGCTCTTGTTGGTGCAGTTCACTAAAGGTTAAGTAAGCAGAAAAAGTCCCAAGGTAAAACTTTCAGATTGCATTGAGGTTCACAATTTTTTGTCGACAAACATTTGTCTCTTCCAGCCCTTGTACCTTAAATGCAAGTTAAAATATAAGCAAACTGTTTTATTGGGGTATTTTGAAAACCCAACTTAAGATTCTTATGGATTGCAGCGTGGCTTAAGCAGAATCTTATGACAAGCCTCTTGTTATGAGAGAGTGATCCTTAACTTTTTTAATGACATGACTTGAGTTTAAAGCCCTGTAGAAATCAAGGGACACCGCTTAAGTTGAGTTTTGAGACCTTAATGCTAAAATCAAGACTTAATTCTCCCTGGCTTGTCTTTAACTGACACTGGGTATTAGTAGCTACCACTTACGTTTTGAGTCATTGTAGTGCGTTTTAACACCTACCCATCTTGTTTTCTGTTGCAGTTGGAGCACAAAACAATGATATCAGCTCCTCTTATTGTCCCTGTGAGTACTGCAGATCTGTAGCAATCTGCACCAAATTGATACAGATACAGCTGATGAATTAAAGTAAAAGTTTTGAACAGGATAGAAGTGAAAAGTAGGAGCTCCTCACTAACTTGGGCAAATAATACATCATCATTTTCTTTGAGCCACCTTTTAAAGGAACCTTTTTAGCAGTTTGAAAATAGCCCCAGTTTGCTTATTATGAATCTTGGAAGACACAAATGTCAGTACATGAAACTCATCCAATAGAAGCCATGCCAGTTGGCTAAAGCTGCCACGCAGGGAAGGCACTGTGCCTTCCTCTGTCATAACTGATATGTTAAAGCCAGTTTTCTTTGTGTGCATGAATGTTTTGGGGGGAGTTGGGTGGAGATGAATGGAGCTAGCTTGGCCATTGTTACCAATGGTCGCACTGGCATGGATGTTTAAACATCAAGGACTTCTCTTGAGTATATCCTTGAGCAGAACTTTTTTTAAGACAAGAATTTATGCTTGTGACAGGTTAAAGTACTAACCACATTAAAACTCAAGTGTTTGAGGCACAATGCAGATATGTCACCCATTGGAAAAAGGGAAATGCCTTACCCTGCTTTTATTCTTGCTCCGGCTGAGTAGCTAAATTTAAAGAGGAGCACTGAAAATACGACTTCCTCATTGCAAAATGACTTCAACTGTTGGCTAAATTCAGCTGCAACAACTAAAGCAAAAAGTTCTCCACAATGCCATTTCAGACCTCAAGATTGGATTTCATATACAGATCACTGTAGTAGTTCTACTTAAATTCAGGAAAAAGAAAAAAGGAAAAATTCCCACCTCCTAGAAATACCAGGAGTCTCAATATATGTTAAGCATCAACAAAAGAAAAGCCCAAATTAAGGTGGATTTCTTTGAAGTTCACCTGTCAAAAAGTAAAATGCTGATTGATCCCCATTCTTTTACACGTGTCAAAAGAACCTTGAACTCTGTTTCACTGGGACTGTTACTTTGCAATAGCTAAAAGAAAATCTTACATAGAAATGAGGAAAAACAAACCAATATACCTAACATTCATCTGTGGTCTCAATTTCTTTGTGAGCAGATGCAGACTAAGCATGAGTGGTTGCCACTGTTCTGTGGCAAATCCTTTTCCATACCTGCCTTGCTGCCTTTTATTTTTTTTTTTTTTAACTAAATAAAATGCAGACTGCTGTGTAACTGTAATTATCAACGTCTTCTGTGGTTGTTGGTGTCCATGTCTGTTTGTAGCATGGAGTAACTACGAATCCCTGGCGCTGGCAGACGGCTTGAAAGAAACGAAACGCCTCTTACGGGGATATATTTGTGTTGGGTGGAGTTAAGGGTGTTCTGGGGGTAATGTACCACTTTAGTTGTATATGCATGTGTTCTCTGCTGCAGGCTTGCCCATGCGATCGTGCCTAGAGCACTCTGGTTTCCAGGTGACAGACACGATTCACGGTATAGTATGAGATCTCTGAAGTTGGAGCGTTCTCTACAGCTTTCATTTTCTTTAGCACTGGATGTCAATGTTTAAAAATAAGGCTTAAGTAGCACCAGCTACTGTCTGTGCATCTGAATGTTTAGAGCAATAACAAAATCTCAAAATACTGCCCCTTCCTTTCCTCTGCTCCCTCAGAAGGGAATGGTAACTTGAAATGAAGAGGATTAGAGAAGTCCTTGTGGCTTTTGAGCAAGAATTCCTAGTTCAAGTCCTACACGTGTTAAATACTAGAACTTTCTAATTAATGTGTTTCTGCAGGCTTAGCAGGGATCACTGATGAAAGGCAGGTAGGTTCTCAGGAGCAGAAATAAGTCACTGCTGTATCTAAAACTGTTTGTGTTCCCACCCTGTTCAAATAAATGTCTTTTGCCAGCTTCTAGAATTAGAGAAAGCTTCCCCTGTTGCCGTAACTTCTCAGTCAGTGCATTGTAGTGTTGTAATTTCTTGGGATTTGGAGATACTGCAGTGCTATGACTTATGCCTACTTGGAAACAACTAAAGCAGAGTGTATGCAGAGAAGTGGAGTTAATTTAAAAGTGCTACGTTTGCAGGCAGAGCTTGCAGTTACTTGGGAAAAAAGGTACAAATTGTTCCCCCTCGACAGAGTTCTTCTGTCAAGCATCTTTTTAAATAGAATTTGTCTTCTAATTACAAAAGAAATAAATGTGGGGAGTTAGGGAGAAAATGCTGGCAGAACTCCGTTCTCTGTATCAAACTGCCAGGTGTGTAAACACAATCTGCTTGTCTTCTAATCACAGATAATGCAGAGTGTCTCCCCTTCTAGGACTTTGATCTCGTACCTGAAATGTACTGCATTTAATTAATTTCCATGATCACTGAACCTCAAATTAGAGTATATACAACTTTTTATTGTCTCTGTGCATTTAGCTATCCTCTCTAGCAAAAAGTGTAGCGAGATTTCTGAATTTGCTTTGAGCATAAACCTTCTCACAGTAACAACCATTGAACAGATATTTCAGTTTGTTCTCAGGGATGTAGAGCACATGTCTGTTCTTAGTTGATATTTCTGTTCAGAGGGACTGATTAAAAACCTCTAGCAATTATTTAATCCTTCTCCTATTTGAGTAAATAAAATCTCATTGCTATAAAAGTAAATAGCTCCCAGAATAAGTTGGGCAAAAGTTGGAGTGTGGTAGAAGAGTTTAAAAAAAAAAAAAAAAAAAAAAGATAGAAGCAACACCTGAAATTTTGGCTATTTGAGCCAAGAGGGTGAGCTGGTTATGTAGATGAATATCTATGCGATGGTATCTCATCATCTGAGATGTTTGGCTTTGAGCCTCTTCTCATGGATGATTGTGCAGACAGAAAATCAAATCCTAGTGCTTGAACATCCGTTGAACTCTTTAAAGAGTTTAACTCTTAAATTTCTGTTGCATGAAATCGCATCCCGCTTTACTTCATTCACATTGACAGCATGTACTGGAGACTGTGCTAATTCTAGGCTGAGCACATGGCCACTTGTGAAGTCTGATCCTCTCCAAGCTCCCATTCCTATCTACAAGTTATTTGCGAATTGCTTTGCATTCACCCTCCCCTGGATGCTAATGCTGTATGCTGAGGGAACAGAAAAGAGGAAGGGGTGCTGCAGAAGCCTCCTTTTCTGATGACTCTGCAGTAACATCCCTAACTGCCTCCTTCTAATGGCACAGTGGATGCCATTAGGATATCTCTGCTAATTTGAGGTGGAGTCCTTAGAACTGGCTAGCTCTTTACACATGCCTTCTGTAAAGCGTGTGCCAGTTCAGGTTCTAGGGGAAAGTCTAATCTGCTTACCTTCTGATGAACTGAGCCATTCTGAGAGCACCATTAATCAGGAAAGACTCCTGGATGGTGAGTAACTTTCTGACTGTTCAAGAAAAATCTGTAAGATGCAATAGTGGTATTGATGTAGGACATGCTTGTTCAGAGAAGCTCTCTGTACACTACTTAAATGCTATCGTGTAGTTACACATTTAGCTTCTAGTGAATGCGTTTTGACTTTATTAATTTCCTTGAAAGGAATATAAACTAATAGTAGTCTTCATATTGTCTTGTTTTAAGCTTAGTATCCTAGTGGAATGGGAAGTACTTGCTGAAAGACCATGGATTCATGTTAACTATACTTCTTCTGTAGCTTCTGAAATAACATAATTGCATAGCTCGTGTAAATCTTTAGCTTGTTGTATTGTACTGAAGACAGCTGGTGTTGCTTAACTGTATTCTGTTAAGTTCGTATTTCCACCCGTTCTGGACATGTTAGAACGTTGGGACAGAAAGGTATGCACACGGTTCTGTGAATCACACGTTTTATTCAGAGGGTGGAGATGCAGGCTGCCTTCATGGGCCTCTAAACTCAGTCTGGTTTAAACAGTCTATGGTGGAATTGCAACGTAAAGTAGCAGCCACAAACTATCGCTAAATCTGAGCAAACATTTGTTTCTCTTCTCCTTACCTTCAGAACTTTAAAGGACAAGGCTTTTATTACGGCTTGAATTTTAAACGTGGCTCTGTTAAAAGCATGTGCCATTGAAGGTGGGGTTGCTGAGGATGTGATTTGGTACTCTGAAGCTGCTTTGTAATGACAGTCAACGAGCCTAGCACAATACATTTTGCATGGAACTGGTTGAAGATTTGCTTGTATAACTGCAGTTCTTGCTGATGTGACTTACGTGGGCATTTCATTTGAAGATAAATCCTGGATTTGCATACTTAGTGGTATGTGCACATCACAGCCTGGACAGTATATATATTCCTTACATAATTAAGGAAATCTTTGCCAAAAGAATTTAGGGAAAATAAACATTTAAAATTACACTTAAAACGAGTGCTTTGAGAGCTTTACCAATAGTCCTTCAAAGGCTCTTATGTAATTTATGTAGCTTATCTCTTAAATGTTTTAGCTGCAAGAAGAATGTCATCCCAGATGTTGTTCAGAGGGACTTTTCTCTAAGTTAAAAGCATATATTTAAGCTTGTCATGCATTGACATGCAGATTTGAAATACTGGGAAACAGAAACACCTGAAACCCATCTCCTGGGCTGTTTGCAGGAGTGGCTTGCTCTCAGTGGCACATCCTTTTGAAAGGTTTTGGAATTGGTGGAATAGGACTGCGGTCAGAGGTCAGATGGATGCTAGTGCTGTAGTTGTCACAGATCAAGACACTGTTGAGACATCTAGTTAACTGTAGCTGGCACTTCTACTCCCTTTGTTCTGGTGGTTGCAGGTTAATCATGTTAAATTTCATCTTCTCATTGTGCTTGCTTTTTCTCATCCATAGAGGTCCTGTAATAAAGGAGAATCAGAACAGTCTCAAAAGGAAAATGACTTGCAAGTAAGTAATTATATTTGCTTGCTTAACAGAAGTTTAGAAATAGGGAAATACTGTGAGTCTGCTTGTTCTGAACCAGTACTCAGTCTGCCTGGTGCCTGGGCTGTGGTGTTAGAAACTGTGAAAAGTAAGGAAGAAAACACATCTATTTGCTCATGAAAGTGATACAGTGATGTGTCTGTGCATAGTTTGGAGATAGTTAAGTATTCTACATTAACATGAAACACTCCAATTTCAATGTAGATGGTTTTGTACCAATTCTTGCCCTTGTAACTACTGAAGCAGGGCTCTTCTTTTGGTGCTAGAGAAGGATCAGCACTCTACCTAATCCCTACTCTGTAATAAATCAAACTTAATTCTTCTGAGGAAAGTATGTGGAGCTGGGGAGTTCCTTTTGAACCTAAAATGGTTTTGATGAGCACTGTGCTTGAATCATCTGCATTCTGCAAACTTTACACTGTTTGTGTTTGAAACCACTTCTGCTCATCCAGCATAATGTCTGCCAGAGTGCAATTTTTTATAGTCATCTGAACAGAATTTTGGTGGCTTAGATTTTTTACCTTGGCAGTGTTTTTCCTAGGGGTAACATTGCAGCTTGTTAGCCAGATGGTTTGCTTCTTACACGTTATCGTTTGTACTGTCATTTTTCAGTTCTGTGAAGGCTTTGGCAGTGGTTAAGGAGGAGTACATATAACTCAAATTTAAATGCTGCTTTTTTCTTGTATTGCTTTTGCTTCCAGAGAATTTGAAATGGCTTAAGCATTTTTCTGGGGAACTCAACTCACCTTAAGGTGGTTTTAAAATATTTGTTTTTTGAAAGTCTACTTTTGAAGTCTAGATGAGATTTCATGAAGTTGGCGGAGCTGCCCTTGTTCTCAAGTGACTGATCTTATGGCAGGAGGAGTTCTTTGGCTGCTGCATTCAAACCTTTGTATTTAAGTGCCAGGTCTAAGAGCATTCAAACTCAACTCCTACTGCTGTGTTTGGGTAATGTTCACCTGAATTTCTGTCTGGAGGCAGATCTTTCATGGAGACATGCAGCTATTCTTATTAATACTGCTGAAACAGCGTTTAGAAACTTGCAAGCACGTAGTTGTGGATTATTTTAATGTTCTGCATTTTCAAGTGTGGTAGGTAATTAGGATTAGGCAGAACCATAACAAAAGTAACCAAAATTGTAAATGGAGATCTCTCTGATTACCACTCCTGATGCATTAAGGGGAATCTTAATGAAAGGGAGGTTTAGGTTAGATATTAAGAGGAAGTTTTTCACACAGAGAGAGGTGACACACTGGAACAGGTTGCCTAAGGAGGCTGTGGGTGCCCCATCCCTGGCCAGGCTGGATGTGGCTCTGGGCAGCCTGGTCTGCTGGTTGGTGATCCTGCACACAGCAGGGGGTTGGATCTAGATGATCACTGTGGTCCTTTTCAACCCAGGCCATTCTGTGATTCTGTGATAAGATCAGACACAGGGTGAGTGAAAAACATGCTCCCTTTGAACCCTTTGAGCTATTAAAGTTTGGTTTGAGGTTGTAATCTGTGGATCAAGCACTATAGAAAAACACTAGCATTGTCAACTGTCTGGAGCTTTTTTTTGTTGATGGCTATCAAAGTTTCTTTTGACTTTTCTTAGGATAAAATTGTGGGATAAACTTAGGTGGGTTCAAGGAATGCTTAAGCTTGAATTCAGGGGAAAAAGTATACTTCTCTTGTAGAAAGTGGACTGGAGATTTATAGGATATCTTTACAGATGATCAAATTTCTCAATTACTCCTCGTGCATAACATCATTCTTTTGCTTTGGCACTTGCTGTTATCTGAGTATCCTGAATTCTCTTTCAGTGAGAGATGTGAAATCAAGAAGGTAATATCTTAGTGGGCACAACCAACAGAATTGCTGTGATGAGGCTTTTAGAACACCCTGGCGTTGTACCAGCAACACACAAGTTCAGTATCTGTTGGGGTAGACATTTAGTAACCTGCATCTAATTTGCTTTTCTTTTTGGTGCTTGGTGTTAGGCTTTAGAACTTCACTATGGAGCTAAGTGCATGTGAAATGATAATATATATCTCTCTTGTTGGTGTGTTAGTTCTGCCTCGGCTGAGATGGAAAAATAGCGGAGGGCATGGATTTACTGCATTCACATGCAAGTCATCTGAATTGATTTCCTTGATGGCTTCTTTGCTTTTTATTGAAGCTAATACTTCAGAGTGCGGCTGTTAGTCTTTGCTGCACTTCAAAGTGAAATGCTACACTTTCCTGAGAGTGTAACAGTGCAGTAAGATGTAGGACAGTCATTAGGAAAAAAAAGCTGTGAAACTGCTTGAAGATTGCTTAAGAGTAGAACCTGAATAAAAAGGGTTAGCTGCTATCTGAGACTGCAGTGAATATAGTCATACAAAAGGCTGTGTAGCTCAAAATATCTGAGAGCTTTCCTAGTTTTGTGCTCTTACTACTTAAGGCTTGTTAGTATGGTAGGTCAGGTTTTGAGGTGAGCTGCTCAAATATCAGCAGAGTTCATAAACCTCTTGAATGTAAGAACAGCTGGATCCCTGATGATGTAGTTGCTAGATGTGGAGATCTCTTTTATGGCTTCAGTTTTAGAAATAATCTGTCAAGAAAGCTGTACGTGAGTGACTTTAACTGTATTTTTGAGACATACTTCATATAAAAAAACCCTCCTGGCCTGTGATTGTTATGGGCTGTTTATTGATGTAAAGAAAACCTCATGAAAGCTGAGGTATGTTTGGACATAGTGAAGGAAGAATGTTTATTCACCCTTGCCTCCTTAGTGGGAGTTCAAATTATTCTCTCCTTCTAATAAAAAGAGAAAGAGGGAAGACCTAAAGCGTGCTTAGTAGAAACAAACCCTAATTCATTCTTCTGAATGAAAAGCTGGTTAGTTCAGTCACTCACTTTATTCACTTGCATGATTAAACTGTCCTTTCATGAGGTACTACTCCAAATTGTGTTACAATCACTAGGAATAATATTCATAGTTCCCGTGATGTGTTTCAGCAGGATAAGCTCCTTTGGAAATAAATTTGCAGAGTTCCAACAGCACAGGGAGGAGAGAATAGTTTGATTTTGTCCTTTGTCTTCCTTTGTCCTGGCCCATGCGATGGTATCTAAATAGTACTTGCTTTCTCCCCAGTTTGAGACTTGTTAAACTCTTCTGGAGGCACCACATCATGTTTTGATATATTTTTTTTAATTTTTCTTTTTCAGGGGGCAGAAGCCATGGTTTTGGAAAGTGTTATGTTTGCCATTCTGGCAGAGAGAGCTCTCGGCCCAAAGCTGTATGGAATCTTTCCACAGGGGAGACTGGAGGAATTTATTCCCGTAAGTCCTGTTCATAATTAGTTAGTGGGCTGGTAGTTGTTTTAATTGATTGTGACAAGAAGGTCTCTGAACTGCCCAGAGAAGCAGGGATGTGGGAATGGAATACTTGGCAGTCTGCAGTAATTGCTAGCTGTAATTCAATACAGTTACAGTGGGTGTTGGAGAGCCCAATTACAGCTCTTGCCAGGAGGAGATATCTAAAAATTCCTCAGCTGTAGCAGAGACTAATAAATGAAGATAAAAAGCTTGTTAGATACCAAACATAGTATTGGAAGCTATAGAGTAACACTTTCCTTTAAAAGCAGTGAGAGCAGATGCTTTTGATGTCCTTAAATATTTATACTTAGTCTGCTTTGAGGGTATTCTTGGTGTGAGATTTGATATTCCCCAGGTCTTGATCTAGAGCAGAGTTGATTAAGTCCTAAGTAAGCTGGCCTAGCTAACTCAGCTTTTCCAAGTACAGTTTATCAATTTAAGTTCATACTGGGGGGATGAGGAAAAGTGTATTGCTGAAGTACTAACTCTTTCTAGTATTCATCTTTCTCACTTAACTGTATTTAAAGGATACTGTACTTTATTACAGAGCAGGAAACTAAGTACTGAAGAACTGAGCCTGCCCGACATATCTGCTGAAATAGCTGAGAAGATGGCAATATTTCATGGCATGAAAATGCCATTTAATAAAGAACCTAAGTGGCTTTTTGGGACAATGGAAAAGTAAGTTATGTGCTATTTGAAGTACGTGAACAAGGTGGCTTGTTGTAAACTTGACATTTGGAAATTCTTCCTGAATGATAGTACTCAAAAAAACATTCCTTAGTTATCTGATGATCATAAATTATTTGGGGAGGATACATTTTCTTTAGCCTTTATTTTTAAACTTCCTCGATTTTAGTTTAATGTGGGAAGATGTTTTGTTTATTGGCATAAGCACTGTACTGTTATCTTTATTTTTCACAGGTATCTAAATCAAGTGCTGAGGATAAAATTTACTAGAGAATCCAAAACTAGGAAACTGAACAAACTCCTCAGTTACAATCTACCCCAGGAAATGAAAAATCTAAGGTAGGCTTATCTACAACTGTCTTCTTGGTCTCAGTTTTAGCATCAATTTGTGTATTTGTTCAAGTGCATTGTACTGCATAGTACCCTATATTCATTTCACTCTACAAGTTGGAGATTTTGTGGCTCTGTAGCCAACCTGTGTGTGGTATTATTACAATTGAATAAAATCACTTGCTGATCTCAGATGCTGATCAATAAAGTCCTACTTCTGTTCTGATCTTCTGCTCATAATAAAGAAAACAGGCTCTTGCTAGAAATAAATAGCACTTCAAATTCTTACAACAAAGTCCATCCTTTACCTAGAACTTGAACTGAACTTAGTGATCTGTTACTAACTGGCTCCTGTACTGCTGTTTTCTAGAGCTATGCTTGAGGCTACTTCATCACCAGTTGTATTTTGCCACAACGACTGCCAGGAAGGTAAGCTGGCCTTGTTCAGCGATGCGGTGTTGAGCCTTTTTCCGACCACCTGTTTGCTTTCTGAGAGGCAGTCATGTTATCAAGGTACTGCCTGGCTGCTGACCTGAAGTAACTGCCTGTGCACTCCCAGTGTGCATCAGCAGCAAGGCAAAATGCATTGACTTAATGATTGTCTGGGCTAATGAAGAGAATGACTGAAGCATCATCACTCGAGCCGAGTGTGTACACAAGCTCAGTACAGGTTTGAGTTTCCTGATAGCAGCATCTTTGCAGCCTTGAGTGAGATAGGATATTCTGTAGCCCTTTTGAAAGAAAGAGCTGAAGAAGTGAATGATGAAAGTGGAGATTAGGGGAGTTTGAGTCAGCAGTTCTCAACTTGCACTGGTACGAAACATCAGAAAAGAAAACTTCCCCTTTTTATGAGAGTCATGTAGGAAATTGCACTTTTTGTGAGCTAATTGTCCAGGGAGAAGAGAGAGGAGGCAAGGCTTGAGGTGCTGGCTTGCTGTATTCTGCATGTGGGTGTCCTTTTACCTGTACAGAGGGTAAGCTAGGCTGAGCTGCAAGGATATTAGACCAGGACCATGTGTGGGGCTGTTGTGTTCGCAGGGGTCCCCACACTGTTAGTGAAGACTGAGGAATGGGCCTAGAAAAGGATTGCCCCAGGGGACAGGCACATAGGGATGGGGAGCACAAGGGGAAAACGCCACTGAAATGAGGAATGAGGAGCTGTCTCAACAGTAGTAGAATTCAGGATCTCATTCCAGGTACAGTACTAGGGGAGTTTGCAGTGTGATAGGGTTCAGACAAGCTTTGGGAGCTAGATTTTCAAGATTTAGGGTGAATATTTGAAGGAATAGGGAAAATACTGTGCTTGTGTTACTGGTGCAAAGGTAGGTGAATTAGATTTGACATGAAATCAGATCAACACATGGGGAGTGGGCAGAATATAGCAGGAATTAGAATTACACTGAATTGATTTACCAGTAGCAAAACTGTTATCGTTTGACTGCGGGCAGACTTACAAGTTTTTGATAGTTAATGTGATAAAGAGAATAGAAAGACAGATAAAACAACCTCCCTTATACAGGAAGAGGCTGAGCTTTTCTGAAGGTACTGCTGTGCTACATAGAAGAGCAGAGTGATTGAGTCCACGGCTCTCAGGCTGCTGAAAAGCAATTTCTGTCCCAAGTGTTGTGTGATCAATGATAGTGCCGTGCAGGTCTGAGAGATGCTGTATAATTTAGATCTCGTGTGCTGTAAGCAAAGTTAGAGCTTTGGGGGAACAGATGTGCCTCCCTGCCCTTACAGAAGAAAACTCTTTTGCTTTCTGCTTTTTCAAGGTTTATAGTATATATCTCAACTTTGCAACTTGGCTGTTCCTATTACTCTTATGTATAGATGTAAGGGATAACTGGGATTATCTGAACAGTGTTTCTTAAGACACAGTATGGCTTTTCTGTAATTTCCCTGTGACTGAGTATGCTGTCTGTATAAACATTATCTTATAATATTCTCCTAATGTTTTTAGGTAATATCTTGCTTCTAGAAGGCAGGGAGAATTCAGAAAAACAAAAGCTGATGCTCATAGACTTTGAATACAGCAGCTATAATTACCGGTAAGTCATTTTCTTCGTTTCTGTTGAGCAAGAAGATGCATTGCATTTTTAAAGCTAGAATGAGCAAGTGCTGAGCTGCTGGTTATGTCCATTCCTAATGAGTTGTGTTCTGCTCCTAGTGGTGGACGACAGATGTAATTTGCCAAAACAGCTTTGGTTCTGACAGCTTTGGGTGTAGGCTTAGCTCAGAAAATATGGTCACAGATGCTGGAGCTTGCTGGATTGGAGAGCTTGTTCACTTAGTTCACTTACTACAGGCAGAAGTAATGCTAATGCTAGATGTGTCTGACTTAGTGCTGACATGTACTGCTTACCTGTGTATTTCATCTGTCTACATGTAGCTGGTAATTTCTGTTAATAGCTGTCCATCTTTTATACTTGGTTTTGGTGACTCGCAAAGAAGTTGTAGAGAAATGACCTTTAGCAAGAACTGCAGCGAGTTGTACCAAGTAGCCTTGTGCTTCTAAACTTGATCAAGCAAGAGCAAATGGCTGGTATACAAATAAAGACTCTCTCTTTTTCAGAGGCTTTGACATTGGGAATCACTTCTGTGAATGGATGTATGATTACACATATGAGAAGTATCCATTCTTCAAAGCTAGTGTTCTTAAATATCCTTCAAAGAAGCAGCAGGTGGGCACATAAGAATAAGTAATAAGCCACTGTCTACAATCTTCAGATCTTAACTCTCCTTTCCAATTCTAATTTAGATTTGCTTTTTTCTAGAACTTTTCTTCTATGGCTTCCCATGTATAGTAGTTCCTATAATCCTGACTACTTGCTTTAAAGCTGTACAAAGTTCATAACAGCCATTCAGGGTAGAATTTCTCCTGTGTTTTTTTTTTTTTTTTTTTTTGCTATGCACCACAAAAATGAGGTCCAATAGCTGTTGGAGTGCAGCTGTGAAATTAGCTGTCGGTAGCAAGATGTCAGCTATTGTCCTTTCCTAAACCAGACTTCCAAGCAATTAGTGGAATTGCCATTAATCTAACTCTAGCACTGTCTGTGTTTGGAAAAAATACAACATACTCAAAACTGCCTAATTCTGAAAGAAGCAAATCTGCTTTGAGACAGGTTTGTAACTTTTTTTGATTACTTGCTTTCTAGCTTCATTTTATCTCCAGTTACCTGTCTGCATTCCAAGATGGCTTTGAAAATCTGAGCAATGAAGAGAAGTCCAAACTAGAAGAAGAAATGTTGCTAGAAGTTAATAGGTAAAATACCTTTCTTGGCTCTATCTTGAAACTTCCATTGATACCCACCTCTGTACCTCAGAGGAACTTCAGCCAAGATGCTAAGCAGTTTCTGTATGGTGTTGAAAAACTTGTCAACTGCAGGCTTTAGATGTGTGATATGCATGTAGTAGAGTAGATAAAATATTAGGAAAGCTAATGGAATTTTATGTAGTATCATGCTTTAAGGAAAAAAAAGGTGTGGCCACCCCCAAACTACAGCTTGTATTCTAACAGGACATTGAGTTCAGTTGGCATTCGGTCGGCTGTTATAGTAAATATAGTCTTGTCATTTCAGGTTTGCTCTTGCATCACACTTCTTCTGGGGTTTGTGGTCTATTATACAAGCAAAGATCTCATCCATTGAATTTGGTTACCTGGTAAGTTCTTTAATAATAAAGTTTCATTGAATTAAAAATGTATGTGGTAACCTGTGATACATTATCAGAGTAAATGAAATGGCTGCTCAGTGCAACTTAAAACTTCTAAGTGGAGTTTAGAAGAAAAAAAAAACCACACCCATTTGTTACTAGCTTTTTCTCCTTCATTTTAATGATAACTCCTAGGATTCTAGAAACTTCAGAAATTACTTTCACTGTTACATAGCCAGAGCAGCTGTGCATGTCAGACCTTGCCGTGGTGTGACTGCCTTGCAGTGAAGCCATTCTCTTGCAGTAAGAGATCCCCTGCAAGAGGGAAACAGTAAGTGTGAATTGGAAGAGAGAGTGGTTGCAGAGAGCACACAGAACGTGTTCATACCCATTGTGCAGCAGTGTCAATGCCAGGTAGCTTCTGTTTCCAGATTAACTCTTGATGCAAGGTGCTTAGGGCACTGTAAGTGATATAACCTTAAGGTACGCTGAATGTCTTGCAGAAAGTGTTGCAGAAACCATTCCTAGTGAAATCTTGACTTTTCTAGTTCCCTTTTTTACCCTGGTGTTTTGGTGGCAGCAGCTAACAGTGTTGGTTGAAATAAAAGATGGGAGGAAACTTTAGAGGCGAGAAATCCTTTGGGGAGATTACTTTGAGCAAATAGATCAAGCTCATTGGGATGATGGGTTAGTAAGGTAACACAGTTAATACCTTCATTGTTTCCCCTTACCAAACATAGACACGTGGCTGTTCACTGTTTCAATGTTTTGTGTTTCACCAGGAATATGCATTATCCAGATTCGATGTGTACTTTGATCAGAAGAAGAAGCTCCAAGTATGAATGTGGGAGGAGTGGCCTGTTGGTTATTGTATGAAGAGGGCAGCTGGACAGAACTTTCACCGTGCTTAGGCTACTGTATCTGTAACGAAGGTGTCACTGACTTCCAATTCCTTGGAAGGCAGGAGTACAATACTGAAGACTGTATAAAAATGACTTGTTTACAGTTTCATAAGTATGTGGAATGAGATTGAGAGGCAAAAGTAAAATACAACAGTGCAATATCTTAAAATCCTTCTAATCTAGAATTTAATCTAGAAGATATTTTATATACTGGGGGAAGCTTACAATTAAGTGTCAATACCACCTGCATCGGAGCAAACAGTGTTACTGTACGTTTTCTAGGGGTTTATTGTCATGAGGACGAATGTTGTAAGCAGAACAGCTGTAAAGGTGTAGACATTGTAGACATTGCCTCTTAATGGGAAGGAAAAGCAAAGGCGACAACTGTTACACTGTGAAGTAGGCTTCAAATCTTACTGTGAGATTAGGTTCAACATGCCCCGTGAACACTATCTTCAAAGCTGCTGATACCTTACACCACTTTAACCATAAAGCAAGGAAACACATGGAAGCTGCGTGCTTTCAAGTGTTATCTGCGTATCCACGAATGTTTCTCTTAAGCTGGTGTGCCTGTGAAGTATGAATGAACTTTGAACTGGACATTCCAAAGGAGTTTGTCTTCAACCGTTCATTCCTCATCCTCCAAGAACATGCTTTAGCCCAGCCTGGTTGTCTCCTGAAATGCCGCGTTCAGCACAAGGGGTTCTGTGTGCGGTCAGCACTGGGAAGAGTGCCTTGAATTACTCTAGCTACTCCCCAGGCAACTGGATTGACACTGATGAGACTGACAGATTGGATCCCATCTCTCTTCCTGACTGGCGTTGCCTCGGTACGTGTCTGTAAGGAATACTAAAGCCAAAGACTGCGGAGAACACTTCAGGAAGTGGCTGTTCTGCCCGTCCAGTGCTTGTGTGGCTTGGGAGGTGCTTTTCTTGTACCTCCAATTTTCATCATGTTCCAGCAGTGCAGTAAGGTGGGGCGTCTCGTGGGGAACAATAACATGTATATTGAAACTTGAGTGTAATCTCTGTACATGTCATCTAAAGATTTCTTTAGACTTTTGGGAACTTGTTTATTTTGAACGTTATTTGTTGTGCTTTCTAACACACTGTATTATAAATAATAAACTTTTAAGTCTACCCTTTTTTTCATTTGTATAGCAAATACTGTTCCAAGCAGTTGAAGAAAATGTGCAGCATTTCATGTACTGTATTGCATAACTTGTAAAAGCTGTCGGTTTATTCTCTAGTATAGAGAATCATTTTGCATACACAATTATTAATGCTTTATAATAAATATAAAAGCACTTGAAAAGATCATAGTTGATGTTCTGAAGTCTTCCTTTCATCTGCAGAGTAAAACAGCTGCAGTTTCTGGCCTCGATCTGTTCTGGAAATACTTTGGTTCTGCCTTTAAGATAAGCTGGAGTTAAACTTGAGGCTTGATGCTGTGGGCTTTCTCTTCTGCACCTTTTGTAGTTACTGTGTAGCTGAGTACTGATAGTACTACATGAGGAAGAAGGGCAGCTAAAGCAAGTAATGAGAGGTAGGCTGAAACTTGGTTTAAAGTGTATAGCTTTAGAGGTAAGAAGAGGTTTAGGTTTAAGCAATTTACTGTCCTGCTGACTGCTCTAAACAGTTAACAGGGCAGTGTTGAGGCTGCTAAAAGTTGAGAACATGTACTGAGTTTTGCTGGCACACCATGTGAAGCTTTTGTAGTATGAATATTTGGGTAATTTATAAGGCTGAGGGCTTCATTTAATGTGTGTTATTGCATATACAATCAATCCAGTGGGGATGGCAGGGAGGGCAACAACTTAGAATGATGTTAGGCAGCTAGTTGGAAAGGACTGTATTCCTCTGAGGGGAAGAAACCAAACGTGCTGTCTTGTGCCTTTAAAGCGAGCTTGGTCTGGAAGGGTGGTATTCTCCCAGGTGCTGTGTGTTAGGCTGAGCTGGATGCAGGTGGTTCCAATCTAGTGAGCTGGGAGCGCTGCTTAGGTTCTGCTGCGTGTGGCTCTTCTTGCAGATTGCCTGCTAAGGGTGAGTTCTCGGAATTATTTTAACACTTACTTTAGATGAGGCTGCTACAGTTCCTATTTCTCAGTTGTTACTTCATTTGGGGCAGTGTTGTAGCAGTAGTGCTTCCAAGCTGGCCGAGCAGTTACGTGTATGCATTGGCACATCTCTATTAGGGTTTTGTCTTGTGGAGTCACCTTAAAACTTGCTGTCAGCGAGGTTCAACTTTAAATTCAAAATAGATGAGTCAAACTGGCTTGCTGTTCATAAAGGCAATTGGAATCTGATTACTCCTTCCAGTTGACTGGGAAATAAAACCAGTACTTGAGCTTTGCTTTCTTGACCGCTTTTATGTCTACTTTAGAAATCCTTGACTTAGTGTCCACGTCACTTTGCAAGTCCAGACGCTGCTGAAAGGACCTGCTTTTAACTGATGAAAATGAGACTTATAGTATAAGCTATCCTGGCAAACCCCCACTCCCCAGCATTGAGGGTACTAACAGGATAAACTTCCCATGACTGTTTGGCATCCCTCTTTGAAAGTGCTTTCTGAAACGCAGTTTCACTAACAATGTTGCTCTCCTGTGTGTGCATGTCTCAGTCAGGTCTGCTGCCTTCCATAGCAATTGTCCTTCCACTACCCCCCCCCCCCCCAACACACACACACACTGACTTGTCTTTGGTAGTACTGCAGTTTATGCAGAAGGAGCTGGATTTCAATTCTTCAGATGAACATAATTTTTTATCTTAGCTGATTATGACTGTAAGCCCACAAAGAGCACAGGGACTTGCAGCAGTGTTATCCAGGGACTTAATTTGTCCTGTAGATCGCTCTGGTCTTGGTAATGGGAAGGGAGGAACCTCAGTTAATTCTGCAAGAGCCTGTGAAGCTGGGAAATAAAGAATGCATCATAGAATCATAGAATAGCTTGGGTTGGAAGGGACCTCAAGGATCATCAAGCTCCAATCCCCCTGCCACAGGCAGGGCCACCAGTTTGCACACTTAATACCAGAACAGGCTCCACAGGGCCCCATCCAATCTGGCCTTGAACACCTCCAGGGATGGAGCATCCACAACCTCTTCAGGCAGCCTGTTCCAGCACCTCACCACTCTCTGTGAAGAACTTCCCCCTCGCATCCAACCTACATCTTCCCTCTGGAGTTGCATCACCTGACCTGTAAATAGAGAACAAAGGAGGAAGCGAATAAATGAATTCCTGGGATGAAGAAAGTTGACTGCCTTGAGCCTAAGTGCCAGCACCTCTGAGGTCTTCTACTCTACAACCTCAGTACTGTGCTTTACTGTGGTCCAGCTGCTGGGGGGTGCTGTGTTAAATTGCAGTGGCTGGAGATAAGTGTCTCGATATAGCACTGTGCTTTCTCTGCAGGCAGCTCTCGTGGTAATGTCACAGCTTTTTAGGAGCAGTGAAATCGTGAGTCTGGCAGACAGAAGCCGACTGCCCTGCTGCTGTTTCTCCAGCCCATTGCAGCTGCAACAGTGCTTTGCAGCTGGTGCTGGGAGCTGGCAGCAGCTGCCAGGCAGTGTGGCTCAGCCCTGCGTTGTTTCTGCAGGTAAGAGGGTGGAAAACCGTGTGCTGAGCCTGACAAAGGCAGCGGCTTTTAAGGGTTCAGATGGTCCCCAAAAGATACTTGTGGAAGCTGTGGCTGAGCTGTCCCTCGGTGCTCAGCAGGGCTGTCCCTGGTGCCTGCCCGGTTCACGTGAAAGGATAAATGGAGCGTTGCACTGGAGGTGAATAAATAGCCCTAATGGCTCTGGACTGAAACGAAGCACAGTGTGCTCTTACAGGGCCTTGGCAGTGAGCAGAAAGGAGCTACTGTGCTGGGTACCCAGGCAACAAAGCTGGTCACTAGCAAACAGCCCGCTTGTTTTTTCCTAATGCGAAATTCGCTTTTTATGGCTTTCATTTCCCAAGTAGGCAGAGCCCCTGCAGACTCGGGGTTAAGTGTGATCATATTATAATGCACAAACAAAGACATACATATGTGTATCTGCCAGGCTCATTAAACAGGGATCAGCCATGAAGTCTGGCTGCCGGCCAGCCTGACTGGCATGAATGGCCTGAAAAGACAGCTCCCTGAGCAGGCCTTGGTCTGAGTCTCGGACTGACAGAGCACTGCAGTGCTGCTCAGAGGAACAGCCTTGCAGAGGGCCGTGCTGTTACCCGTTGGCTGTGTCCTACTCCAGAGGAAGATCATCTCCCCCTCGTGCAGGGTGCTTAACTCCTAGTTGGGTCAGGAACTGAAGGTTTGGAGATGATTGCGTTGTCTGCAATAATCTGGAAAACTGGCTGACCTCAGCTCTGGTGTTACCACCTGGAAGCTCTCCATTCCCTTTGCACACAGGTTTCTCCCCCTGCTCCTGTACTTCCTCCTACAGCTCATCAGGATTGGCCACGTGAGATTTGTCTTGGCCACGTACACCAAAGGAAAGGTCACCACAGCCCAAATGGACCTTCCATGATGAATGATCCCTCCCAGCCCATGTCCTTCTCTTTAGAAGCTAGAAGCCCACAGAGGCCGTGGCTGTACGAGCTCATCACAGATGTAAATGAAGGGAACAGCAAGTGGAAGGGCGGAAGGAAGCCTGCTCCAATTACCCGAAGCAAAGAGTATTAAATAATACAATAATTTCCCCAGGAAGAGATTATAGAGAATTGCGTGTAACGTCTCAGTTCTGAAGGGTTTAACAATTTCACCTTAGGATGAAATCTAATTAGAAGGCTAAGGTTACAAAGGAAAACGGTTATTTCATAAATCCCTCAGTAGAGTTATTTGGAAAAATACTGGTTTCTCTGTATGGATGAAATAAGCAATCCATTTGCACTGAATTACACTTTGGATGAAAATTCAGGACTTACAGTTAAGGTTTCTGAAACTCACTTCGAGGTCTTTCTCATTCCAGTTTGAAAGAGAATACAACCTAAAATGAAATTTTTCCATTACATTTCCATTTGTTTTTCCTAATCCATCCTTCTAACATTATTATTATTATTGTCACTTTCTTGTTGTTGTTTATACATTTATAAATACACAGGTTTTTATGAAATATTTATATCTGTGGGTGAGGAGCACGAGGATCACATGACAATGTTTCTTTCTACCATTCAGTTTCATCAAAAAGGGGGAAAGAAATGTCACCAGTCACTACCTCAGCAGTGTTTCTATATCTGTGTGGTCCAAGAGGGTTAGATAGAAATCTCCGTAGTGTCAGAAGTTGTGTTCTTGTTTCCCAGGAAAGCAAAGATGACCCAAAAAGACGAAGGGAAGAGGAAAAGAGATGAGAAAGGGAGGTGGTGGAGTCACTGTCCCTGGAGGTGTTCAATAAATGTTTAGCTGTGGTATTAAGGGACACGTATTAGTGTGGAAATATTGGTGTTAAGTGGATTGGATGATGTTGGACGTGATTTTCCAATCTTGGTGATTCTGTGATGCTATGAAAATGCCCCCAGTACACAAGTGCTGGTGTTAACCAAAGCCCCTAGCGAGCCTGCAAGAGCCAGCCCTGCCTTCTGCATCTATTTGGCCTCTCCTTACTCAGCAGCTCCCACGTTGCTCCTGGCTTTCCTGAGCTGCTGGAGGGACCCCGCAGGGCCATGGCCCTAATGAGCTCCACTGCCCTTTGTTGGGGTCTGTGACCTCAGCACAGGAAGATGACATCACTCAAAAGGGCAGCAGCGCTCTGCCATCGTGCTGCCTCTAAACCACAGCTTTTGTGGGCCTGACCTTTACCTCCACTGATACACATCAGAGCAATGTAGGCCAATTGCTGCCCTTTTGGTCAAAGTATTTGTATTTTTCACATGTTTTACAGCTTCACATGTCTGCTGTGCAATTATTTACTTCTACAAGTGTTTGCTTTGCTTTTTTTTTTTTTTTTTTTCAGATTTGTCTTGTGACAGCCTTTCCCGCGTCAGATCCTCTAGTTTTGTAAAAACCCAAAATAAGGAAGGGTCCCTTTAGTGGCAAAGAGACATGGCACCCAGGTAAAATGGCAGAAATAGGGAGCGTAGGATGTCACCGTGTGTGCTGGTGGTGTGAAGCAACCCACACACACATTTCTCTCTTTCCAGGCCACCTGGATCCTGCGTGTTCTTTTGTGCAACAGGTTTTGGCTTCAGCATTTGAAAGCAAACACTGTGTGTGGGATGGACCGGCCAGGGCTGCTTTGGGGTGGCCGATAAGGAAGGAGGGAGCAGGCTGTCCCCAGGGCAGTGCCCTTGTGAGGAGAACCAACAGCATGACCTCCCATTTCCAGTAAGTCTGGCTCCTTTGTCCCCAGCCCTAAGGAAACCAAACAGCTCTCCAGCAGGGACACCTGGAGCAGGGTGTGCAGGCCCACAGCCAGGGGACAACTGGAGATCTCTAAAGAGGAGACCCACAGCCTCTGTGTTCCCGTGCCAGTGCTCAGGCACCCCCACAGCACCGATGTGCTGTCTGATGGTCAGAGAGACCTCCTGGGTTCTCTGTGCCCACTGCCTCTTGCTGGGCCAGGCAGGGAGAACAGCACCTCCAATTCTTTGCTGTTATCTCAATCTCAACCCATGCTCTCTAAATTGCAGGGAAATCGGCGTATTTTGTAGTTAATGATTAAGACGTCCTTCTGGAAGCCGTGACTTTGCTTGGAGGCATTGGCTTGCTCACTGACGTGCTTAACGCCATACGTCAAGGACACTGTGGGAAGGCACCTGTGGGCACCCACTTAATACAGGGTAACATTTCCCCTGCAAGCAGCCTGGATACTCAGGTGGAAGAGCCGAGCTGAGCAGCGGGGCCTGTAACCACACCAAGGCTTCAGTGTGCTGGGAGCAGGTGGTGGGGCCTGCGCTGCCCTGCCTGCACCAGCTGCACTCCTTCCAGCTCTCGCCTTGTCCATACAGCTTGATGCTCACACAAACGTGTTTTTCCAGCTGTTAGATCGCTGCCCTTGGAGATAAGGTGCACTGAAAGATTTGTAGGCTGCTTTTGAGCAGGAATCAGAGAAATTCATGGTGCATTCGGCTTGCTGAACTGCTGAGGGAGGAGCGCCCTCAGTGAGGTCTGGGTGCACGGCAGTGATGAGACGCCCCCCACCCTCCCTCCTTGCCATGTGTTCCCTGCCTTCAGGGCTGCCATGGTGAGGATATGGTTGCTCTTTGGGGCTCATTTTTGACCTTGTCCCTGCCAGGTGCTGTCCCAGCTGCTGCTCAGCACTGAGGTTGGGTTGTCCTCCCCTTGCATCCCCTTTCACTACACAGAATCGTAGAATCACAGAGTGGCTTTGGTTGGAAGAAGCTTTGAAGATCATCCAGCTCCAACCCCATTGCTGTGGACTGGTTGCCCCCACCAGATCAGGCTGCCCAGGGCCTCATCCAGCTTCGCCTTGAGCACCTGCAGAGATGGGATACCCACATCCCTTTATGGGCTAGGAAGTGTCTTGAGTATTAAGCAGACATCACCAAGATGGGCTGCTTAGAACACAGCTCTTGTCTTGGTGTTAAGTGCTTGAAAATGGGAATTATGGGGTTACGATGCCAAAACCTTAATTTGTTTTCTATAATATTAAGGTAAATGTGGATGGATGGCAAATTCATCCCTATAGGAACACAACTGCACCAAGAGGACCCATTCCCAAGGTTCTCTGACAAACCTGGGCTGAGCAAACCAATATCTTTACCCATTCAAAGAACAGATATAATGAATGCTGCTCTGGGCTGAATCAGTTCTACTCGAAGTGGCCTCTCCCCAGAGCCTCCTTTTGCTCTGCACATTTCCTTCCTTTGCTTCCACCCTTTCCCCTCCCCAGTGCATCCTGCACTCACACCTTCATTTCAGCTGCAATCCTCCCAGTTGGGTTTGGGGGCCTGTGAGAGCCAAGCCCTGTTCTAACAACCAGCATCCCACTAACAAGTGCTCCCAAATCAGACTGCCAGCACCTGGGAGGAGTGATTGCACAGAAATAAATCTCCAATTCGCTTTAATAGCTCCAAATTGAAAGTTGCCAGAGGCTAATTATAGCAGCTCTGACAGTTCGAGGATTAAAATTATCTTAATAGTTTAACAGTATAAACACTGACTCATGGCACTGGCAGCCTGCTGAGCAGCACACTCACCTGCACCCCAGAGGTAGTTTTCTTGCCTGTGGGCTGGCCAAGGGATAGGGGAATCTGCACAAGAGGGATATAGCTTGGCTCTAGGGTGGCTTTTTCAGGGATATTTGCCTGCCTATATTGATTTCTGTACCCATTAGTTTATATGCATTAGATATTTGTTTATAGGCCACCCTTTTCTCCCTCAAATTGGAAACACCTGGGTCATCTCAGCTGCTGGGCTGGCAGACTGTGTCCTCTTTTCCACTAGCCTCATTTCACTGCTTTCCACACCAAATAAGCTACTGTGACCTAAATTACAAGGGTTTTTTTGGGGGGGCTTGTGCTCTATGCAAAAGCCATCCACGCATCCAACAATTTTCTCCTAAGGTGACACATCTTGTGATTGAGTGGGGGCGGGAGTTCTGGGGAGCATAGCAAAGAAAAAGGCATTAAAAAGGAAAAGTGGAGCTCCAGCCCTCAGCAGGCAGGCAGGAAGGGGGCTGCTGAGTGAAGGAATGTGTGCTCTGAAAACCTGGGACAGCAGCCAGGAGGTGCGGCAGGAGTATAGGGAATGGCAAAAGGGACTCCTCATATCAGACCAGGACAGAGAGATGGGTGACATTTTAAGCAGTGAAATGTCTTCTTGCCTTTACATTTATTTATTTGCACGTATACAATGAATGTGCCCCAGAAAATCTCCAAGGCCAAAAAACATCAAAATTCAGAAGGATAAGATAGAGATGCAAGCATACCCAGGTCTACAAGCATGTCGGTCCCAGAATCCATGTCCGGTTTGAACTGATGCAAATCACTTCACTTTTTGGTGCCTCCTTATTTCGTGAATAGGAGCAGGGACTCCTTCTTCCACCCCTTTTTCCTCTTGCCTACTTAGTGCCTGCCCTGCAATGCCCACTGCCCTATTTCCTGCCACAGGGACCAATTCCCTCCAACCCCGGGCACTTCTGAAATCCTACTGCTCTACTGAAGGTGACATGGGACCACCATGAGCAGCAGAAGCAGTGGAAGGAAGCTAAAGGAGAAGTTACCTGAATCTTACCAAGTATGTCAAGCTCTGACTCATCTTTTAGATATATTCGCTGTGATTGCTGCTCATTTGTGCAAGAAAACTCAGCCAGACCACCACAAGGAGCTACAGAAGTCCTCCCCTCTAAATGAGGAGAGGATGCCACTGGGCTACAGGCTGCTGGATGGACTTGGCCATGAGGTCCCAGTGGTCAGCTGCCTCCCTTGCCATGTTCCTACCCACAGTGGCCTGCCCGATGAGGTGCCTGGGCTCAGGGCCCACTTCATAAAGGGAGACGAGCACAGAGCTGTCCCACGCTGCAGCTTGGGGCATGGGGAACAGGAAGGTCTCATTGAAAATGACGAGTGAAGTGTGTGCCTGCGGCCTGGATTTCTGGTGCTTCTGCCTGTGGCGTCTGCAGGAAACATCTATTCTTGCGTATATACCTGCAACAGGGGGAGACAAAAGGGTAAAGAAGTTGTATTCTAATAGCTGGTAGGACTAAGGGGACCCTCACCATCTCACCATGGTGGAGCCCCATTGCCCAAGGACTTCCTATGAGAAGACACTGCAGCTGTGAAACATCAAACATGGAGTTATAGAAACTAAAAGTGGCTCTACTTCAGCCTTCTCAGGGTAAGGAGCTGTTTACAACTTATCTATGATGCAGAGCATCTCTAAGGCTGCTCTCAGGTGTCTATGGCCTCAAAGGGCAGTCTCCTCCATGGAGATGGAAGGCTGATAGCAGAGCTCTGGTTACAGCCCCAGGGAGTGTGGCATCACCTCTGCACTGCCCCCACCCAGGTTGTCCTCCAGAGGAAAAGCAAATTGGCTTTGCACTGAGGGCAGCAGCCCTGTGATGAGGTCCGGTGTTTGGGTCTCTGTAGAGCAGAGGAATGGGATTCATGGTTGACAGCTGCAGGTTTTACTAGTGTGATGGCCCAATGACATTCAGCACTGCTTTTCTGCCAAGACTGGAGTGTGAGGGCCATGAGAAAGACCTTCCCCCCCCCCAGAACCCCATGCCCATTTGTGTGGGTGAGCCCAAGGCAGCAACAGGTAGAGAGGAGCAGCCAGCCCAGACAACAGGGGCACAAAACCCTTACTCTTTTCTGCAGCACTGCAAGGGGGGTAGGTTTTTGCCTTGAGCAGCCCAACCTCCATCCTCTGGGATATGGGCAGGCACCTCAGAGACAGCAGCACCTCTCCCACGACGTCCTGCAGAGGACGGGGGCATACAATCAGCAGGTGATTGGGCAGCCCTCCCAGCTACTACCCACACCACACAGGTCCCAGGGTACAAGGCAGGAGTTGTTCCTTAAGTAAAGGGATGGCTGTCACAATGCACAGTCCCTCAAGCCACTGTAAGGGAGCACAGGATTAAGTCATGCATTACCTTTGTGGCCTTCTGCAGTTCTGCACAAAAAACTAAGTTCTGGGAAGCCTTCAGCTGGCTCAGGGCAACCCTGACTTCCCCTAGTGTGGCATTCCTGGAGTATTTGTCAAAATGTTGGACCTATGGGAGAGAGGCAAAAAGCACATTCATGGGGCAAGGTGCAGGACAGGGCTGTGCCTCGAGAGCATCCCTATGGACCATATGTCCCCCAGGGGCAGCTGTCTGCTCTCAAGGCCTGCTCCCATTGCATCTCTTGGCTTTTGGGATTTGAGCAACAGGGAAAGGTTAGGCTAGGGGCTAGGAAAAGATTGTTCACCAGAGGGTGGTGGGCCTGGAGCAGGCTCCTCAGGGCAGCAGGCATGGCACCAAGCTGCAGGAGTTCGAGAGGCGTTGGGAAAACGCTCTCAGACAAAGGGTTTGGCTTCTGATTGGTCCTGTGTGAAGCCAGGACTTGGACTCAATGGTTCTTGTGGGTCCCTTTCAACTTGGGATATTCTATGAGCTTGGTTCTTCTCCTGCTGCCAACATCTCAGCAGTTCATGGCCATTCAAGAGGACCTGGTGAGTGAGCCCAAAACTACCCACCTGCCTTGTGTTCCCCCAAAGTGGCAAGAGATGGGAACACTTCAAGAGTGGTGAGGGCAGGGTTCTATGTCTACAAGCAAAGCTAGGACCCCATCCCACCTCCATCTTCAGGGTGCTCCTCTCCATCTCAGCATCCTGCAGGGAGCAGACAAAGTGCTCCCCAAAGGTCGTCCCATTGCAGTTCTTCACCGCCCGGCTCTGCCACTCCTGGACCACACACTGGAGCCCAGGGGTGTGGGATGGGACCCGCTGCAGCAGTCGGAGCCAGACGGCCACCTCAGTGTGCCTGCGGCTGGGCAGGCCCCGCACCTCCAGGCCGCTCACCAGCAACTCGCATTGCTCCCTGCGGTACAGGAGGGAGAACTTCAGACTGCCCTGGGAGCTGGGCAGGGGGCTCGGGTCACTGCTTGGGTCTTCAGTGATGCTGCAGGAGAGGCAGGGATGGGGTGCCTCCAGTGCTGCTCCCAGCTCCGCCATCTATGGAAAAGAGTGAGAGGAAAGGAGACAGAGTCTTTTAAAACATGGCAAGCTGAATTGTCCTCCTTTTCCTACAGTGGCAGGAAGGTGTGTTGGCAATGGTTGGCAAGCTGGCCCATGGTATGGGGGTTGGAACTAGATGATCCTTGAGGTCCCCTTCAACCTAAGCCATTCTATGATCCTGTAGTGCCCTTGCTGGGGCAGGACAGCTGCTCTTTCAGCCTTCTTCCCCTCTTGCTTCACTGTTCTCTCAGCAGCTGCAGCCCCCCAGCAGCCGGTTTGAGCTCAGCAGCTGCTGGTGGTATTTTGGGGCCGTCGTTGAGTCCACTGCCTGCCTTATGGCTTCCTGCACTGCTCTGGGGAGGGCAGCAGGAACTTGAGGAATTTACGTTATGGGAAACCACATCCCTCCAGTAACAGACATGGGGTGGAATTGGGGGGGAAGGGAAAGGAGAGAAACTTGCCATTGCTCCTGCCCTCAGATTGAACAGATGCTGTATAAAGGAGGAGTAAGTAGAAGTGAAACTTGAGATCGAGTTAGTCATCAGCTTTCCCAAAAATTGCACTGCAGGTTTTTCACTTCCCCCAGCACTGGACTTCATATGGCTCTCAGCCTTGCCCAGCACTGATGTACATGCCTCCATATCCACGTCACTCTGCTGGCCGCTGTCAAGCAGAAGAGGCGGCATCTTCTTCCCCCACAGGCCATTCTGTGCCCTCATCTTCACCCCGTCTTCACTGCTGTATTTCTTCTCTGTTGGGGTAAAGAAAAGCAGTAGGCAATACCCAGCTGGCACAGTGTAGCCACCAGGAAGGGGACAGCCTCGCGATAGGACCTGCTAAGGGCCCACGTTCCCCTCACGGGCAGCACCAGGACAGGGGGGCTGCCCCAGGTTCACACCACCTTCCCAGGAGGAGCCACTCCCCTAGCTGCCCCAGGGTACCTCGACAAGCTGCTTGCCATGGAGTGCCTGTGACAGTCACACAAGTGCTTGGAGGCAGGAAAACCACTGCCCAATACTTACTTTTCCCAGTCCAGCTGTGTTTCTGAAGCTGGCACATCTGGTAAGCCAGGACGGTCAAGGCCCCCAGGAGCAAGAGGATGGCTAATGCCAGGATCCCATATTTCCAGGTGCTGGAAAAGGGAAGCTGTAAGTTGTGCAACCTGAATGTGATGGAGCTGTTCTGCATCTTATCTTCTTCCTCTGGAAGAAAGAAGGAGGCAAAGGGTCAGTATCAGCATTGCCTCCCCACACTGTGAGGCCTGAGCAGAGCTCAGGACAAGGCCTGTATTCAGTCATATACACTGCAGCTCAGGCCCACACACACAGAATTGGTCACTTTGCTGGGTGTGCAGTATTATTTATGCAGGCTTGTGCTCACCAGATTAGTATCATTTCATCGTAGTTCTGCTACTACCACATAGGTGGGCATCTGCTGGATTCCATTCCTTTGTCTAAAGCTACTCACAAAGCAGCCTATAGACTTCCAATGGGAAAGGCTATGAGAAACAGGGCACACCTGTGATTTCTCTACTAGTTTTTTCTCAGCCTGCTGCTTTGCCACCACATACCTCTACTGCCTCCTACAGCCACTGTCCTTCTTGCTTACTATCTTCTGACAATTCCTGATAGAAGATACTCAGGGAAAGCATAGGACTAAGCACAAACACCCAGCAAAACTTCACCCCCTTAATATTCCCCCCACAGTATGCAGTTGAGGGATGCTGATAATGATAATCAACAGGTTTCTTTAATTTCCATTAATTTTTCCAGTTGCCTTTATAAGCAGCAATGGTTTCTGCTCTTACTGTATGATCTTCTGCAAAGGAGTATCTCAGCTTTGCCTAATGTTACTTATTCCTTGAAGGAATCTCCCAATTTTGAGAAGAAACAGAAGCTGTATTTTACTTCTAAGAAGATGACAGAGGTCCATCAGGCTACAGCTTCATGCAGCCTTTCATCACTACTTAGCCTGATTAATCAAAGCAAAGACTGGAAGGAGGGATCCTACCAGAATCTTGGAGCAAGTGTCCCTTAAGAGTGTTAGCTCCTACCCAAGGAGCACGTGGGTATATTTCGGGAGGAACAGGGCTGAGTGTTTCATCCCCCTCAACACCTTCATACCCATTTGCTCTGTCAGAGAATAGGCCTTGGTGTTTTACTCTTTCTCTGATTGCTTAAGATGAGATTAAAACATGATTTTTTGCAGAGAGCAAATGCTTTACCCGCTTCTAGCAAATAAAAGTAGCCAAGAGCCAGAGCCCAGCTTTAGGCCAGTGCCATTTTAATGTATTACTACTGCTTAATACAAAAATCAGTTGAGTGAAAATCCCTCAGTGTGCACGAGTTCCTCACATCAGAACAGGTTGCTATTAACACCATGTATTTTCTTCTCTGTATTTTCATTATTGCCTGTATTATCTGTGTTTTCATTGCAGGACCCTGCACAGAGCAATGTGCTAGAGCAGAAGCAACAGCAAAGAACAGGAGGTGGCCGGCAGGAACATCCTTGTGTGAATGAGAGCCAAACCTAAGCCTAAATAAACAGTTCCCTGAAAATGTGAGACTAAGAGAAACATTATAAATCTGCAAAGGAAACTTAACTCTCTGCTAACCTCCAGTAAGAAGCTACAGGCTGGCTTAGGTGCAGATCTGAGCATCAAGAGGCATTTGTTGAAAGCAGAGCCTTCAGGAAGATCATATTATGAAGATAACCTTTAGCAGACATTGTTGCTCTAAACCTGGCTGCCAGTCACCTGACTGGTTTTCACTCTTAGCAGTCTGCACCTGAATGAGGAGAATGATGGGCAAGCAGCCATTTAAATAGAGGCAAAAACAAAGCTGAATGTCTCTGTCACCAGCATGCTTCACCCTCTTGGAGCCTGCCTGAACACCACTTCCTCTCACAAGGCCAGATGTCACAGCAAGGCTGGCTATGGCAGACAGCCCCACTGCTGAGTCCAGCTGTCACCCATTCCTTGATGTGTGAATGACAGCCTGCAGTGGGTCAGGCGCTTCCCTCGTGCCTTGTGTCTGCATCAGTGTGGGTAAGAGGAAACACCTCACTTTCTGCTCCTTCCTGAGCCCCCTAACAGAGGTAGCCCCCAGCAGAAACAGCCCGGCAGGCACAGGGGACGTTGCTGCCTTTTCCCCAGTGCCATCAGGATCCCATTCCCAGCTCCTCCCAGAGGCCTAGCTCCCAAATCCTACCTTCAGAAACAGCTTCAGAGCAGGATCCTGGGAGCCCTCCGAGCTTGCTGCCAGCACACGGCACAGGGTTGCTTTGTTGCACCAGGAAAACAAATTCCCAGGAGCCAATATTGACGAAGCCAGAGCAGAACAGGGTGTACGTGTGGAACAATGTGCTGGCTGGGCTGGTGCCTGGGTAACTTCATCATAGCCACAGACAGCTGGCAGTTTGGGTGCCCGCCTAGGAAACGTGGCTGCGAGGATCGTGGAAGCCTTTGCACACATCCCTGGAGCTCTCTGTGTGGTCTCAGCTGTGGCAGAGCCCTCCCTGTGAAGCCATGAGCCTAAAGATACATCTAACGGGTGGTTTTAGCACAGTGTGACACCTGGAAGGTGGGAATGGTGCTTTCCTTTAGGAGCAAGAAGACAATGCTGAGCTCCATGGCTGATACAGGGCTGAGCATTGAGGAGGAGATGAGGAAGGAGGTGGGACCTTTTGGGGCTCGGTACCCCAATTCCTCTATGTGCTGCTTGGTTTGCTGTCCCTGCACAGCAGGGATGAGCTGAGGCCTCAAGCCTGGTGGCAGGAGCTCCAGCAGCAATCAGCAATCCCTTCTGGGCCATTGCAGTGCAGCTGGGGAGTGCCTCTGTGCCTGGAGCTGAAGAGCTTTAGTCATCTGCAACACACAGTTAGCTGAGCACGTCAAGGCAGTGTGGCACACACAGGAGAACTTCTCATGGAAAAAGGTAAGTGGGGGTGGGGAAAGCTGGCTCTGGAATGTCCTGTCCCAATGCTTGTAAGGTCGAAGTTTCCATTCTCTTCAGCCATGTGGCTGTGGATTCCTCTGTACTGTTGATTTACCCTCCAGCTTGGAAGGGGTTATGATGCATGCAGGGTGGCCTTCCCTCCTCTGCCAGGAGGTTGGCTCCACACAGCCTGAGAACTGCACATTTCTGTGTCCATGCTGGCCAGGAAAGGGTTAGGGGAGGCACTTCTATTATTTCATGTCTATGTGTCTTTTTGCTATTATTAAAACGGATAAAAAGAGAGAAAGTGCTGGGGAGGCTGCAGAGTGAGGTATACAGGGTTATTTGCCCAGCATTGGAAAAGATGACAAAAATAATGATTTTTCTGAGGCAAAGGAAGATTTCAGGCAAAAAGTTACTCCCATTGGACCATCTCAGCAGAGGGTCAGTGGGTTTTGGAGGAGTGTGACATGCCTGGGAGGGTCACACCCTGATGATGGCTGCTCCTGGTTGTTGTTGGAGCACCATGACCTCCCTGCTCCAGATCACATGCTTTTGAGATTGCAGAGGCTCTCTCTGCTATTGGCATCTAGAATGCAAAAGAATGTGCTCTGGAGTCAGGTTCTCTGCTACCCGATCTATTTGGTCTCAGGTGCTGTGGCTTTTTAAGCCACTAGTATTTGTTTGGAGAGCTGAGTTGTCCCTGATGGGGCAGGGTTAGTGGTTTTCTGTGCAGTGTTTGGAAAGCAGTGTTGAGGCTGTGCACTACAGAAGGATGGTGTAGGGAAGCTTGTTTATACTGCCATGCTGGGCTATGCTGGCTTTGCAGTAGCCTTCAGATGTCTGCTATGAACTGAGAGTTAGACCTGGACTTCTTAATCTTTGTAAGAGAAGAGTGGTGGGGAACAAACCTACCCTGCCATTCATGCCTGCCTGAAGGCACAAGTAAACATCTGGGGCACATTTGGGGTTTGTGATGACTGTTACAGGAACTCTGCTCGTGTAAATGCTTCCTTTGTAAGAACCACTATCAGCTTCTTCCAGATCAATGTTTTGCTAAGCCCAAAAAAAGCCAGTTACAAGGTGAACATGTAGGCATAGGCATCACATGACAAAGCCTGCAGGACTCCTTCAAATCATACACCTAGGTGGGATTTGCAAGTGACCAAAACACCAAGCAACAGCTTTAGGGAGGGAGGTGTCAGCAAACAGGATTTAATTTCATATGCTTCTTTTGCAGGGTTAGCACAGTGCAACACCCAGCTTCTCACCTGCATTTTTTTTTTTTTTAAGCTACTTTTTCTTTCATTGCAGTGTTCTGGGTGTGTGTCAGCTTTGTTTTCCCTTGCAACAAGGCTTATTAAAATTCTGACTGGGCAAACAGCCTCAGAACTAAGGGCTTGAAGGCTTGCAGCCTTCCTAAGGGTTGACATGTCTCCTCCCAATGTGCTTCAGGCCAGGAACATAACCAAAAGCAAACAGTAAGCAAGGTATTAGTAATAGTGCAGTTCAGAACAGATGGGGGTTGGTCATGAGGGAGAAATATACAGATTCAAGCAATGGATTATATCTTTTTTTATAAGTAGAAGAATGAAGCATTTAATTATTTGCAAACAGATTTTAATAAAAACTCCTGTAGAACCACTCTTGCCAGAGCAAACAAATCAAACCATTAAATCTTCCCCCACACTAATAGAAACACACAGCATCTTTTATTGGTAGGAAAAAATCACTCTTCAAGGGATGCTAATTCTGACTGTAAGCAGCTGAAGAGCCACTCCTTTCTCTCTCCTCCAGCAGCCTGGTCACTGCTGTTTTTCTAAGAGCTCCTCTAGGGAAAGGCAGCGATGAGCTTGGTTTTAAACTAAAAAGCACACTTGGTTTTTGGAAAGCTCTCCCCAGAGACCTGGCAAAGGTACCCTCCTGCAACAATACAGGAGGTAGTTCTCCCCTTGCCTTTGGAAAGGAGCTCCCTTTAAAGCCTGACTAATACGTTGTGAGGGATTATAGGATTAAAGAGCTCCTAAAGGGTACAGCCCAGCTTCTAGCAGATGCCCGCTTTATTTCAAGGATAGCGATGCTGCAGTGTAAATGTACAGCGCTTTCACGGGCCTCAGTGTTGGCAGATCCAGCGACACACAAGGTTTATCAGCTACCCGGACCCCCCGCTCTGGGAATCCACAAGGCTTTTTTTGGTAAAAGCACAATCTATATTAAATTAATTTAGCTTTATGTAAGAAAAGTTCAGATTAAGAAGAGGATGTTGTTTTGACTTTGCTCTGCAGGCAGCCGTCACTCATGAAATGATCTTCACATCAGGCCTGGCTTCTTCCAGGGCTTTTAGTTCATCATCCACTTCAGGACCCCAGAAAATGTCGTACAGACTGAACCGAAACAAAACAAGCAAGTTGGGTTAGTGGACATTAAGGTCAGAGAGGGCAGAAAGACACAGATGGCTGTCATGAGAAGACTAATTAACAGAAGGGGCCCCAGCTAGACTGCAGAGTCCAGTCCAAATGCAATAAGGCACCTGCGTTGTTCCCTCCCCAGCATCACCATCTCCTCCTTCCTGGGCCTAATGGATCAAAGCAGGTTCAGCCACTACACCCATGACATCTAGGAGGGACAGGGCATGTTTTGCAGCACGTAGATGGTGTTCCACCCCCCAGGATCACCCATTTGCCCATAGGAACACAAGCACTGCTCACATCAGCTGCTGCATCTTGCAGCTGGGGTTCCTCATGGCTTCACAGAGCTTCATCACACCTTCGTCCTCCAGTGTGTTGTAGCTCAGGTCCAGCTCTGTAAGGTTCTGCTTGGTGACCATGACATTAGCAAGCGTGGCACAGCAGGCCGCGGTGATATCACAGTTGCCCAGCCTGTGGGGAAAAGACAGAGAGGCCAGTGCAGTGAGTGCTGGTTCCAGAGGCACCCTATCAACCCCAGCCTGGGCTATGCTGGTGCAGCCCAGAGATTTGCACAGGTCAGCATCTCAGAAACATCAGCAGAGGCTGCTCCGTGGTGTCCCCACGACACCTACTGATGCACCACTGCGTTGCATGTGCAAGACACTGTGACTGTCAGGATACATGGAAGCAACCATGGCTTCCATTTACTTGTGAGGTGGGATAGGTCTAGTTAGACATCAGTATGTGGTATGAATTGTTTCCCGTGAGCAAAAAAACTCCATTGTTATCCCTATCAGCATGCTGTGCTTGGAAGGGAGTAATGCAGTAATGGAGGAGATGACCCCTTAGGGTGCACCTTACCATAGAGAGTGGACGTTGCAGTTGGGGTGCAGCAGCCCCTCACACAGGATCTCCACCCCAGCATTGCCCAGCTTGTTCTCACCGATGTGGAGGACTTGCAGGTGTTTGTTCACACTTAGAACAGAGCTGACTGCCTTGCAGCAAGCAGCTGTGAGCCCGCACTCTCTAACCCTGCAAAGTAAAAATGATGTGAGAACTCTGGAGATCGGGAGAGCATCAAGCACTGGTTGCTTCTTCATGTTTGCTTCAGAGGACAGTGGGAAGAGAGGAACAGAAGCCTTCCCACAGTTATTGAACTTTTCTCAATCCCTGCCTGCCTAACCCTTTCTAAGCAGCACTTCTCCCACAGACAACGTTCGGGATCTTTATCTCAGAAAACTAAGGGGGTGCTTGCCTGCAGACATCTGTGATGCTCACACTCACTCTCAGCCCCACAGGTGCTCCTGGGGCACCTCACCAATTCCCACACCTCTGGGGCAGGACAGGAACCCACCGACAGCAGGAGCTGGTCCAGCAACGTAGGAGAGCTAAAGTGCTGCTGCTAAAGTTCTAATGGAAGTACAGCGTTCATCTCCAGGCCATGCAGTACCAGACCATCCCAACCCATAATGGAGTGCTGTCAGCAGAGAGGATGCTGAAAACGCTTTTTGACATTCAAGCATTCTCTGGTCAGATTTAGACCATCAAGTGGACAGCACAGGTTTAAGTCTTGACTTTTATCCAGTCCTTCAAAGAGGCAGCAATTATACATTTCACTAACTGCCAAAGACAGAACCTGCATTGTGCTACAGCTTTTCATGGAAAGCATTTTTTTGCCAGCTTTCTCAGGACATATACTTGAAGCTGCAGTACTTGAGACATGAGCTTTCTAATTTTGGCTCCTCAATGACAGCTTGCATTTCAGTGGAGAAGCTGAGACAGCTCATCACAACACTCATTTCACTATTACTTGAGGCCTTTCAAACTTATGACACAACTTCTTACTTGCCATTTGTGGCAGAATAAAATATATTAGGTGGATGCTTTCCAAGTAATGCTTGGTCTCCTATTGCTTATAACAGGATCACAGAATTGCAGGAGCTGGGGAGGGACTTCTGAAGATCATCTAATCCAACCCCCTGCTAAACCAGGTTGACTACAGGGCAGATCTTCAAAGAAGTGTAGAAACACTAGTAGTGGACTAGAAACATCTAGTCCACAAGTCTTTATCTTTTAGGTAAAAGATGTCTGAAGAACTGTCCCAACTGTGGCTTTATGTTAGCAGCTCACCATAGTTCCTGGAGATGAGCTCTGGGATCCTTGAGCGCCTGACACAGCATTTCCATTCCAGAGTCCCTCAGGTTGTTGTCTATCAGACTGACCTCTAGGAGGGTCTCTTTCGTACTGAAGACTCTGGAGAGATCTTTACAGCTAGCACTTGTGAGGTCACAGTCCCATAACCTGCAGGGAAGAACAAAATATTATTTGCCCCAGTAATTATTTAGATCAGAAAACAGTTCTATGTTAGCATTGTGAACTTCTGGTTACAGCATTTCATTTTCTTCTGTCCTTCACAAAACTCATCCGTTCATACAAGCTTTCTCCTTACTCCCCATCCTTTGCACCAAAAGCTCTGCCTGAACCAGAAGAGGAATTTGAACATTCATAGAGTTCCCACCCAGCCCAGAGCAGCCATGAGCTGGCAGCACAGACACCCTTGTTTCACTAGGGGGTGTAACTGGGAAGCTTTCCGCTTAGAAGCAAACGAGCAACACAGTGCAGACAGCTCACAGGCCACCAGAGGGATTCAGGCACACCCTGTCTACACTTACCATAGCTTCTGGATCTTGCAGTTGGGATGTAACAGTCCTTGGCACAGGAGGGCCAGCCCGGTGTCCCCAATCTTGTTATCCCCCACAGCCAGATCCAGCAGGGAGGGCTTGTTGCTGAGAACCGCGCTGATATCCCGACAGCTGTCGCTGGTTATCCCACAGTTCTCCAGGCTGCAGAAACAAACACACATTGAGCTGCTGCTCCAGACTGGCTGCAATCCGCCACCTCCAGTTTGGACAGGAAAAGGGCTGTGGAATGGCTCCCTGCTGCAATCTGGATGCTGTGACTGCTCCTCCATGCTCAGACACCAGCAAGTAGTTACAAGTTAAACTTGCAGTTATGAGTTTAACCTGGCATAGGGGCTCACACTCTACCATATGATGTAGGAGTGAACTCAGAATCATGTGATAGTTAAAAACAAACACAAAACCTGAAAACCCTGGACATGCACTTTCGATTTCAACAGTTACAGAAATCTGAGCCAGCAAAATGCTGGCCTGAACTTCAGGCATTCTTGACAACAGTTTCTCCTTTTTAGGCACGGCAGGAACAGCAGCAGGACTGTCTGCAGTCAGAGATGACCAGCTTCTCCTTACTGTAGTAACTCTAAGTCGCAGCTTGCCTCCACCAGCCCCCGGCACAGCTGCTTCACAGCTGTATCTCCCAGCGTGTTGTTACTCAGGCTGAGCTCCTTCAGGGTGGGCTTGGCTTGCAGGGCAGCATTGAGAGCTTCTACGATATCAGCAGTCAGTTCACAATACTCCAGCCTGCAAGGAGAGAAGAAATCCAGGCAAAACCAAGTATTGAGTGTCTTGCTACCCCATCAACATTGGCAAAGTGTACACTGGCCAGGGCAGAAAACGTGCTGGTGGGGTCTACTTGGAGACCAGGCAGCGCGTGAAATGAGAAAGAACCCTGGGATGTCAGAGACATCTTGCATTACTAGTCATCACTGCCAAGAGGGCTAAAATGCCTATGGGAACAGGCACCCAGCTATGAAGAATCCTGAAGACCCACTCCCATAAATTAATGTGGCCACATTCAAACAAAACAAAAAGAAATCCACAGCTGGCCACAGAACTGTGCTTGTCTCAAGGGCAAGCAAGACAAAGCTGAACTGCTGGATGACCAAAATGCCCAGTGGCTACTTACTGCAGCTTCTGCAGCTTACAGTTGGGGTTCATCAGCCCTTGGCACAGCACCTTCACCCCAGCAGTTCCCAGTTTGTTATCGCCCACATGCAGCTCTGTCAGTGACGGCTGTGCACTGAGGACGGAGCAGAGAGTCTCACAGCTGGCACTGGTCAGGTTGCAGTTCTGCAGCCTAAAGGAGAGGTAGTGGAGGTGAGAGAAATGCATCCCCACAACTACAGAGGATCTTCTGGGAGAGATGTGCCTGCTGAGGTTTGCCGCTGGCCCTCTAGATAGCAGTCCATCCAGGTAAGTATCGCTATTTTAAGTATCCAGAGTAACTAAAAATAAAAATCTCATTCAACTTGGCTTAAAACCCTGGACACGCCATTTAGAAGTTTTACTGTATCCTACAAGAAGGATCTATGAAGCTGATCCTTCAGCTCTCAGGCTGGGAGAAGTTATGCGGCAACCAAGTTGTTCTTGCTATAGGCTGTTTGAAGTTATGAGACATCATGCTCTTGTCATGGAGGAGTGTCACGCATAGCAGTGCTAACTTTGAATCGGGTTTGGTTGGCTCCCAGCAACAGCCTTTTGCTTGGTTCCTAGAGACAGAAGCAAAAAAATGGCTGTTTTCAAAGCATATGATCTAGATAACGGCTGAGTTGCACCATCATGGCTCTAGTACTAAACCACACACCAGGTTGACTTCATCTACAGCACTCTGCAAATATATTAGAGCAAGACAATCAGTGGGGACTTACCACAACTTCTGCAAACTACAGCTCGGTGTCAACAAGCCTTTAGTCAGGTACTCAATGCCTGCATCCCCCAGCTCGTTGTTGTTCAGCTTCAGCTCTTTGAGGGATGGATTCGTATGGATGACTGAGGAGAGATCCTTGCAGTTACTGCTGGAGAGATTGCAATCATCCAGCCTGAAAGAGAAGCAAACACAGAGCACATTAGTCCTCAGAGTCATGCTGCTCTCCTAGAGCTCCCTATGAAAGCAAAGCAGCTGACTTATGCGTCCTAGGAACGGCATGGAGCTGTGTCAGGGGAGCGTCCAGTGGGTGTTAGGAAACGGTTCTTCACCAGAGGGTGGTCAGGCACTGAAGGGACTGGATGGCAGCTTCCCAAAACACAGGCTGTACTATGCAAATGCAAGACTTATGCTCCTTTGGCAGGGCTGGAAGATGATGCACCCTCATCAGAACTTTACCAGCAACAAACTACCAGCATCTGAAGCCACATCTAGCTAGCAGCCGGCTTGCAGGCTGTCAGACAGGTTCTGCACCAACACCAGCCAAACTGCATCTTCAGCCAGGTTTCCCAGCCCCAGAGATGCACTCGGCAATCTGGTGTCCTGTGGATGAGTCACAGCCTCTCTCAAGCACAACTCTCAGCATGCAGCAGTGTGCAGCACAGCAGGGGCATCTCCCAATGGAATTGCGTTCAACACTGTTGAACAGCCCCCAACACAGCTACTCCCATTCACTATGCCTTGAGCATCCTATCCTCTGCTCAGGACACAGCCATTCCCCTGCTTTCTATTATTACCCAAGGCAGCCCCCAGGAAGCCCACTAAGTTTGCCTGCAAAAAATACTCTTCTGAAAAGCAACAGGAAGTCACTCTCAACCTGCCTGACCTCCTCCAATCCACAGCTGGCTGGATGTCGCCTATCCTCTCCAGCCCAAGCAGCAAGATGCCAGCTCACAGAAGGTGAATTCCCAGCCAGCAGAGAGGGAAGCATGCAGAACAGATCTGAAGTCTCACCCCATCACCCAGTTTACACTATGAAGCACAGTTCCCCTCTAGGGGCTTGCTCAGCATGCAGGGTGGGCACTTCTGATGGCTGAATGAAGAATCAAAAAATGGTGGCATGTGGCTTGTGCATAACAATTAATGAACAGTCACTTGGCAGCATGTGAACTGCAGCCCAGAGAGCATGCAACTTAATGAGCACAAAGGAGAGACGCCTTCCCCCACAGGAGGGATCTCACTGCCAAGAAAGACAGAATTACCAAAGCGATGGTCAGCGTTGGTTACATGTAGGTAACCAACTGAGATATTGCCTGGCTGCGTGTGCACAACACACTACAACGGCAGCGTTCATTCATACTGACGGTTGCTTATGTCTAGACCAAAAAAAAAACCAAAAACCCTTGCAAGACAGCTCTTATCTTTTTAATCAACAGGTTGTGCAAAAATATGTAGAACCGTCCCTGCTCCCATGCAACTGTTAAGTCACAAGTGAACAATACCACAGCCCAATTTCACTAGTTTTCACTAGTTTCACTGCATTACTACCTGATGCTGCTGCAGGACTTCATGGTGGGCAGAAGCTCAGCCCACCTCGATGGGTTCATCTCCTCACACTGGATGTCAAGGTCCATTTTGAAAGTTGAGAAAAGATCTGAAAAGTTTAAATCCAGCTGTTATTTTTGCTATTGAACAAGAAGCAAGTGCAGCAACCATCTTCAAACCCACACAGTGCAGCTCTTTTCACAATCACAGAATGAATGCCTGTCCCCAAAAGGTGGAACGCAGAGGTGAGGGAGAAGTGTTCCTCCACCACTTGGTTCCCAAGCCTTGACAGATCACTCCAATTGGGCCAGTCAAAGTGCAAAGAGCAGGGCAAGCAGGGATCTCCTTTGCTCCACAAGTCAGATGGCACTTTTGAATGAGCACAGCCACAGCAAACACACAGGAGAGCACAGTGAGGCTGAGAGCTAAGCTCTGCACTGCGCCTACAGTGGGCAGTGCTAAAGCCAGAGGTGACAAAAAAGTTTTGGCAACTCAGCCACGCTAACATGACTCAGTCATGATTAGTCATGATGCACTCAGATTCCAGGGAACTCATTTTTAAGAAAATTGACCTCTTGAGTTACCACGTTGGAATGAGGCAGCTGAAGAAAAAGAAAAAGGAAAACCCCCCGTGCTGCTGAGTGCTGTTCATTGCTGCTCTTCCTCATTCCCATCACCTCCGGTGCCACAAACACGGGGCACGGTGCTGCCTGGCACCCCAACAGCTGCTGGGCTGTATGGGGAATGCAGGGATGCTCCGCACCCCAAATCTGTGCCAGGAGCGGCGCTGCCTGAACGCATGGAGGAAACGGCAAGCTCCGGGACGGCAGAACGGCGTGCAACTGGGTGTGCAAGATAGGAACTGCTGTGCAACTTGGGCAAGCTGTGCTCTTCCGAAGGGTGGAAGCCCCGTCTGAAAGCAGGACTCGGTCAGGCAGTGTCGGGGGGAGCGCAGCCGAGCCCCACGTATATACAGGCGGGGTAACGCGGTGCCAGCGGTCGGGCCGAGCCAAACCGGTGGAAAGAAGCGAGCAAACAGCACAAAGTGTTGCAAAACCCAGCGAACGCCTCCATCCCGCTCGCTGCATTCTTCTCCTTTTCTCCCCCCGCGATCACAAAGGGCTCCCGCTGAGCGGGCACCGCTCGGAGCATCCCCGGGCCCCGCTCTCCACCGCCCCCTCCCAACCCCCGGCATCCTCCCTCCCTTCCCGCATCTCGGTTAACGCTTAAGGCCGACAGTTGCCGAGACCCCCGGAGTGCGGGAAGCAGCGCCGTGCCCGGTGTCGAGCTCTCCCCAGAAAACCTCCCCCCCGCCACCCGGTCCCGCCGCTTCCCGGAGCGCTCCTGCGGCCCTCGGCTCTCTCCCCGCTCCCGCTCGCGGCCCCGTCGCCGTACCTTCGCCCGTACCTCCGCGGCCTGGCCCTACCCACACCCGCCGAGCCGCCGCCGCCGCCGCCGCCCGCCCGCAGCGCCCGCCCGTCCCGTTCCGTTCTGCTCCGCTCCTCCCTGCAGGGTGGCTCCGCGCCGCCGGACGGGGAGGAGCGCGTCTGCCGCTCCTCCTTCCACGCTTCCCTTTCCTCTCTCCTCAGTGTTTTCTTCCCGTCGTCTCTCTTTTACCCTCGTTCTCTCCGCCCTTTGCCCTTTTTTCCTGTACTCCCTTCCCTTGTTTCCCCTCTTTTCTTTCCCCCTCTTCCTTCTCCTTTCTTTCCCCTTCCCTTTTTTTCCTTTCTCCCCGCTCTTTTCCTCTTTTCTCCCTTCTTTCTCATCCTTTCTCCCTCATTACCCTCTACCCCTATTTTCCCCCACCCCTCTAATCCCTCACCCTCAGAGCAGAGGCACCAGGGCACATCGCTGTAGATAAGCGATGCACGGGGGACCAGAGAACCAAAAGTTACACATTGAGATATCCCTCTTGGACTGGGAACTGACTCCTTCCTACGGGCTGTTTGGGGACAACAACAAAACCCATTCCTCAGTGTTCTGGTGGCTGCTTATGGGGGCAGCTTGAGGGGCACGTATGGTGCCCTCCGTGCCCTCTCCCAGCCCCAGTGGCATAGTTTTCTCCCCCTCTCCCTCCATTAGTGCTGCTTCAAGCCATGTGAAATGCAAACCTGGGCTGCACGCACCCATCCAACACCGTGCAGCAGTGCTGCCTGCACATGGCCGGGACTGGGGCTCACTCATCATCACCCAGTTCTCGTTCTCCTCCCACAACTGGCTGCTCCCCAACTTGCTGTTGTTTCCTGGTACTTCTAACCATGGTGAAAACTCCTTCAGCCTTTCACAGGGCAGGGCAGGGAAAGGCTGCAGAGTGCTGAGAGCTCTCTGAATGGCACACTGAGCTACCTTCCCTCACCCACCAGAATCTTGGCTTCTCTGATGTTTGTACTCCCACAAAGCACCCCGTGCCCCCAGCTCACTCGACAGCTCTCCGACACAGCAGAACCTTTGGTCCTCCCCTTCGCTAAGCAAAAGGGAAATTTTAAGGAGCTCCCAGGCCTGGTGGCATGCTGATACATACCTCTCTGCTCAGGTCTGCGTGGCAGGCAGGCAGATGCTTTCCTTCTGCTGTTACTATGCAACCTCTGCTGTGCCCATGGTATCTGCTAGAGGGAGAAGGGCGTTGTTGCGTTGTGGTTGTGTTTTTCCTCCTTGGTGTAGATGGACTGCAGAATGGGTGGCACCAATGATCACTGCCCTGTTTCACTGCAAATTCCAAAGGCTGGCAGTGGTCGCAGCAGGATGTGGTCTGGCAATGGTGCCAGAGCGAGCTTCCCACAAAACCCAATGGTCACAGAGGCAGTTTAATGTTCATGGATGGCCATTTGTCCCTGCCACCTGTGCCAGGAGCCATGCTTCACACAGGGCTGTCCTCTGGCCTGCAGCCTTGGGTCATCGGATTCCTGTAGGGGCAGGAGAGTGGCTGCATGGACAGCCCCATGTGAGTGTGATAACAGCACAGCAAGCCTGCAGCCCTCTTTTGCATTCTTTTCTCATCTCTTTGCTCCCAAGGTCTGAGTTTGTCTGAGCTGGGGCATGAGGAATCATGTAAGGGATAAGAGGATGCGTGGCTTTGGGATGGCACAAGGCATCCAGCAGATGACTAACAGAAGTTGGGTGGGGAAGGATGCTGCAGGCAAGTGGGGAATGGCTTCTTTCGCCTGGCAGGAAGGCCACGAGCATAAGGGAGTCTGTGGAAGAGGCTGCAACAGTGCTCTGAAATTGCATCTTATTGTCATCTCTACACACAGTGTGGAGAGAGCAAAACACAGAGCTGTACAGGAACACAGTAAGTGCACACTGCAGGAGATCTGCTTGCAGAGCCAGAAATCCCTTTGCCCCCTTGGCTGACCTCACTGTGGGGACAACTGGGGGCATCTTGGGAACAATCAAATGGCATTTCTGCAGCAGACAGGGTATCCCACTCACAGGATACAATACACCCTGGAGGAATGGTGCACACCTGCCTCCCAGCTGGGTTTCTCTCTTCTTTAGGCTGGCATTAAGGAGAGCACACCACTATCCATGGGCGTTGGAACTAGATGATCTTTGAGGTCTCTTTCAACCCAAGTCATTCTATGATTCCATGGACATAGGGCAGCCCTGTGTCCTGGAGAGGTCAGGACACATCTCTGCATTTAAGATGACTTTATATTAAAGCTGATGTCCATATGCACATGACCTAGAGCAAGCAATCCAGACGGCTACTTAAATTGTCTCAGAATTAAACTCATTAGCATAAGCTGAAAGCTCTGTCTTTCTGCCCTCCAGCACTCTGCCATTCTGTCCTCTCTGCTCTCACCATGCCTTTGTGCGTGCGCTTAATTGCAATTAAAAACATTATAATTTTCAGGGTAATGACAGCTCTTTTGCTAGCTTGACCGTGTGAAGCCTACCAGCAAACCATGAGTTGTGGCAGCAAGTTGTAGGAATGCACCCAGCCCCATCTGTCACACTCAGAGCCCAGGCTTGGCCGTTGGCACTTCCTCTCTCTGTCAACCCGTCCTTCTGCCTGAGAGCCATTTGTTCCTAGAGCTTGTGAAGATTTGTGGGGGGAGGAAATGCAGAACGCGGGCCATTCCTCAAGAGCCAGCAGGCTGATAAAGCTCTTGGAAGGGAAAAAGCAGCCCCAGCATCTGTGGAGCCGGGGTGGAGAATCTGATACCAGGACTCAGAGCCACAGTGCCACAGGAACAGCATAGGGGAGGTCGATCAGCACATGCTGCTGGCAAGCAAGTGGCCTGGGGTTGCAAGCTTTGAGCTCCTGACAAATGGGAGCAAACGCTCCCCAGCTGCATGTGTGCAAACATATGGTGGCTCTGTGCTGTGACGGCTCAGCAGAGATTCCCACAAGAAAGCCATTAGGAGGAATGGTTTGGCTCTCTGATGTGGTCGTCTTGTTCTCGTCATAGAGAAGCTGCTCTCTTTGTTTCGTACTGCGTTTATTTTGGGGGTGGGGGTTGTTATAAGGAAATAGTGCTTTGAGTATTTGTGCAATATATTGTCCTAAGGCATACAGTTTCTGGCTGTGGTCACCGCTTGGCTGGACAAGAAGCACGCTGTTAGTTAACGAGAGAGGCTCCAGAGCTCTGAGCTGATGGAGGAGCTGCTCAGCACAGCAGCAGCCGAGCTGCAGAGGGCGGTGCAGCCCCAGCTGTGCACATTCGGGCTCTCGGGGCTGCAGTCACCCAGGGGACAAAGGTCCAGGGCTGAAGCGGGTGAATGAGTGAAGCTGTTCTTTGCAGCTAGTGGGGGAAAGAGAGAATCAGACCATAAATACACCCATATTTCGCCTTGGAGTCTCCTTACATCGGCTGTGCAGCAGCTGATGAAAGAGGGATCTGTGACAGATCTCAAGTTCCCATTAAATCCTGCTGCACATGAATATTTGAACCATTTATACAGCTTTGAAGACTGCTGCAGTGACAGCTGGTTATTGCATGAGTTTGTCCGGGACTCCAAATCCTCAGTATAAATCACTCTTAAAAGATGAGAACAAACTCTTCACCTCCATCCACTCATCTGCCTTTCAGACCTCAGTCTGGCTGTTATTTTCTGGAAGGGGCTGGGAGGTGTCAGCAAAGCAGTCTCTCTCCACTGAGAATCCATGGAAATTTATGCAAAATGATCACTTCGCAGAAATGCATCCTCTTTTAACCTGGTTGTTTGAGCTGGGATCCGTCCTATTTGCGTGGTTTTGCTGCTTAAAAAGAAGGGTGGTGAGGACAGAATGATTTTCAAAGAGTGTGGTTACAACCTGCAGGAGGAAAAGTGCACGTGGTCCTCAGCCAGGGTACAGCACTGCCCTAACTGTCCAAGAAGATCGTGGCAGTGCAGCGTGGCCCTGCAAAGCCTGTTTGTGTGAGCTGATCCTCCCCCTGTACTCAGCACTGGTGAGGCCGAACCTCGAGTGCTATGTTCAGTGTTGAGCCCCTCACTTCAATAAGAACACTGAGGCCCTGGAGCGTGTCCAGAGAAGGGCAATGGAGCTGTGTGGGGTCTGGAGCACAACTCTGATGGTGAGTTGCTGAGGGAGCTGGGATTGTTCAGTCTGGAGGAGGCTCAGGTCAGACCTTATCGCTCTCTATAACAACCTGAAAGGAGGTTGGGGTGTCTTCTCCTGGGTAACAGCAACAGGATGGGAAGTAATGGCCTCAGGTTGCACTGGGGGTGGGGGTTAGATTGGATATTAGGAAAAAATTCCTCACGGAGAGGGTTGTGAGGCATTGCGGCAGGCTGCCCAGGGCAGTGGCTGAGTCACCATCCCTGGAGGTATTTAGGAGACATACAGATGTGGTCCTTAGAGAAGTGGTACACCTATCAGTGCTCAGTCGGACTCGATAACCAAAGAGATCTTCTCCATCCTAAATGATTTCTACAATGCTGTGAGTCCTTTTTAAACGAATATGTAAAAAGTTTCTTTATTTAATAGCAAAATACATTTACAGATCATAAGGACAGACTCCTTACGATCACGTAGCCCATCTCCAGCCCCCAGCCCAAGAAAGGTGAAGTAAACGAAGGCGCCTTGAGTATAGAATGAGGAAAGAAAAACTGGAGAATGCGGGCATCGATCCCGCTACCTCTCGCATGCTAAGCGAGCGCTCTACCATTTGAGCTAATTCCCCACCTGTTTCTGCGGTTGTCTCGTGCCCTCCTCTATTCTCGTCTCGCGAGACGCTGCCACCTCGCCTGGAACACTCGGCCCCGCGCGGCCTCCCACTGCGCCTGCGCAAAAGAGCGCGCGGGCCGGGCCGGGCATTGGGGCGCGCGCCGGAGGATGGGATGCGCGGCGAGGCTGGGAGCTGCCGGCCGCCCGCCTGTGGTGAGGAGCGGCGGGGCGCGGAGCATCGCGGGGCTTTGTGCGGGGAGGGCGCGCGGGAGGATGTCGGTGTGTGTGAGGGTGTCCGGGCGGGGGATGCGGGGGGCTCTGTGCGCCTCTGCCGCTCCCCAGGTTCCCGCCGTACTGCCACTGCATCCCCCTTTCCCCGCGCGGAGAACCCCCCGGAACGGAGCTGCTGTCTTCCCGAGGCGGAGAAGTCGTTGCGTTCTCTGCTGTTCTCGCGTGGCGGCTGCGAGGGACGGCGGGGCGGCGTGTGGCACGGCGGCGTGGGGCGGGCGCCGCGCCGGGACTGCGGGAGCGGCAGCGGGTCCGGAGCTGTGCGGCTGTGCTGCGGGCGGCGCCGGTGTGTAGATCCGCTCTTCTGCTGTTTATCGCTCTTCCTTGACAGGTTCTGGTGTGGGGATGGGTTTTGTCTCACATTAGTGTCTGGTCTGAATGCTATCTTATCGACACCACTAGGAAGTTTAAGTTTACGTGTCCCTTTTAATGTTGCATCTTTCTTTGAAGGGCCCAAGCAGCACGCTTGCAGCTCTTCAGAAGCCCTCCTGCCTCTCGCTGCTTGTTTTCCTGGCTGCAGGCTGCTCTCTTGCTTGTGTTTCAGCCAAGGGGAGACCAGCCAGCAAACACATTTATCTTCAAAAAAAACCCAAATGGCAGCGACCAAACAACCGCCACCACACCCCTCCGCAGCCTGCCTGCCTTCCTGACTGACTGGGAGCTTGACTCACAGTTCTGACAGCCCCTACCTTAGCCATTATTTTAACCCCGTATGAGCTTTCCCCCTGCTTGCCAGCCTGGAGAGCATTGCACGTGCATCATTTCTTTCTCAGTCGTCCCCCTCTCTCTTTGACATCTGTCCCACTGAGCTGCAGGACCGTGTGCACTTGCCCTTCACTTTTATTTATTTATTTTTTTTAATGCACAGAAACAGGGAGGTTCTTGTGAGTATCCCTCCTGGCAAACCCCACCTTCCTGAGGTGCCAGGTATGGTGTTTCCCCTGCTTATTTTTGCAAAATGTCTGCTGGACTCTGTAGAGTTGAAAGAAACATTTCGTGCTGTGAGTTGGCTGCACTTTGCACAAATGCTCTCAGATGTGAGGTTTCACCTCCTCAGTGCTGCGAGGGTTTTTCCTGTCACGAGGCAGCCTGCCTTCCTGCCCCCTTTGCTGCAGAGAGCAGCTGCAGAGCAAGTGCAGGTGTGGGGTACGAGGACACTGACTTCAGCTGTGCTTCATCAGCCCCGTTCCCAGTCTCCCTCATTTGTTCCTCATGTACTGATGCAGGCAAACACTGAGCGCTGATGAATCTCTGTCTTCTACTCATGCTCCCTGCGTGTGACAGAGAAGTCTCTTGGCAGGTGTCTAGGGAAGAAAAGCCCTAATCTATGGCAACTTTGTGCAAAGAACTGTCCCTAGGGATGCTGAGTTATGATGCGCTCTGGGCTTTGCAGTAGGTTTGCTTGCTGTACCTCTGTTGGCTTTTGGTGGCTTGTGGTGCTCCTATTTGTCTTTTTTGAGGTAGTGCAGGGATGATTTAAGGGATGATTTAAGGTCATGCCATGCATGTTGCTCAACATGGCTATGTGATAGTTCATGCATGATGGAATCACAGAATCATAGGGGTTGGAAGATCATCAAGTCCAACCCCCTACTAAAGTAGGTTTACACAGGAAGGTCTTCAGGAGACCCCACAGCCTCTTTGAGCAGCCTGTTCCAGTGCTCTGTCACGGTCACAATGAAGAAGTTCTTGCTCATGTTCAGGTGGAACTTCTTATGTTCCAGTTTGTGCTCAGTGCACTCTATCACTGGGCATTGTTAAAAAGAGCCCAGCTCCATCCACTTGACTCCCACCCTTTCGTTATTTGTAAGCACTGATAAGATCCCCTCTCAGTCTTCTCCAGACTGAAAACTGTCCCAGGTTTGTCAGCCTTTCCTCATAGGCGATGCTCCAGGCCCCAGACATCTTTGTGATCCTCCGCTGGACTCCCTCTAGAAGTTTCTCATCTTTCTTGAACTGCGGAACCCTGAACTGGTCTCAGTACTCCAGATGTGGCCTCACCTGGTCTAGAGGGAGAGGACTACTTCCATCAACCTGCTGGCCATGCTCTTTTTTACATGCCTTAGGATGCCATTGGCCTTCTTGGCCACAAGGGCACACTGCTGGCTCATGGTCAACCTGTGGTCAGCTGTTGGTCAACCAAGACACCCAGCCCCATCTCTGCAGAACTGCTCCCCAACAGGTCAGCCCCTAACCTGTACTGGTGCATGTTGTTGTTTCTCCCCAGCTGTAGGACTTTGAGTTTGGCCTTGTTGAACCTCGTGCAGGGCAGTGTCCATGGTGAAGTCTTGGCTGCTTTGCTGTGATGTGCCTTGGAAGGAGTGCTCTGTGTTTTCTGCAATGCTTTTGGAACGGATGCCAGGACTTGTGCGCTCTCTGCAGTTGTGGGATGGCTGGATGTGCTCCTCAACCATGGGCTTGCTCTGGCACCGCTGTCGCGCATTTCCATCCTGTGCTCCTTGAGAGCTCAGTGTGATTGAAGGATTGCTGATGCGGGGCCTGGGTGTTCCTAGAGAGATATTGATTGTCCTGGACAGCTTGTGTTTTCTTCTTTTGTTCCAAGTCCTCGTCATGCGTTGGGCTCATTAGGGCAGACGGCAAAGCTGGGCAGGCGGTGTGGATGGAGTTGGATGGGGCTGGCCAGCTGCCACCCCATCTCGCCTCAGTAAGGCTGAGGCAGCGTGCCTGCTAATTCCATTAATGGTAGCCCCGTGCCTGGGAGATAGATGTAATTCTACCATAAAGCCTGTGCTCAGCCTTGAACCGAGAGGATTTGCTGGTTCTCCCCGGTGTGCTGCTGTCAGTGTACCCCTGACTTACCCACAGCTGGTATTTAAAAGTGTAGATGTCAGCGTAAAGATTGGGTAGTGGAAAAAACCACTATGAAACGTGTGTGAAGAAATGCTTGGCTCTGGAGCCGTGCTGCCTCTTGGAGCCTAGCAGTCTGCTTGTCGTGGATTGTACCACAAATGGAGGCTTCCTGCTTTAACTCGTGGCGTGCAGGATGACATAGGGCACAGCCAACAGCTGGGAGATGGCTCGAAAGGGACATGTCCCCAATGAGCTCTGTGTGTCACCAGGGCAGGGCAGACAGCACGGAAGCGTTACTGTGTGTGTGTCAGGTCGGGGTGAAAGCTTGCGAGTGCATTGGAGCCACAGCAGGAGTTTGAGCACATTTAGCACATCCTCTGCATGTTTTTTGGTGGTGTGGCCCGCACTTGATTTCGGAGGTGACTCTCCTGGCTGGTTCTTTTCTCAGTTTGCTACTTTTTTTTTGTTTGCAGACCGCATCTTCCTGTCTGCAGTCATATAATATACTCTAGTGGCAGGGTATTATCCGCGTTGGAAAGGAATGGTTAATTGGGATATTTTTAGCTCTCCCCGTGGCTTGGATCCTGGAAATCAGGCACGAGAGCCAGCGCTGTCTGACCATTCAGCTTTACACAGTGTGAAGATGGAACGCAGCAGGACTTCCATCAAGCCTCAGCTCTGGTTCTTAAATCTCCTGCCCCACAGCAGCCGCGTTCCTTGGGACTCAGCACGTGGGCTAGGGGCATGCTTAGAATCATAGCATCGTTAAGGTTGGGACCAAGTGCTACAATCATCTACTCCAACTGCACTTTATGTGCTTTTTGCTCATGTTTTAATATAGTTGTGTGACTTTCTTTTCCCGAAGTGAAATTTTTCAGCATGTCCTTCCCTGTTTTAATCGCTACTAATCTCAGCAGCAAATCTGTGCCAGCAGTGAGTTGCCAATGATTTCAGTACAGAGCAGGCAGGAGGGCAGTTGGTAAGAGAAGGAGCAGTGTGTTTAGGGATTTCAGGCAGAAATTTAGTTTCTTGAAAACCTGTGGTTGTAGTCTCTGGGTTGAGTTGTTCCTACTGTCTTGCTTCTTCCCTTCCTTGTCAGTTTCATGAGTCAAAAGCAGTGGTGAGAGCATCACTGCCAGAACAGAGGTGACTTACCAGGGAGGATGTAATGTGGGTGGTAAAGTTAGAAGTAGGTCACAAGCTCTGCGTGTGCTTACTGGTGCCGATTGCAGTGCTAACCAGGTACAGCTGCCAAAATTGTTTCAAAGCATTGGTATTTTCTTGGCTTGCTGACTTGCCTCATGAGTTTCACAGGGAAACTTGCAGCTCAGTGTTGATTTGCTTGGTGGATCTCACGTCCCTGGTCCTCGGTTAAATCACCTCTCAACTGCTTGTGCCAAGGCAACAACAGCTGGGGTGGCCCTGTGCTGGCACTGTGCTTTACTGAAGTTTTTTTGAGCCACATCTGCATCCTCATCACATTGCCACATCACTGCCTGAGTGGCTGTGCCAGCGCTGAGCTGTTGCTGTCCCAACCCATTGCACAGCTCCCTGGGAGAAGGGCCGGTGCTGGCACCATTGGCCTCCCAGAGACTCCCAGCCCATTCTCCTGTTTGCTCTCCACATCTGGAGCTTGAGCTAATGGAGCCTGGTGGCCTCACCCTTTGACTGCCTTAAGCTCAAGGTGTCAGTCCCACAGCAGGCTCAATGGGTGCTGTCTCTGCCTAGCTTCCTTGAACTGAGTTCCTTTTGTGCTCAAACTGCTGTAGCACTGCAAACTGACCTGGTGCATGGGCTGAAACTAGAGACTGCTTGAATTTTAGCACTGGCTGGGCTCTACTATGATGTGTGTTGAAAAACTACAAGCAACTGGATATTCATGTCGCGACATCAGGGAGCCAGCTCCTCTGGGTCCTCTCTTATTTCTGAGCCTGGAGACCTGGCTGCATTTGCTCAGCCCTGAGGAGCTCAAGAGGTGACCTGGCAGCTCCGTGCTGACACCTTCGTATGTGAAAGGACCCAGTGGAGGCTGCTTGGGGTGAGATCGAGTGGGGGGGGTTGGAAAGTGGGAGGATGTCAAGTGAGGCTTTTGGAAAACTGTGGAAGATTTGACTATTGGAGTTGTTTGACTTGAGGCTGTGCTTTCAGCTTAGTGGCAACAAAAACTTCTCCTCCAGTATAGGCAGACAAGAACCATCCAAACTTGGGAGCTTTGCGCTGTGGCTTTGTGATAAAACCCCTGCAGCTGCTCCCCTTTCAGGGAGGGATCGTCCTGCTGCTTATCAGGCTCCAGCCCTGCTCCTTCGTGGCCAGCTCTGAGGTGTGTCAGACCCACCAGTGAGCCCATTTAATTGAGAGGGGCAAAGGGGAGCTGTTTGAAATAAAGTGTCCTGCCCAGCATGAGGGCTGTGGCTTCAGCAGGTTGCAGCTGACTTGAAAATGCCTGCTGATGTCTGCTGTGTTAAAACTGCCCTGAATTAATCAGTCAGGTTTGTCTGGTTGTTTTGTTTTCTTGTAACTGATGTAAGATGAATTTCTGCTGAGGCAAAAGCTCGAGCTTTGCAATAAAATTTATGGCTTTGTTAAAGATGCTTCGGGATGTTTCTGGGGAGTGCGTGTGCTCTACATGGTAACAGTTATCAGGAGAACTGAGAACAGGGCGGTTGGAGATGCTTGGCTGGTTAATTGATTTGAATGCCATGGAAACTCAAAGCCTTGTGCTGTTTTCAGGGAAGAAAACCCCAAACGTATAAAGTAGAGAAGCAGCACTGGGTATTTCTGTGAAGGATGAGACTTGAGCATAAGGGTTTTAACTGTGCTTTTCTGTCCATGCTGGGTGCCAGCAGAACTGGTGGTTTTGGGGTGAGGGTGCAGACGAGATTGCTCCCGGCTCAGAAGCAAGACTTGCCTGGAGGCCTATGTCAGGAACTGTGTGACTAATGCTGCATAATCCTTAATAAAATTTAAAAAAAAAAAAAGGAAGGAGAGATGAGCTCTACTTCGTTTGTCTCTGAGAACCAGGGGCAGGAGAGCTAGGTAGAGCTGTTGCTCAGATGGATGGTTGTAGGTAGATGATACTTCTGGGTACGCTGTCATTTCTAAGCCTACAGATGTATAAGCTCCCTCCACGTAGCATGGCTTCATGGCTTTTACTTCTTCCAGTTCTGCTCTTGCTGTCCTTGCAGCTCTCGATCCCTGCGCCTCCACCCACTCAGCTGGAGGAAGAGTGGGCTGGGGGGCATTGGAGGCAAGAGCCTGGCACTTGGGGCTGTGACAGCCCTGAAAACATCTGGATGTTTTTGAACTTTGATAACTGCAAAGACCTGTATGTATTTATTGTCAGCATGCTGCCGTCTGCTTTCCTTAAGAGCTTTTGCTAGATCACTGGCATATGTCTGGTGTCCGGCCTTGCTCTTTTCCTGAAAACCTTTTGAGAACACCCTTCAGCTATGGCAAATGCACAGCAAAAGAAAACACCCACCCATATGTCCTGCTGTTCTTCGTTAAGCCACAGGATTTACACAGCTGCAGTGTGTGTGACTGTTAGGACACATCAGCCCTATCTACAGACATCACCAGGCTGTTTCCAGTGGGTTTGCAGAAAAGTGAGTGGCCGGGGCATGTTCAGCAGTGAATGGAGCTGTTAAAGTGGTTTTGAGTGACTTACCCTGTGCAGAGATGCACGTCAAGAGGGGTTACTTCTTCCCAGAGCTGTGCCATAGCTTGAGAGCCTCACCTACATTTCCAGTTGTACCACTGTGCCATCTTTCCGTGCTTCCTATCAGCTTAGCTGATGGCAAATTGCTCCTGCCAGGAATTGGTATCCTTTCCCTTTATCTTCTTCTTTCTGGAATGATTTCTGGTTGGCAGCAACTGTGGTTCATTTGATTCACAAGCATGAAGTAGATGACTGAGACAAGAAGGAAGGAAAAGGCTGGGCTGTGTGTTTTGGAACAGTGAAATTGTGTTATTTGCGCCCCAAAGGTGTGAGGGGGAACCTGAGTGCTGGGCCCTCCTGTCTCCACCATGAACAGTTGCTGTGTATGAAGGAAGGTCTGCTTTTTCAGTTTCATGGGAGTGGTGAGGAAAAAAGCATGCTTTAGGGTACCTTGATAAATTCTGTGAGGTTTTGGAAGATGGAAAAGGCTGTTCTGGAAGAGTTGGAGGTCCTGTGGGATGGGATAGCATCAGTGGGAGTGAGCACCGCCTACTGAGTGCAGCCATATCTTGCAGGGAGGCTGGGTGCTGATTTCACTGTGGATTTGTTTGAGCTGCTTCTACCTCAATTTCCCTCCTTGCAAAGGAGGGGTAAGGACTGCAATGTGTGTTAACGTTTCTGAGAGGCTTTGAAGTTGGTAGATTCCTTTGAGGTGCGAGACAGCAGAGTAACAGCTGAAAATGTTCAGCTTGCCAATTAACCCAGGGGAGTTCTCCCTCCAGAAAGACATTAAGCTCAGTTCTTAAATAAAACATTTCTTTCAAATGTATCAAGCAGAGTATTTCTCTGCTTAAATACACTGCAGAGCCCCTCTCTGGGAGGGAACAGGACAAATTCTGCCATCCTGTTCTCTGGCCATAGGCCTAGGGGTAGGTTTATTTTCATGCTTGCCTTGTTATAAACATTTATCTGACCAGTCTCAGGCTGAAGAGCTGTCATGTTAGGTGCTCACTGCTAGTACATTGCTGCCCTGATGATGACTTTTCAAGTTCCGAGGGCTGTGGAGCCTGAATACTTTTGATATCTCTCTTGGTGTGCTTCCATACCCTAGGAGTTAGTCATACGTGCTTGTATTGGAGGCGATTGCACATCATTCCTGTTTAAAAAGCCACATAGAAACTAAGTCTTGCTGTAATCTGTGGTAAATCCAGAGCTGTTTGCTTGAGCTTAAAGATTCTGGTGTTGCAAGATCATCACGGGCAGTCCGTAGGAGAGGAGAAGAAAATTACCATGAGCCTCTTAAACAAAACTTCTTGATTTCTCAGTGCTGACAGGAAACACCCCATACCCCCATTTAGTCTTAAAAGTGAGGCCTCTTTAATAGTGAGTGCTCTTTACAGGGAAATTAGCAAAGCTGTGTGGTCAGTCCTGGGGATTGGCAGACCAGTTGGAGCCACTGGGTCCTCTCACTGCCCCCTTGCCTGCTTTTTTAGCCAGAGCTGCCTTCATCTAGGTTGGAAAAGGTGTACCAGGATCGCCAATGCCTATCAAGTGGCAGAGAGCAGCTGCTGCCCACCCGTTGTGCAAAGCCATGCTGTTTCTCTGCCTTAGTGCTTTGCTTGCAATTCCTTCATTCCTTATTCTCTCCCTTTGTAGGTCACTCAGCATTGCTTGGTGGTCCTCTACCCCTGTGCTTTGTAATTTGACTGCCTTGCAGTATGGATGCAGCACATGGTTGAGTCCTTGGCACCGTGCAGTGTTGTTAGTGTTTCTGCCTGCTGTGGGACAAAATGCTTTGTCTGAGAGTTGGGCTTGCTTTGGGATGGCAGGCCATGTCACCTGCATGTGGGTTTTATTAAATCCAGCAGGCAGCAGCACTTAGTGAAGCTGCAACCATCTCTGTTTGTCTTGTTCAACAGTACCAGTAGGAGACGGGTTTGAACTTTGCCAGTAATGTTCCTGTAATGTTATCCAATAGTAGCAATTGCATCCAGAAAGTTGTTAGAGGAGCAGGATGGAGAAAGAGGAAAGGAGAAATGGTTGCCTCCACAGGAGTGCTGGATGCTTTCCTTAGCAGCAGGCTGAGCTCTGGTGCAGGAACAAATTGGTGCCGACACAGATAAAGCCCTATGAAGCTAATGCAGCTCCTTTCAGATGTAAGCCATGTGAAGCCAAGGCAGGAATTTCCTTGCTGGGGGAAAACTGCATTTCTGTATTGTATAAATAAGCTGTCGCTGAAGATTATTGGCCAGATTGGGTTTGTGTTGTATTATTTCTGTCTTTGTAGAGATTTTATGTTCCACTGCAGAACGGTGTTCACTTAGTGACTTCAAAAGAAACACAACAAAGACCCTCCTGGAGGTATATAACGTGAATAAATAACTTATGTTCTTATTAGAGGGATAATGTAAAGTGACAGGGAGAGCATTATAAACAGTGATGGAAAATTTGTGCTTGAGGCTTGAGTTCAACATCTGTGTCTTGTGGTCTTCAGCATTGTTTTCATGCTTATAAATGCCTTCAGTCCTTCTGTAATGGGAAAGGAGAGAAAGGGGGGGTTGAATGGATTACGTTTTTTCTCGATTTAAAAAAATAATATTGTGGTTGACATCCGTGAGTCACTCGCAGAGACAAGGGAAAACAAGTCAGTCTCTTCTTCTCAGTCCAAGGTAAACTGATGAGCTGCACAAGTAGGTTTTCTTGCAGTTGTAGTGAGGTCCTTCAGTTGGCAGGGAATACATGAGATGTCCTTGAGCTGATCCGGTTGCTAGAGCCTCAGTACATCCCCCTTGCTGCTTTGGTGCTCTGACCGAAGAGCTGCTCACAGTTCTTGTCCCACCCTCGCTTTCCCTGTGTGGCTTTGCTGCTCCTGTTTTCTTACTTTCCCCACCTTCTAATCTGCTCTCAGGTAAAAGGTGCTTCGGGATGGTTGTTCAGCCATCACACTCATTGCTGTCCCCAGACAATTACCTCAGAACAGGAAAGAGTGAAACAAAAAATGTTTCTCTGTTACTCTACATGGTGACCTCTGCTGCAGCCTTCTGGCCAGACAAATGTCTCTTTGTGGCTGCTTAGAAACATTTCCTGTAAAGCATCTATTTTTCTGAAGTCTCTTCTTTGGCGTGCAGCGGGGACTTTGAATACATACAGCTGGGTGTTTCCACAGCCAGTGGAGTGGATTTCTGTCACTGCTTTTGCTCAGTGTTGCTAGATGTCTTGTGTGACTCAGGTACAAAGGCTGTGTAAGACAACTGGTAGTTGCCAAACCATTTGTATCATGAAACCATCGTGCTGAAAAATAAGAGTAAAGCAGAAGCAGTGTGGCTCTGATATTAGATGGAATTCATCTGCTTTACAAAACAGAAGGAATTGCAGAAGTGCTGTACTGCAGATCTTCAACAGGATCTCAAAAAGGAGCAGGGAGAGTTTAGCAGTAGACACTCTTCCAACGTATCAGTCTTGTTGGCTCCCCTACTTAGACCTTAACTTCACTGCACTGCCTGCTGAGGAAGCTTTGCTGGGCAGGCAGTCTTGCCTTGGCACAGATAGTCTCGCCTTTTACTTCATCTTCCTTCTGTGGTTCTGGTTAAGTCCTTTAAGCTCCTTGTGTCCGATACCTCAGCCGTAGGCAAGAACTAGGCTGGAATATGTTCAATGCAGAGATCCAGCATCCATCACTTTCTCCTGAGCTTGACTTTGTTTCCTTTCCTTTCACCAGTCATGTCTTATTATTGTCACTAATTAACACTCTCTGACATTCACAGGATTTGCCAGCTCCCACATGCCAGTGAGGATCGTGCTCTGGCTCACTGTCGGCGTCCTTGGAGAAGTCAATGCTCTGAACAGGTACATTTGCAGTGCTCACCACTCTTCCTGTATGTGACCGTGGGTGCAACTCTTGCAGGATTGGTATTTGGTGTCAGAAGCATGAAGGTGTGCTGAGGATGTGCACTCTTCGGGCAGAGGGGTCTGGCCCTGTGCAGGACCACCTGCATTGACTTTTGTTCTTTTTTTTTTTTTTTTTAAATCCTTTCATGCTTTTATGAATTTCTCCCAAATCCAGCCTGTTTGCTGTTACTGCTTTAGGAGCTTTGCTGACAGCCTTGTTAGAAAACATGCCATTGCCGCTGAGTGGACAGCCTTTCATCTTGATATCCCAACATGAGCAAATCTGCTCCTGTTTTCTTAACATGTCTGTACTTACAGCCAGCACAGCCTGTAGCAGCTTATTCCTTCTGGATAATTATTAATCTGCTTGGCCACTGATTGCTGTCAGAAGCAGTGGAGTTGTGCCCAGTGCTACCCAGTGCATCTTCTTTGAGCTATTATGTTTTTATTGCTTCCAATGAAGAATCTCATATGCAGTCTCTGGAACTGTTTGGCAATGTGAGTTGCTTGAGTTGGTTTTAATTGCCGAGATGCTGTCAGTAATCACCCACTGTATGTGAGCAGCAGGTCTGCTTGCACCTTGATTTCAATTACTGCATTGCCATGAGGGCTGTTTCATGGGCTGCTTTTCAGTAACTGTAATTGGGTCCCAGCTAGCCAGAGGCATGTGTGCAGCTGTGGGGACCCAGGTGGAATATATTGCTGTTTGTGGTCATTCAGGGAGGTCTGAGGAGTGGTAAATTGGCCATGGGAGGACATAATCCTTAACTCTATGCATGAAGCTTTCTTGTTCCCTTAAAAAATAAGTGGATTAATTATGGGAGCCAATCTTTCTTGAAAACCTGGTTCATCCAGGCTTGTCTGGGTGGTGCAGCAATGCACTGGAGGAGTAGGAGTTGGGGTGGAGCTGCTTCCATCTCATTCCTGATATTTACTGGGACTACTCGCACCCTGCAATAAGACATGCTCTCTGCTTCTGAGCTGGTGACAGAGGCAGCTGTGCACTTCCTGTGCTAGTCTTCTAAGTTTACTTTCCATTTCTTAAGGTTATAGCTTAGAGGATCTCTATTTAAAGGCAGGAACCTAAAGAAATGGCAACAGCAAAGGAAAGCATGGCTTCTGTTTGCTAGCAGGCTGCCTGAGGTGCATCTATAGGAAGCGATGCTGAATCTGTGCCCCAGACTGCTAGTGACAAAAAGCAAAATTCGTTTTCTTCCACACCTGAAATATCAAAGTGGATTTCCTGTAATGGGATTTTGCCTCCCGTAGTGCCCATGTAGGGAACAGTTTGCTGTCCTTGTCCTTCAGCAGCTTGGTTCTCGGAGGCATGTGCTGCCTGGGGCACTTCTCATCCTTGCATCCTTTTCTGAGGGTAGATGGAGGCACGTGGGCTAGTCTGGCTTCTTATTGGGCCAGACAGCAATGGTGCATGGGACAAGACAGAATAACCTTCCAGCTGTGTAGAAGTGATGCTTAAACTAGGAAGTAACAATAAGCAAACCTAACTTTGGGATGAGGAAGAAAGTGTGCCCAGGATTCAAAAGGGCCTGAAATGCTGAGAAAACAGATGGAAATTTGATTTACCGAAGTGCGTTGGACCCTACCTCTCCCCTCTTCCTTTTTTTTTTTTCCTTTTTTTTTTCTTTCTTCTTTTTTTTTTTTTTTGCAGGATGTCGCAGGTTATTGTAATTGCAGATGCTATCTGCTGAGCTTGATGAGATTCTGATGCAAATCTGGAGACTGACTGTTCTTTTGTTAGGGCTGTTGCATGCATTATCCAGTATTTCATCTTACTGCATAGGAGTCTGTTTACTGCCATTTGGTTTGTTTTCAGACACGGCTTTCCCCATCTAATCAGCAAAGGTTCAGCAATTGCAGTGTGATTTGCAGAAGAAGCAATTCCACTGAATACACGGGGGAAGGGTGGGGAGCAGAGAGGAAATGTCGTATTAGTGAGTGATAAAACTAAATGCTGATATGAAAAAAATAGCTTGAGATGCTGTTTTGAGAGCATAAGGATGGTTAATCTCAGTTGAGATTGCTGAGATGTGCAGTTGAGTTGCTGAGCAGGCAGTGGATGGGTATAGGGGCCGGCAAGCTCACATGCCAGGCAAGTTTGGTGGCTGGAGTTTGGTTATGTACATAACTGTAGGCTTTTCTCTAACTGTCTGCCACAGAAGTGAAGTGACAGTGAGTGGATGGGCTTTTGCTTTCCTGGAACATTTTAGATGTGATGTCTGCCCACAGGAAGGTGTCTTCTGTCAGCTCAGAAGAAGCTAGTTGATAAACAGCATCGGTCACCAGAGCCAAAGCAGGGTGTGCTTGTGGTAGGAGCCACTGCAGGTATGCTGAGAGTCAAACTTTGTCCTAATATGGATGGGCTTCATCACTACTGTGTTTCAGTACCTCTATCAGACACTGGAGTGAATAGAATCCTGTGGGGGAGTTTCCTGAGGCAGTGCTGCAGCTGTCCCTTTCTCTCCTGCCCAGCTGCTGCTCCAGGACAAATGTCTTCGTGTGTCTCATTGCTTTCACCAACTGCCCGTAACCATTCCAGGCTTGTCACATGAAAAACTGCCTTTCAGAGATGCAGTCACCTTTTATTCTTCCATCTTCCCTGACGTTTGTACCACTCCTTTGGCAGAGACTTTGTCATTACAGTTACAGCTGTAATGCTGCAAACACGGGACTGCTGCGGGTGACACAGGAGGTGGATGGCTATGTTCAAAGCCTTTGATACTTCCTCCTCTGACAAATAAGCCTTGGCTTCACGTGTGTGCCTACAAATGATTTGTTTTTGGCTGCTTCTACTGTAGTTGCCCTGCAGGTTAACTCCTGTGGTTTGCTTTGCCCTTTTTTGTTTTCCATAGCCCCTTGCAGACAATTGCACAGCAGGCTTGCTGAAGTTCCATTAGGAAAACAGAGAGAAATGTCTGAGTTTCAATTTGCTTCTGCATGTTTAGAAAGCAGAAGAAAGAGGGGAAATAGCACTGTATTTGGTTGGAGTTGGGTATATTTTGCTGCTTCTCTCCTCTGCTGAGCAGTGTGGCATGCAGGTAACAGAGCTGTGTCTTTATGGGGGAATTAGGGATGAAACTTCTTAGTGGTGTTTCAGTCACTGGGAGAAAGGCACCATGAGAACTGAACTAGGAGCATCCACTAACTGCCTAGAGCAGTAATCCTGGGGGCATAAATCTAATCTAACCTGATATAAGAATTTATGCAGAGAGAGAACGTTTCTGTTCTTCCATTTCCTGCTGAGTTTTCTGAGAACGTTCGGAAAAATTCAGTGCCAAAATGACCCTTTTCTCTCTGGGAGGGCTTATATTTTCCTAAGACATGTTATCGCCTTCCTGTTGAAAGCCATCTGTATCAGTTGGCAAATTAGGATTGTGTTAGTTACTCAGTTCTCTCTGGTTCCCTGCGGACTTGCTCACTGCAAGCCTATTTTCAAGTTGTCCATTGGCATGAGATGCAGGATGTGTTGCCTGATGAAGAAGGGTGCGTGTGTGTCCATTTGGGCCCTTGTGCTGCTGCAGTGCTCGGCCCCATGCCCCCAATGCATGGAAACAGCCTCTCGTGGACACGGTGGCTGTGCCTGTAGTTTCCTGTTCTGTTTAGTTCCTGTGCTTAACCGAAAAGCCAAATGAAGGAAAGAAATGGTCCTGGGGATAGTTTTCTCTGAGGTCTGGAAAAGCTGCTGCAATTAACAACGATCTAATATAGCAGTGGATTCTGTGAACTTCAGTGACCTTTGGATATATAGATTTCATAAATGTGAAGCTTTCCCTCAGGGAAAGTTGATGTTAGTTTTTCCTCTCGTACTGCTAATTACTTTGGGGGAACTCCTGCCTTACTGGTGCTTTCACTGAAAAGCATTTCTTTTTCTTTCTGTCTCCTGCCCTCAGAAGGCTGGGAAAACCTTCTACATTAGGAAAGTAAGTCTCCACTTTAAATGGCCTTAGGCACGTGAATATTCAGCTCAATTTTCTTTTACCATCGGCTTGTTATAAAATGAACAAGAATCTCAGGGCATCCCTGGGTCAGCTCTCCTTTTGAGCCTTAGGAGAAAGCTCAGAATGTTTCATTCCAGTTGCTGAGTGCTTGGAGGAGATGTCTACCTCCTGCTTTGAGTACTCTGTTAGGAAAATATTTCTCCTATCAGTGAATTTTTGCTGATGCTGTTGCTCCATGCTTGAAGTATGTGGGCATATATTGTAATCTGCTGGATAAGATAAGGTGAAGACAGCCGTACCAGGTTGGGCCAGGGATACATCTGAAGTGATTCCATCTGAAGTAATACGCTGTCTCCAGAGACGGTAGTGGAGCTGCTCTAGAAGGAGCTGGATAGAGATGGATAGTTAGGCTGGATGAACAGCCTAATTATGCTGTCAGGAAATGTGTCAGAGCCCACCTGAATGGGAAGAGCAAAAAAAAAACCCAAAAACCCTCTATCTTCTAAATCTCTGGCTGCCCTCATCCTTGTCTCTGCTGGGTTAAATGGTCCTTTCCCTGTCAACTGTGAGGGAATTTCCTGATCCTGCTGGGGGTGTGGAGCTGTAAGCACTGCAGGATGGTGATCAATTTATTGTAGCCTGAATTCCTCTTTTTTTTTTTTGTGAATTTTATGAGTTTTGAGGAGGCCTGGAGCTCCGTTTGTATGGTAATCTATAGTCAGGCAGGCAAGGAGCAGCCATGTATGTGGGCAGACTTGGAGCCGGAGGTGTGCATGTGTGCTTGCAGCAGTGGGAAGGCTGTATCTGGGTTACTGTGCAGGGAAGGACATAGCTGGCTTTCACAAGGCTCAGATCACAGCTTTTACAAACTCTGTTTAGAGCAGTTGTGACATGCGGGTCTGTTCCGTGGGTGCATAGCAATCTGTGGTTAGCCAGCCCTCCGTAACCATGACAGCACAAATTTAAGTGTGTTTGAATTTGCTTTCACATGCAAAAGATCTCATGTAGCCCTCTCTGAAAGCAGTTGTTTGGTGGCTGTCTAAATTGCTACATCCCGTGGGGTGACTCAGGTTTGTCTACTCTGCTATAGGATTACAACATGCCCTGCACACGTTACTCCCGTGGTAAGACCTGGGCTGTGAGGAAGGCAGCCCATTTGTATTTGCAGCAAGGTGACCCGTTGTGTGGGCAGCATTTTGGTGACCTGGAGTGAAAAGCACAGCAGGCACTTGACCTATGAGCTAGCCACGTCTGTTCTGCACATCTGCTTTCCAAACAGAGCACTCTTTCCAGCAGCTTTTGCTGGAAGAAAAGGCACGTCTGGGAGGGCTGCTGGTGACAGGCAGGGAGAATAAAGCCTTCGCCCTGGTATTTGCATGAAGCAAGCTCTCCATTCAGATCCCACTGAGTCTCTTTATTAAGTTTCTCTTTCCTTGGCTGGCTCTCTGGAAAACCCTCTTCACTCCGAGTTTGGTTTGGAAAGAGAAAAGCCCACGCAGATGGCTGCTCTTCAGTTGTCATTCGGGTTGGGTTTTTATGTTCCTTTTTGCATTACCCTCAGGTGCAAACCAGGCTTACTGCCAAAAACCATGTCCTAGAATTAGAGAGAAGCCAAACACTAAGGATATTCTGCTGCATTTGTTTGTTTGTTTTTCTATCTAAGCTAGAAATGCAACAGGCTGTCGAGTATTTTATCAATTCATAAGGATTTCTGTTGCCTTTTCCCTCTTTGGCTGAGTCTCTATGTAGTGAAGTTGTTTGTTTTTCTCAGGTAAAAAGATACAGCTTTCATTTAAGATGAAGACTCATTCTGGCTGTGTTTTGCTCCTTGCCTGATAACGTCTGAGTGGTGCCACTTCGAGATGAATGCTAGCGCTCAGCTTCAGAGTTTTGCTGCTCTCATCTGATAAGGTTTTTCTTTATCATAAATAGCTCTCAAAGGAATTGCTGAATCGTTAAAGAATAGGAATTATTTTGAGGTCTGTGGGGTACAGAATGGCTGTTATTGCAGCTGAAGGCAAAGGGAGGGGAGTGGTAACATTGCTTGGGCTTGGTGTGCTGGTGATTTATGAAACCAAAGCCACTTGCTTGGATCGCTCAGTGGGATCTGAGATGGTATGGATGGCACAGTCCCCAGGAACTTGTTTTCTGTTTGTGACGGAGCTTTGGTCTTGCATTTTCCTGGCTTTTTAGTTATGGAGGAGAGCTGGAATTAAGTCACGACTGTGGTTGGACTTCACTGTGATTTAAGGGAAGCCTCTGCTCTCTGTCTTGCAGTGGGAATTTTTTAATGAGGTATCTGTGGAGGAAGCAGACAATCCAGTAGATACAAAAATTCTGTAAGTAATGGGAGGATGAGAAGTTTGTCCACTCTTCTCCTCAGCCCTGCATGTATCCCACACGCCTGGCTTCTTGTCTTCCTGCATAGAAAGGGACACCTGGGGATGGGGATGCTGTGAATACAGCCTCATGCAGGTATGTGAAAACAGGAGATGACTACGACAGCAAGCTCCTGGCAGGCTGGCAGTGTTGAGTAACGGGATGCTGGGAGCCCTACGCCCTGCCCTTGCACAAGCAGCAGCGTGCTGAGGCAGTACCAGCTTGCTCCTCTTTGTTTTTCTCTCCCAGCTGTTGCAAAAGCAGCCGTGGCCTTGTGAGAAGGGGTTTGCCAGCTGAACTCGGGGCGTTGCACGTGCGTTTGCCGTATCGCCTTGGACTCTCCTCCCTGCCCTGACAATCAGCCATTCACTGCTTGCTGTCTCTCCAGCACGGTGCTAAGCAGAGACAGCCTCGAGGGACAGGGTGGCTTGTCCTGCACGGGGCTGGGAGCATTGTAGGGAGCAGGCAGTGCCCAGAGCTGCCAAGCCCCCTTGTTGGGTACCAGGAGGCTCCAAAACCTACAGGCGGGTGGAAATGGGCAAACACCAGGCAGCCAGAATAGACAGCTCTAGTACAGCAATTGTCTTTTTCAGCCTTTAGTCCTGTCATGCAACTGCTGCAGTGCTTTTGTGTTGCTTCTGAGCACCGGTCATCCCAGATTTCTGAAAGTGTGTTTTCATTTTGCTTTCTTTCCTGAGGGTTTTGGGCAGTGCTTTCCAAAGCTATTGTGGGCATTTCCCCTCCCCTCCCAACAGCAGCTTTCATTTTTGCCTGAATATCTCAGCATTGTTCACATTGTCTTCTAAATAAATGAGCTTTTTTCCTTTTTTTCTTTTTTTATTTCAAGCACAGAACTCCTGAATGTTTCTGTAGTCCTCAGAGTCACTTTGCAGATTCATGGGAGCGATATTTCCTCTTACAGAATGTCTTGTATTTGAAGTACCAGGCAGAAGAATTGTTTTTGTAGTGCTTGCATTTGAATTTCTGAAAGCATGGTTCTTGTGGCTTTTTTTGTTGTTTTGTTTGTTTGTTTGTTTTTAGAGTTTTCCTTAAGATCATGCTAAATTCAGCTTTAAGCAGGACTGCATAAGCTGGACGGAATTGGCTTTTGTTGAAACTTGAGGTTTCTGACTGTGTAGTGAACTCTGCTTCTCCAGGTTTCTGAATAGCATCCCATGTGTTAAATCTGTTCTCTTGCAGCCCAGCAACTATTTTTTCCCCCTGGTTCTCTCCAGAAATAACAGGTTATTATTAGTATCTCTGTGTGTATGGATTTACCAGGCCTGACATTGCTTGGTGATGAGGATATTTATCCCTTTTTCTCTCTTTGTTCCCAGAAGCTGGGCCCTGTGTTAGCATGATGTATATCTGCACATCTCTTGTGGTTTGTTTGGAGTGTGATCTTCTGGCTGTGCAAAGACTTGGGTTCACTTCCCTAATTCCAAGTGAACAGCAACTGAAAAGTGAGCATTATTTGGTGGGGTTTTTTGGGGGGTGGGGCCATGTGTCCCCTACCCCACTTTGAGTTCTGAGTATTGGTGAAGGGCTTTGGGCTCAGTCAGCCTGGGTAGGTTGTGTTTGTGGCGTAGTTGTGCTGCCTCCTGAGATGTGTCTGCTTGTGAGCGTTGATCTCATTGCTACAGCAAGTCACTTATACCTGCTCAGCTGCTGGATGAGTTCTGTGACTTTGCAGTGTTAGCAGCTTTGTGATCCGATATTCAGGAAATAGGTTTCCTGAGCATTAGCTTCTTAAAATCATTGAATTATCTAGGCTGGAAAAGATCATCAAGTCCAGCCATCAACCTGACTACCAAATCCTCTCGCTGAGCCATGTCACTGAGTGCCTTGTCCACTCATCTCCTGGATACCTCCAGGGATGAGGGCTCCCCCACTCCCTGGGGTTGAGCTCTGCAGCCTGGTACTTCACCTCTCTATCTGATCTGTGTTGGATGTGCTTTGGCAGATAATGTCCTTGTAGGCTCCTGTGTGCATGTGGAACATCTGGTGGCATGGATGCTCCTGGAGCTGGAGCTCCCTTTGTACAGGAATGTGCATTTACACTTCTGGTGGGAGACAGAAGCAGCTGCTGGTGCAGAAAAGCAGTGCTCACTGGAGTCACTGGCAGGATTGCTGGGGTTTTGGGGACTCACTAATTCACATTTGTTTGCAGCAGTGCTAAAGCTTAGGATTGTGCACATGAGCGTTTCTACAGTGTTTTGCTGCAGGCAGTGAAAGGCCAGTAATGTGGTTTTTCAATGAAGGAAGGGTTGGGTTGCTTTTTCTTTTTTCCTTCTTTTGTTTAGCTGATGTATTGCTGTGACATGACTCTCATAGCACTGTTTCTCACCGAGACGTGAAATATTGAATCATTGTAGGTTTCCTCTCCCATTAAGATAGAGGGGAAAAAAGCATTAAAAGGGTGTGTGGGGCAGGAGGAGGTTGGTGGGACACATGCAGGCCTCTTTTCAAGTCACTGTTCTCATCTATCCTTTGAATTAGCTTTTTTTCCAGAGCCGCACCAGAATTTTGCAATAAAACCCACATGTGAGAAACCAGTGGCGCGTCTTCTAGTCAAAACAGTGCAATATAACTACTTAAACAGTCATAGAGAAATGTTTTGATTAAGTAACTGAAGGCCATATGCATGTTGAATGAATTAGTTTCTTCCCTTTGTACTATAATGAAGACGCCATTACAGAAACCACATGAGAGGAGCAATCTCAGACTATCTTTTCTGAGTTCACATGTTTAAAACTGCAAACTTGTGTGCTCTTAATAGCGATTAAAACTTTTCTGGGCTCTTTTGGGGATGCTCTTCCTTGGCTAGGCCTCGTGGAGGGGCAGCTGTAGTTTGCATGCTTAGAGCCTGGGAGGTTACATCTTCAGCCCTTCAGCCCTCTGAGAAGCTTGGTGATAGCAGTGGAGAGAGATTATTTTTCTTCAAAATTATGCAGTGTTTGCTTATGTGAAGCTGCAGTGGTACTCCAAGCACGGTAATGACTTTTATTTCTGTAGAAAACGTGCCTTTTCTGTCTTTATTTAACTTTGCTTCTCTTTTAAGGTTGCTGTGTCTGTTTCTTTGTCTTCTTTCAGATACTAAACAAAAGTACTGATGTTGAGCCTTTAGAAGGCTTTATGAGGAGGCTAAATGAGGGAATAATTTAATGAAAAACCTAACCATGTCACTGCAGCATCATTTAGGTGGTCATATTCATATTGTATATAATTACTGTCAGCTCATCACCACCATGCCTGCTGAACCATGTAACTCAGCGCCCAATTTACCCTTATCTTGAACCTCCAGGTACCTTTAGTAGTTATGTTTTTCTGAGTGAAAATGCCATTTCCTCCTTTTTCTGCCACCAAAATTGGAGATGCTCTTCAGACCTCCGAGAAAAGATGAGTAGGAGTCATCTCAGTGATGCAGTGGTTTCTCTTTTTGGTTCTTCTACCTATTGCTATCCTATCCTCTACCCTAGTCAAGAAGCTCTCCTGGGTAAATGTTTACAGTTTGCATTGAGAGAGATCATTTCTAAAAGTAAATGTTGAGGTCAGGGTATGCTAGCATAGCTGGACTGGCTCCTAGACCTTCGAGTTGCTTTGATTTTTGTCCTTCCATACTGGCATGCTGTAAAGTTGCATAGAGTTCCTATTGCTCTCCCTAGTAAGACTGCAGAAGAAGCAAAGATGAGGTGTAAGGAGACAGGTGATGTTACTAATTTGAAGTTAGATCCCTAATGCTTTCCTTATAGTTGTATGTGTGAAAATATGGCTTATGTAACAGTATGGTAGGAATGCCATGCAAGATACGCACTGTGAATTTTTACCTGAGTAAAATGGTGTCTGTAGGCATAACAAGTAATGGTGTTTGTATGTTCCATATTATTAACAAATAATGAAGGACTATCCAAAGTATTGGAGTAAGCTTGGAACTCACAGTGCTCGCTTCAAGTTGCACTGATCTTCAGATTGGGCAGTCTTCTCCTTTATGTGGCAAATGGGACCCTACAAAAGATAGGTCAGTCCTTCGGACTGATTTCAGTTGCATTTTCCTTCAAAGTCTAGAATTAGGATTTATGAGAATAACAATTACTTTCTTGATTTATTTGAGTGCTTGGTTCTGCCTCAGGTAACTACAAAGAATCTTCAAAAATGCAGCTGGCTGAACTGCCTCAGTCTTATGTGGCTTTGTCCAGAGCACATTAATTCTTTGGTTGTGTGCATTGCAAAGTAGACATTCCAAAAAATGCATGCCAAACCTGCCTCTTTTATCAAAACGGATGAATGCAAAAATGTTGCAAAGCAGTCCTCTTGATCTGGCCTCAAAAATGAGCGTTGAAATACGAAAAGAACAAATTCTAATCTGAAAGGCTCTGCTGACAGGTAGGACCTCGAGCATGTGTGAGCATGAGTTTGCCTTGAGGAATGGTGAGGCCAGACACCATCACATGCTGTGTGGTTGTGGCTGGGATATGCTCTCCTGGCAGTCAGGAGCTGTGCCACTTCAGCGTGTGATAAGGCTGGTGTCTGCATTCTCTTTGGTTGCATAGCAGTGAGATGATGAGTGTTACGTGCTTTGAGGTTTTGAGAGAATTTTTTATGCTGAGGAGAGCCAAGGAGCTGCCAGCCTTCTTGCTTCAGGAAGCCAGTCCCCAGGCAGTAGAACAGATGTTGGAGGTCAGCAATGAGGTCTGGGTGACTCACAGGTGTGTGTTTTGCAAGCTCTGCACTTACAAATGCTCTGCTTGACTTGAGACAAAGTGCTGCGTCTTCCCCAGAGGCTGAGCTATTTGCCTATCCTGGAATTGAAGAGGAGAAAAACAGCCAGTATTAGCAGACGAAGAAGAGCAGTCTGCAGCTGTCCTAAACTAACAGGTTATGCTGCAGCCTGGAGGTGGGCTTTTTTTGTGAAAAGCAACTCAGAAGAAGTAAGCAGACAGGAATGCCCCCCCATACAAAACAGAAACCAAAACTAACAAAGGAAATGCTTGCTATTCAGATGAACCGATAGAGATCAGGGAGGAAAAAACAAGCCATCAGAGACCTCCAGAAGTTTGCTACTTTGGCCACAAACCTGCAGTTTTGAGATGGCAGGAGTTTCATAGTCTGCACAGCTGTCCAAGACTGATGCAGATGTTCCTGCAATGTAACCCTAGGCAAAAGCAGGCTTGGTAATGAGTGACAGAAGGTGCTAAGCTGAGGTATAGCAAGGCATGCTTTGACTTTTGCTAAACCTCTCCAGAGCAGCTTCACTTCTGTTCTCTTGGGCAATTTCAGTGCAAAAAGAAGTACAACAGGCAGGAAGGGAACTTGGTCCCAGTGTTTGCCTCCATTTTGGGTTTGCATGGTGCAGTGGAGCACGGCTGCTCTGTGACAAGGCTGCACCAGCGAGCTCCCTGTTGTTGTACATCATGGTACAGTATGAGCCCTGGTTCTGGGATGCTTTCCTTTGAGCTCCATTGAGTTAATGCTGTGCTTGAAAGCCTGGCACAAGGCAGGATTCCACCTGTCCTGTAGTCTTCATGGTTCATTAAGGAAACTGATTAACTGGTATAGATATAAATGAGAAATCACCCTGGCTGCAGCAAGCACTGAGTTAGCTGCTTGTTGCTGTGGAGCAGCTTAGCTATCTGTCTGGGCTCCTGTGACAACCAGCTTTTAGTGACAAGAATTAGATCAGTGTTTTTATTGGTATATTACATAGTCTGTATTCATGGGTTAAGGATGCTGATATAACAGGAGGAGGCCTATTGGTTCTTGTTTCTCTTGCTGCCAGAAGCTGGTACAAGGCAGGGGAAGACATGAGAAGTGCTCTTTTGCTGTATGTTGAAGAGGCAGGATGCCGTGTGTAAAGAGCAGGTACAGTATGCTGGCGGGGTGCACTGCCAGCACATAAAGTCTCATGAACAAAAGTGAGGACAGACTGCTTGTATTGATGCTGCTGTCAGCTCACATTTTCTCACAGCTCGGGGACCATGAATTAACGGGCCCCATTGACAGGATGTCCTGGTTTTAATGTTCTAAGTGAAGGGATTTGTCTGCCCTGAAGGATAACACATTTTTGTGTGTGCTTTTCCAACAGCACTGGGTGCAGACATTCACAGCAATGCAGCCTGGCTCTTTCTGGCCCCTGCTTTCAGACAGAACTTCAGGGGGAATTGCATTATGGTTTTGTTGTGCTTTGAAGTGTTTGGGTATGTTAAGTATGAGGGCATGAAGAAAGGAGGTGGTTGGTTTTTCTGTTCGTTCTTTTTTTTTTTTTTTTTTTTTTTGCATGTATACAGGGAGTGTTGCTGAGACAGGTGCTGCAGCTGCAAAGGGTTTTGCTCTGAGACTGTCCCTGTGAGCCCCAGAGGTTTGTGCCCTGCCATTTATCTTCCCATCTCCATGCGGCAAGAGGTGCCTGACCACGATTTCTTACTGTCTGCACTTGTCAGTTCAGCGGCTTTTATTTAACCAGCAATTGGTGAGAGCATCTATATTTTTGCCCTCGTAAAATTTTAGTAAGCTTATCATTGCAGTGTCTTTATTCATGGTTCCTTGCATTCGGAAGCACTGGAGAAACCTGATGTGAGAGTGCCTGGCTGCTTGCAGTGCACACGGACACTCGAAGCAGACACCAGGAGTGGGAAGTGCAGGGTAACTGCAGAGGAACAGGAAGGTTTGGTCAACCCATTTGAAAAGTAGCTGCAGCAGTGAGCTGGTGCTTCCTCTTCTGCATGCACTCAACATCTGACATCGATGCAGGAGGCAGACAAGGTGTCTTGGTGAAGCAGCTACGGTTTGGTGGACAAACTGAATGATCTGCACGAAGCCCTGGTTATTATCTCTCCTCAAACAGAACGTATGAACTTCTTCACTACTTAAAGAGAGATTTTGTTCCTGCTCGTTCGTCTTGGATGGTTGGCTTCTGCAGGGACAAGGATTGTTTGCTCTCTGCTCTGCTCTACATTACTGGTGTTGCATCTGCTTCTGATTTGATGGAGGTGCAGATATCCCGTGTGTGATACACTAACCTACTTCTCAGACTTTACTGTGTTTGTCTTCTGACAGAGCACATCTGAAGTGGAGCTGATCAACTTTCTTGTGTCATGAACAATTCTGTTGCTAGTGAGGAGAGTTTGTGTTGAAAGAAAAAAACACCAGCAACCACCCTGGAGCAGCCTGGCAGGCTCGCTGGTGCCAGGATTCGCTGTGGCCACTTGCTTGATCAAGTGGAGGAGCAGCTTGGAACCATTGTCAAGATCCTGGTGTTTCAACTGCCAGAGAAGAAGTGTAGCTTAAAAAAAGCTTTCTTCAGTGGTATGACACAGTGGTGTCTTTGTATTCCCTGTGTGTGTGTGTGCTGGTTTTTACCGCCTTCTGGCATCGTCCACCTCATAGCGTTTTGGTAAGTGATTATGGCAGTGCATGGTAACTCAAGTGGGGACAATGTGCCTGTGTCCATCTTGGGCAGCATTGGCCCAGAGACAACTGAAGTAGGAGGAGGATGTGTCACAGGCTGTAAGAGCTGCTGGCGGTACTGTTCTATAGCCATTTGCATGTTACTTTTCAGATGGTTTCTATAATTTGATTTAAATAGCAGAATATGCCACAGCTCAATTTGTGTCACAAAGAAGAATTTCTTCCCTTTGTAACCCTTTATTACCCCGTCTGATTGTGTTTTGCTGAGTATTGAACAGACGTTCTTCATTCCTGACATACTTTGCATGAAACCAGTGACTCCTTCAGGTTGTTTCGTTTCATGCCTCAGCACATACATGGCTTTTTTGTGATTCCCGGGGCTGAATATTTCCTGATGATACACTGCCTGCCTTGACCTTTCTGCTTTGGAGTCTGCTTTTAGGCAAGTGCTTTGTGGTGCTTTGGAGATGGGTGGGACCGACCTTTTAATCAGGAAGGAAGTTGATTAATTGCAGGCTTGATTGAAAAAATGCCCTGCGCTTTCATAGAATCATAGAATTGTAGGGGTTGGAAGGGATCTGTAAAGATCATCCAGTCCCACCTCCTGCTAAAGCAGGTTCCCTGCAGCAGGTCACACAGGTAGGCATCCAGGCAAGTCTTAAATATCTCTGGAGAAGGAGACTCCACAACCTGTGTTGGCAGCCTATTCCTGTGCTCTGTCGCTCTCATACTGAAGTTCTGTGTTCCAGTGCTTTATTGCATTGACTTTCTTCTGGAGGAGTTGTGGAACATATGCTAAAGAGAGAGAATTTGGAAACGTGCATGCTTGACCCCATACCTATTACTAAGCAGTTAGTTTTGTTGCACATTGCACTCTACTGAAACATTAGGCAATTAATCTGCCTTTCAATTCTGTAGCTGTGTGGCCTTTACACTGTCTTTCCAGCTAAAAATGAAGTGAGAGTAGCGCTTGCTAACAGCGTGGTCTCTGTGGCTCATCTAGAAGAGGACAGAAGTTGGCTCTTCTTGGCACTTAATCAGTCAGTTAAAAGTACTGAAAGCTGCAGATGAACTTGCTTTGGTTTTCCAAATGCTGTGGTAATAAAATAACCAGCCGTTTCTTCAGATTGCCAGAGCTGACAACCACATGCATAAAAATCAACCCAAAACCCAACTCACAGGATCCAGTGCAAGAGTGCCACTTCCTGAAATCGCTTGATGGAAATAAGAATGCGTGCAAGTATGCAAGTGAATTGACAGTACAGCCTTCCTGCAGGCTGTCAGATGGGGAAAGTAAGCCTGGAGAGTTGTCATGCTCTGCAGTAAACGCTGTGGTTTTTTGGCAGCTTAATTATTTACTGTGAAGTGGGGGATGGACAGTTCTGTCTTGACTGTGGGGTTTTTTTCTGGTCTTTTCTCAGCAAAGATTTTCTTTGCGTGTCCACGTAATCCTACTTCTTGCATATTTGAGGCGTTACTTAGTTTTGACTTTGCAGGCAGAGGAGAGCTGTGCAAGTTACCATGGACAATGAGAGCTCCTGCTGAGGTGACCAGTCAAGGGAAATGGGTAGAAGCCTTGTATTTTCCCTTGTGCTGAGCTATGTTACAGAGATTGGAGATGCATAGAGTAGAAAGTGGATGACTGCTTTTGGTGAACCTTTTTATCTTGCTTTATCTTTCCAGTGTGATGTTTAAAGCCCTCTGCCTTCCTTGTCTTCTGGTGCTGGGCCAGTTGCCATACAAATGCTACAGAAATGCTGGAAAGTAGCTTCAGTGTCTTCAGTTGAAGCTGATATTATTCAGGCAATATAGAAGATATACAGTCAAGAGAGTATTGCGAGAGAGCCTTTATATATGACAAATGCTTCTTGGCACTGAGGTGACTAATTGATGGTGGCCCTATGCAAAGGAAATAGCTGTCTTCCTGGCTGATGGGAACTTCTCAGTTTTTGTGCAGTCACATGCCACCCATAACAGAAGGCCTGACTGCACACATGCACCACTTTGCTCTATTAGTGGGGAGCTGGTGTGTTTGTCTGGGGACAATTATCGGCATTTTTGGTTGCAGGACAGGTTGCGTTTCTGGTGGTTTTATACTTGTCATACAAAGGCTTTTTTGAGATAGTCCCTGTGGTTGGTTCTTGAGAGCTCTCTGCTAAGACTACACGTTTGTCATTGGACACATTTGAGTTGGTAGCAGACAAGTGATCTGTGTTTGCAGCAGCCAGGTCTGCACCTACAAGCTATGCCGAAGGGACTTCTGCTATAGAAAATGCAGACAGTAGTGAAAAAGCTGAACTGACATATCCTCATGGTTTCCATAAGGTTTGTGTTCACTGCGCTTGCAGTTCTTCACCTGGGGCTGAATGGGAGTGATGTTACTTCAGTGATACCAGGCTGCAGTCACCTGTGCTCCAGGTCTTCTGATAAGCAGGGGTTGCCATTATGCAATCCTTACAGCGATGGGTTTTTTTTTTTTTTTTGCATCTTTAAATCTTTGAGGAGGAAGGTTGAGTGGTGTTTCAGATGTGAGACAGCAGATCTCTGGCTGGAGATGTGCAAGCCTCTGTTGGTCACCTCACTGAATGAAGTAGTGCCATTGAAGCAGCTGAAAGGACATGCACAAGACTATGACTGTCTTCTGCTTGGCTAGTAAATTGCTTGCCATCATGGCTTGCTGTCCATCCTCTAGTATCTGTTTTCCTCCTTTCCCACCTGGAATGTGCAGTGCAGCATGTTTGAGTGGGAGATCTTTGCTTCTGAGGATAGGCACAGGACGTGTCAGCATAACTGCTTGCCAACAGGGGCTGGGATTAGGAACCAGGCTCACCTCCTGAGCCACAATCTCTGGGGCTGCTACACGCATTGGCTTGGGAAACACTGTGTTCCTCTTGAAACCAAAGTCACTGCAGACTTCTCCATCTCTTGCTGCAAATGCAAGGAATTTTTTATTTCTTTCATGCCATTGAAGAACCCTGTGGCAACACAGAACCAAAGTTTGCTCATAGCGTTGAGCTTTGACATGGATCTGCCCTTCCTCTGGCTGATGGAACAGAGTATGGACAAAAGATCACAGATGTTATGCTTCAAGGAAAGTGACTGCCAGACCTCTGCAATCAGGAGCCTGGTGTCCTTGTGATCCTGGAGCAGGCTCCCAGTGATACTCTTAGCCAACGGGGAAATCTTCATTTACTAAGGTGTTTGACCCACAGGGAAAGGAAGGTAGAGCAGCACTGTAGTGCCTGTCAGCAGGGATGGAGAAGCCCTACCACAGGTTGAAGCAGCCCTACTTGCCAGAGTGTTTGTCAAAGCACGTGTTACAGAGATCTCTTTAACCACAGCAGCCAGGAAATGTGTTGGGGGGGGGGGGCAGGTCTGGGAAGCCTCTGGGCAGCTTGCTTGAAGGAGGAACATTGCTAGAACATTCATAAACCTGACTGTGAGCAAACTTATTTTTTCTGACAGCAGGTTACTAACCCAACCCAAACACTGTGCGATCGGCTACATGATTAATATTTTGTGATCCACCGCAGTGTTTTGCTTTTGGACTTCAAAGAGCGTAGCTCTTTCGTAAACAAAACTCTCATGAAAATAATAACAGGCGCTGACAGGCTGTTGTGGAACAGACTGTGGATGGTGAGAATTTCCCCAAATGGTTTTCTTGTTTTCTGTTACAAACTTCCTCCTGTTTTTAGTCCTGCTGAAAACTAAGGCTATGTATTGAGCAGAGCAGCAGAACGAGGGAATTCAGAGTTAACTGATCAAAGCTTGTCCTTGTTTCACCTCTTTCCCTTCTCTCATAACAGCCATCTGTCTTAGGAAAGATGATGCTTTGTTAGCCAGAAGAAACTTACTTTTTTTTGAAGTGGAAAATCCCATAAACCAGCAGTTGCGCCAGTCAGGTACTGGGAGCTGAAATGCTCAGTCCTTACTTCCTCTGCTGAAGCTGTGCCTTGTTTTTTACATGAAAGCTGGAGGGAGCAGTCCAGAACATAAGGAGCATCCCACAGGAAATACACCTCCATCAGTAAGCAGGCTTGGGCATTAGATACAGCGGCACAGACAAACAGGAAGGCTATCGTAGGTTTGTGTACTGACCTATATGGCATGGTTTATCTGTGGCCCACTGTTCAGCTATGCCTCTGCTTGGCTGATGAAGTCTCATTTCATCTGTCTGCATGGGAAATCAGTTAAGCATTATGTGCCTTGGTTTTCCTTTTCACAAAGGTGTTCTTTAAGGCAGGACATTATGCTGCCTTCTAAAAAGCTTGCATCTCCAGCAAGTGAGTGCACATTCTGTTGTTGATATGCCCTTGGCCTCTTCCTTGGGCTGGTGTACAGCAACCCTGAGCTAATTTGCAACGACTTGAAACATGCTGTGTTGAAATGGGAGCACACCTCACATCCCCTGCATCTGGTTCGGGTCCTACAGACAGGCACAGAGTGTCGTGCTGTGCGTCACTCCTGGAATAAGCTGCCTAACAGGGTAGACTTCGTTTTTCATGCTGTGCCATTTTTTTTGGCAGCGTGTTTTTGCAGACATTGGGGTTAAAGACTTCTAATTTTAAAATCTTAAATCTTGGAATGTGGCTCCGTAATGGTGTGCAGTTGGATTTGGAAAAAAAAAAAGTCTGCTAAAATGGCATGCAGGGGAGGTGCAGCAATGAGGTCATGTTTAAGGCGTTAGACTTTCTGCTGCTGGTGCATATGATTTTTGTAATGAATGCAGAGCTATGAATATTTTTCCTTTTAAAGAAAAACAAATAATTGGGCCTTCCATCTTAGACAAATGTCCCTTCTTTGAAAGGGCCACTTCACTTTAGATTTTCCCACTTAATGGTGTATTTAGTGGGAGCTGCCCTGTTCTTTCCATCCGATCTCTGTGCCCACACGTCTGAATATTTCCATTTCAGAAAGGAGGACACCGCTGGTGCCAGCAGACAGACTTCCGAGTTCTGAAATGCAGAAGTGTTTTTAATGTCTAAGAGTTGTGACTAGCAAGAAAATCCTCACTAAAACTCACTCAACTGTTGCTGCTGTGTAAAGATAACAGCAAGACTTGCTTCTTCTCCTCTTCACTGCCTGCTGCACTGGGATATTGGAAAGGAATCATTCATGGAATTGCCCATCTAATGCTGCAGCTGTGCTGACTTCTGGCTGCTTCTTGGCTGCATGAACCAGGTAGGAGATCTATGGAACAACACCCAACACTGCAGGCCTTGTCTTGCCTTGGACACAAGTTGACCCCAGCATTCAAGGGATCCCCAGCACTTTGTGAGTGATGCACAACAGCATCCCACCTCCAGCCATTGGGACAAGTAGTGTGAATCAAGCAGTGTTTTTCTGTCTGTCCCTGAGCTATCCAAGAGCCTATTGTGGGAAAAGGGGACTGGCTTTTTTCAAGAGCAACTGAATGCAATGCTCTAGTTACCATGGTTTTTAAATGGAGTACTTCAGGGGTTGTACAAAAGCATCTTTAGCACTCACAGTGCAAGGAGAATGAAAGGACACAGCTTATGTCAGCACGGCATCAGAGGCTTAAATGAATGTCATTCATATATTGTTAGGAGATGACCCAATTTGGATCGTATTTATGGAGTGGGAGGGGAGAATGGACCTGTTTCAGCTGACTTTTGAGCCTGAAATGCACTTAGAGGCTTTGTGTTGGGACTGCACAGACTACCACTGGGCAAAGAGAGCCTGCTGTGGGGTGTTCCCATGTGCCAACACAGTGCCGTGTCCTGCCTTTCCCTGCCCAACATTCTGCCACATTCACACTGTGCCGTACTGCCTGGGGAAGAATTACACGTTGGGGAGAACCAGCCCTGTTGAGGTTTTATTTCATTCTGCTTTCTTGTGCAAGGCTTCTGAAGCCTTCTGTCAGTGTGCAATTTGCAGACCAGCTCCAGCCACTGACGGCTCAGGGGTGAGGTGGTGCCCAGTGTGCTCAATGTGCCACTTCCAGGAGCAGCAGCTTGTGCTCAGCATGGCTGATTTTGCTCCTTTTGAGCCGATAGCGGGGCTGCATCAGAACCAAGGTTGCTCCCTGTGTCCCAGCCCAGCATCTGCATTAAGACTTTGTAGGAATTGATGCCTGATGCTTTTAGGCTTGCGAAGAAACCTGCTGGCTGGGGAAAGCTCTATTTTGTGGGTGTTCACTATCAAAGTGCTGTTACAAAGTGGTGTAAAGCACACCTGCATCAAGCAGGCTGCAGGCTGTCAGATTTAGGGGGCCAAGCAGGGGGTTTCCCTTTGCCCAGTCCCGTATGAGTGTGTGAAGGGCAGGGGGGCCAGGTGTAGGAGTTCTGAGTCCCAGATAAGTGTTGGGTGTACTCATTTCCTGGACAGAGGAGTTTGGGGTTTGTTGTTTTGTTCAGTGCTATTCTGCATTTGTTTTTCTTCCTGTTGTTGGTATTTTTTTAATCAGATTTGATAATGCTGGTCCAAATGAAGGATTGTGAAAGGTGAGTGGCTTGCTTTGCTTGTACACAGCCACTGGTTGGATTATGAGAAATGGGGCCAGAAAGAGTTAATGTTGTTTTCCTGTGGCTAAGCTGGCTCTGCAGGACTGAGAAGTAAGGTGAGTTAGTGTCTGGGTGTTGTGGTCCTTGTGGCAAGGCTTTTAGCTTTATATGTAGCCGTTGAAGACTGCAGGAAATTCATTGTGTTCCTTTGAACAGGATGGAGCCTTTCACGTGGTCTTTTCTTTTTTTTTTTTGAACTTCAGTTCTGAAGTCTCTATGCATTGCCTAGCTGCAGGAAGACTCCCTGAGCTTGGAGATGTATGAGGGAGCAGCAGGCTCTCTCCCAGACCATCTGGGGAGTTCTGCCTGTCCCCGTGGGAGACCAAAAGTGGCGGTTGCAGATCGGCTCTGAGATCATCAGCAGTGTGATGCGTTGCGAATGTCGGCATGCGTCGGGCACGTGCAAGTTCAAAAAATGCACTGGGGATTTGTGCAGCGAGGGGCAGGACCGTGCCCTCATTTGGACGTGTGCCTACCCAGCAGCAGGGCTCTGGGGCAATGAATAGTGCTGTGGGCAGTGGATGCTGCAACTGCACCAAATCACCGTTAAGGTTCTCTTTCAACTAGCATTTAAGGCTGGAGGGGTTTGCTGTGAGTTGTGCTGCTGTTTATAGACTTTGCCTTCCTGGCTTGCCTCCAAGGTTCGTAGTGGGCTGTGCGCTCTCTGGTGCGTAACTCCCCCCGACTTCCCCTCTGCTTTGTCTGCTGTGCTCCAGCCCTCGCCCCGGAGCGGCGCTCCCTGCACTTCCTCTGCCGTGCTGCGGTGAGCTCCGTAACCCATCCCACGGTAAGCCAGCTGCTTCCACTGCTGCCTGGTACTGGTGAAAGGAAAACTTGATGTCAGTGCTTTGTATCAGGAGGATCGATTACTACTACCTTCATCCTGATGGCTCTTCTTCTAGTCTTCTTATGCATGTACAGGTTATCATCTAATTTCTTCTTGAATAACAGTTTTGAAAGGATTAAAATCAGCTGCTGTTTGGAGTTGTGACTGGAGATACGTGAAGAAGAAGAAATTGTCATTCCCTTCTCTACCAGAGCAGGTAGTGCATCAGGTGGGAAGGAGCAGAGAGCTGCCCATAAAGTGATCTGCTGCATATTTAAAATCAGAATCCTGTTTCAGTGTTTGGGATGCTCTGTTATCCCAGGTGTGACTATTAGCTCCCGAAGAGCACCCCGAGCAGGCTCTGTTGCCTTACCAACCTCATGCCACGTGTGCTGAGGTCCCTGGACCTGGGGAGCAGTGCTCCTCCTGCATGCTCGGAGTCTGTGTCTCTGGTAACCTGCTCTCTGCACAACACCCGCCTGCTTTTTCCTAATAACATTTCAGATAAATATTACAGGATGGAAGACTAAAGAGTTGATTTTATGGTTGCTGACTAAGTAGAGAGACGCAGTCCCAAGTTTCAGCTCGCACCGAGAGAAAGGCAGATGAGATGGGACTCACTTGCCTTTGCAGCACCGTCCACCTGTTGGATGCTGCAAGCCCAGTGTGTGCTTCCCCTTGTGCTTCTCCCCTGGTGACTGTCACCAGGGCCATTAGCCTACTGCCATACACAGGGTGGCAGAGCTCAGGGGATGCAGGGAAGGAATCCTTACAAAATGGTTTTGCCACAATTAGAGTGTCCACTGCACAATTTGTGTCCTTGTGTTGGAGCATTGGCCAGAGCCATGCCCCTGCCATGTGGAGCAAGCGGCACTGCGGGCAAGGGAGACCACAGAGAGCAGCACCGTCTCACTCCTAACCTGTGCGGGCTCCTCACTGTTGGTCCTGGGGCACAGGCAGTGTGAGCTCTGTTCTCCCAGGCAAAACAAAAGGCGATGTGCTACGAACCACCACAACTTCCACTCTAAAAATACCATAAAAGGCTGTGTCCTTACAGGCTGGGCATGGGAGCCGTTCCCACCCGCATTACTGCAGCATGAGTCACTTGGCGATCGCGAGGCGCTCCGTGTGGATGCCCGGCCTAAGATGCTGGAGGAGCAGAGGGAGGAAGGGGAACTGCTCCGTGGCACTGTGAAACTGATAAAGAGTTATGCAGAAGAGGATGACGAGCACGACGTGTGAACTTGACTGAACCTCTGGGCGGTTTTGGTTTCGTTGGTGTTTTGTGAGAGCTTCCAGGATGTGCTGCTTGCTGATGGTTTGTCCTGGAAGTATTTACAGCGAGGAGCCATCTAAATATGCGGACAACTCTGGTTTGCTTTTAGGAATCACAGAACCTGCCCCATGAACATGAAGCCAGAAGGACCCTCTGATGTGAAAGTGTGTGTTATTCAGCCTTCAAGCTCAGCTTTTTCTCTCCCTATCCTCATTGTACCTCTCCTCATCTTCATCTTTCTCTTCCCTACCCTGGTGCAGAAATAGGCTGAGCTGTTTTTTGTTTTAAAAAGAAAAATAAATGAATTCATAGAGAACTCCCTGACAATAAGTGCTGCTTATGCAGGTGCCTCGTATCCCATGCACAGGTACTGGACAGTCAATTCTGTTTGTTTTGGTTTCTTTCCCAAGACACCGCCTACCTGCCTGGCCCCAAGATGGGTGGTTATTGTTTTCCCTTTTCCTTCCTTCCCTTGACGAAGCCCTGGCTTTCAGGGCTTACCAGATTAAGCCCGTCAGTGGGAAATTCTATTAAAAGCTTCCTTTATTTAGACGCCCAGTGATGTCACCATGTGGGCAAGTTCTCTGAGTTGCTCTGGGTTGCGTGTGCAGAGGGGAGGCTGTGGCCTCGGGGCTGCATCACAGTCGGGACATCCTTCGGGATCTCCTTGAGGACAGCGCAGGGAAGGTCACACAGCAGGGCTTAGGTTGCTCTCTCCTCACCCCACTCTCAGGTTCATCTCCTGAAAGAATTTTTTAAAGGCTGATGCCATAGCTCTGCCTGTTCTCCTGCTCATCACTTTCCAGGTTAGTTCTTTCTAGAGTTTTTTCATTGCTGCAGGTAGCAGCTGCTCAGGCTCTGCTCTTCTTCGGGAGGGTTTCTGGATGCATCCCCCAAAGGGCAGTGAGAACATAGGATAGCAAGGTGCTGGCCTGGAATGGAACCAGTGGGCTGGGCACCAGAGTAAGGAACCAGAAGAATTTCAGTTTTATTTCTTGACATCTCTGAGAGTTACTAAATGGGGACACAGTGTATATATGTGAAGGGTTAGAAGGCCAAAAAATTTATTAGTACTCTACTTTTTTCCCCCATCTCTTGTATTTCACCCTTTTGCCGAGCAAGAGGCTTGTTCCTAACCTGTTCCATGCTCATATTAGAACTTGAATTTGCCAACAACCTTTAGTAAGGACAAGCTGAATGAGATAGCCACTCTTTAAAGCAAATTGGTAAGCCAGAGGTTCTGACTTACACTGTTTCTTGTCCTTTTTATAAGCAGTAAGCATGGCCTTTGCCTGTGCTAGACTGTTCTGCTGGCAGGTGATGCTTTTTGGTGTGCACTGCTTTTGGCAGCTCTGATGTTGGGGCTCAGATGTGTTTTTTGGAGGGCCTGTATGGTGCGAGTGAGGTATGCTCAGAGCCCCACTTGGTTTCTGCATGTAACGTGATGAGGCTGTCAGCCAGGATGGCTCAGCTTTGGGAGGATAATGCTGACACTTTCGTGTTAAAAATATTCCTTGAGCTGTCAGAAAAAATGTGTTTTATTATTAATGCGTAGCACTGCAGGGGTCCTCTGAAATGAGCAGAGTTGATGAACTGTTACAAATTAGCAGAAGGCCATATGCAGTATTTATTAAACACATGCCTGTCTCTGCATAAATCATCTCCATCTGCAGGTTGTACCTATGGGCACTACATGAGCCACATCTTTCTGTGGTAGTACTCGCAAAGAGGAGCATGGGGTGGCTCTTGGTGCCCACTGAACATTGAAGACCTCCTACAGAAGTTTGGGCAGCAGCTGAGCTTCCCCTTTAGCCTGCCCATACAGAGGATTCCCCACCAAACCCCAGCTCAGGTTTGGGTGAGACATGCTTTCTAACCCACACGTGCTGATGCTCATTCTGCACTGCTGCTGCTCTGCTTGTTGACGTTGTCTCCTTCCCACGTTCTCCGCCTCGATATCCTGAACTATAAAAAATAAAGATAAATCTGGATGACACAAGCACTCCCCAACTCAGTACAGGTGGCTAGATGCTATTTCCCTGCAATTCAGAAGGCATGGATTGAGACTGAATTAACAGCAAAGGACGTCAGGATTGAAGGTACCCATGTTGAGATCACTAGCAACAAAATTCAGTGTTCACAGTACAATCTTAATTTAAAAAGAAACAAACAAATATGTTTTTAACGTTGGGAAGTGACATCTGATAATATTTTCTCTGAAGAGTGGGTGTGGGGATTTGGTATTTTCAGCTACAGCTCTCCTCAAGAATATATTTTTTTACGTGACCATCTCTCAATAAACTTTTGTAACAATTTCTTGAAGGCATTTGTAGTTGCAGAAGTTTTTTCAGCCAAAGATGTGTTGCTGTGGGGAGGGGAAAAGGGATTGGCAGCCTGTGCTCTGCTGGATTTGTGTCTGATGGTGGATTTTGGTGTCAAGTGGATATGATTTTAGAACTGGATGTATCTTGTGAGGGCTTTTCCAAGGCACAGGGATGTCACCTGCTTTTGGAAAGCAATTGGGAATGCAATTTGTGAGATCTCAGCTTTTCAGAAAACTGGGTTTGGACAAGAAGCATAAAAGGAACTGTACACAGGATTAGACAGAAATGCTGCTATTTAAGAATCCAGTAGAAGCTCAGCATAAAGAAGGGCAACCTAAATTTGAGGTCTGCGTGGAGTGGTTTCATCTGCAGCTCACTACATGGAGCTATTTGGGACTTTGTTGTCATCTCTGAGATGCTACAGATAGGCAGATGAACTCCTGCATCAAACATGAAGGTCATCTTCATCCATCCACAGGCTGCTGGGCTGCTCCTCCCCTGGTGTCTGAGTCCTGAAACTCAGAGTGGCTGTGGAAAACCTTCTTGAGAAGCGATGGCATGAGGAGGAGGAGCTGCACAAGCACTCTCAGGTTGGGTTGCTGATGCTATCTGGCTGTTGATAATTGCTAGCGGAAATGGTTGGGCTGTCATAAGCAAACTGCTGGTGTTCAGAGCTGTTAGATGCATCTCTGCTCTTGCTCTGATGTCTTTGAGTGAGGAGGGCAATTAAGCCACAGGTGAATAATAAGCACTTGCCTGTGTTTGCTGTGAGTACAAAGGATGGTTGGTAAGAGATGGCTGAGCCTTGTCCAAGCCATGTGGTACCTTGTGATGGCGTTTCTCTTCTCTGGCCTCATATGTGGAGCTGAGCTGAATAAATTCAATGTCCTCTAGAATCTAAAAAACCCAAAGCATCCCAGGTCTTTTAACACAGCTTTAAGCAGTTCCTTGTGAAACATGTAATATGTGCTTGAGGTTGCAATTTGCGTCTAAAAAACCTTGCCTTTGTAAGGTAGGAGCCTTTATTTTGATATTCCTAAATGGTAGCATGCTGTTCAGCCAGCCCTCCTAGGCTTCCTCTTAGTTTAACCAGGGCCAGCATCCATCCCTTCCCTGCAGCCTGAGGTTTAAGGCAGCACAGCAAGCGTGTGATCCATGCCAGTATCTTGTCCATTGGGGATGCTGCAGTCCGGAGCATCACTGCATGGGTTTGGATCAGGTCTTTCCTGACTGCAGCACCTAGCATGGGGCTGGAGCGTTGTCTGGAGCCTGGGAAAGGGAAAAGAATGGTGTTAAAGTGGTTGCTCAATTCTCTATGTTTTGTTTTTCTCGCAGTACCCAAATCAGTGGTGAGGATTTTCTGCAAATGGGCAGCAGCTTGCAAGGTTAGTTTGGGCAGCAAGAGCTGAGGGTTTCAGGATCTGAGTTGCCTGTCTTGATTTGGGGACCTTAAACCTGATACTCTGCTTGCTTAAAAAAAAATACATTAAAAATAAAATGTGACTGTATGCTAATGCATTCAGTGCTTTTTCTAGAGCTGTGAGCTTGGCAGCCGGGTCTAATTTTTCATGTGGCACCTGTGTTTAATTCTGAATCTCACTGGCAGGAGCAATGTGGCTTAGTGCACTTCTCTGGCTGCTGTAAAAGACCAGTGTCTGCAACAGTGTGGGTTTGGGGGTGACAGGGGGTCTGCAGGAAGCATGCACATGTCCCAGTGAGAGCAGAGAATGCCTGAGTAGGCAGAATGTTGTCTGGGAATGGTGTGCAGTTCAGCTCCCAAATCACCCACCGCTACTCCTAGCAGGGAGCAAGAGCTGAGGCTGCTGTTTTGCCAAAATCCCTTCCAAAAGGAGGAGGGGAGAAACAGTCTGGAAAAGCAAATGTTTTGTGATAATGTTGAGCAACAGTAGGTGCTTTTGTTTTCTATCAATGTAAGGAAGTGGGAGAAACGCGTCATCGCTTCAGTGCATTGCAAGCATCAGGACTGCAAGAGATTGAGCTCTAAAAGAGACTGAGATTGTCCTGCTGTAGGGGGCCACAGAGCAGGATTCAGCAGTGAGATATGGGTGAAGAAAAGACCTGGAGTGCTTTGGGAAGGCACCACTTGTGTGCTGCTGCAGCTATGCTTCTATCGGGAGCAGGTGTCACAGGAGAAGGAGGAGAAATGCAGAGAACCTGAGCTGAAGCTGTGTGGTTGTTGGAAACAGGCACCTCTTGAAGCTGCTCTGCAGGCTAGTGATAGGAAAGCTGTCCTGCGTTGTGTGGACGTGGCACAGGTGCTGTGGCTTTTGTGTTGCTAAAGGATATGTTTCTACCAAGTATTGGTGTTGCTCTGCTAGAACAGGTGCATGCACATACGCTGCTTCACTTGGGTGATGGAATTATTTCTTATGGCACCCCTGGATGGGGTTTGGGATGCTTCAGCTCTTGAACTGAGTGTTGGGGAGCTCTGTGACCAGAGGCCTGGATGTATGAGGGGTGAGTGAGGTCATAGGTCTCAGGTGCTAAATACATGCATGCAGTGCTGCAGAGTAGTCTGGCAACTGACGAACTTTGCTAGCAGTCTTGTAGAACTGGGAAGTTTGTGCATGAAATGCTGGTAAGAAATCTGGTTTATCTGCAGCATTTTGGGATAGTTGAGGAGTTTTTTCAGCTTTCTGTCCGCTTCTGACTGGCAGTTGTGTTGTTGAGATGCTGGAACCAGACAGGTGAGCTCCTCTTGTCCTGTTCTCAGCTGGGACAGAGTTGCAGTGACTGTGCCTTAATGGCTGTGCTCACCTCATCAGGCCCCTCTGCTAAATTAAGTAATGATGTAGAGCAAACTGGCTCCAATTGCTCTCTAAAAAAGCTCTTCCTGCTTATGACTCGATGTTTGGTTAAAAAAAAAAAAAAAGTGCAAAAAATCTCCCATGCAATTGGTATTCGATTTCAAGTCTTGTTTCAGCACCTGCAGTCTAGCTCAAACATGGATCTTACTTTTTATGTTGGCCCCACTCTTTTTTTTTTTTTTTTTAGGAGAAATAAAAGAAAGCAATTTCTTTGGGTCTTTCCTTGTCAAAATACCTTCCACTGTTCTCAGGTGCTTATTTATTGACAAATTCCCTTTTCAGAGTCCTTTGCAAAGTGCTAAGGCCAGCTGCACCAGATGTAAGTTGCATTCAATTATCCCAGATTTTCATCTTGGAATGTGAAGGTTCCCATTTCCCAAACTCCTTCAGAAATCATCATCATCACTGCAAGTGTTTTTGATAGTAATTAACTGAATTAATGGACAAGTTTTAAGTGATCTGTCTACTTGCTTCTCCTGGATGAATGTTAAAGCACTTTAAAGATGAATGCATCTTTCAAGTTCAAATCAGCGTTGTTTTTCCTTCAGTTGAGCATGTCTGCAGTTAAGCCAGACTGTCTCTTGTTTCTTACTGTCCTTTTGAAACCCAGATGATGCTTGAGTTATTTTCATTTGCTCTCTGGGGAGAGCAGCATATGTGTATAATCACCACTGGTACAGTCTTGCTTTAGCCAGCACTGGGAGTTTTTTGCACTTTCTTCACGATGTCAGGGCAGGGCCTTTTCACCATCTTACAATTTGTGGATTCATGCGTGTTTTCCAAGGACCAGATTTACCTTTCTTTTTAATAGAAGTATCATGTAGATAAATTACCCAGAGGGGCTGTCAGAAGTGACCAGGAAAGCCACCCTACAGGCTGCAGTGCCGTGTAGCCCATCTGCTTCCAGAGCTGCAGGACACAGGGTGGAAGGCGAATGGAGTTGGAATAATTGCTGTGTCTTCAAGAGCTATGTGTCCCTGTCTGCACCTTCTCCCTAGAATGTGGGTTTCCATCATACCAAATGCTTGTCTTTCCATCATTGCCACAGTCTCTGATCTTCTTCAACTTTTCCCTCTGCTTTTTAACTCACCCAAGAAGGAAGATTTAATTTTTTTTGTAGTTTTTCTATGCTTACTGTCACTTACCTTGTTCAGTTGTTGTCTGCTGTGGTCCCCTCTGACCTGCTTCTGTTGCTACATTACTCATATCAGAAATGTTGAGCACATGGAAAACTGTAGTAGTAGGTAACAGATGCACTGAAGAAGGAGAGATTTAGATTTGGTATAAGGAGGAAATTATTTACTGTGAGTGTGGTGGGGCACTGAAAAAGATTGCCCAGAGTAGCTGTAGCTGCCCCATCCCTTGAGGTGCTCAAAGCCACACTAGATGGCATCCTGGTAGCCTGATCAGATGGAGATGTCCCTGCCTGTGGCAGGAGTTAAACGCTGGATGGATCTTTGAGGTCTCTTCCAACACAAAGCACCCCATGGCTGTATGATTTCTTGGTCCCTTTCCTTCAGTAGGAGGTAGGAATGAGTTGCTTGAGTTAGTGCCTGTATGGGAAATTCTTTGAAGCTCTCCTACTTTGGGCTTGGTTGAAGCACTCCAGTTAAATAACAGGAGCGCCCGAGCATCCCCCTGTCCTTTGTGAGAAACAGCAACATTCCTTTCATTTTTTCCCATCTCTTTCAGTTGAAGCTATTTAAGATTGCCATGAAGTTCCTGGGCAGAGCAGGTACGGGACAGCCAGGCAGGATTGCTGCTGAGCTCGTGGGATGGTGACCCACTTGGGGGAAGACTGGGAAACATGGCTGTGGAACTGGGTGAGGTGATGACAAGCTTCCCAGAGCTCTGCCTGTTGGTACTGCCCATGGGCTGTCCTCAGCCCTTCTCCTCCTGGGCTTATGGCCAGGCAATGAGCTCATGGGGAGGGCTCTTTCCCCAGAAACTGAGACAAATTACTGCCTCATCTTGATGCTGGCATCGTCACGGGAGGTTTCAAAACTAGACATGGGGAACGTGCTGGGCTGGCAAACCTGAACTTCTAGTTCTTGATGGTTTGGGATGGCCTGTGATATCAGCGGCTTACGTTGTTACACGGTAGTGTGTGCCACAGATTGGTAGAGGAATACAGAATGTGGAATAGCAAGGATCATCAAGTCCAGCCGCCAAGCGTAAGGTGTTAAGAACGTAAGGTTTTTTGTGTCATTCTGCTGCATTTAACTATTACTGCAATGACATCACTGACTTTCAGCTGTCAGCACACTTTTCTCTTCCGTGGCTGAGAAGCTGCACGGCTGTCTTTTGTCACACCAGCTCCAGTGGATCCATTTTTAGTGTCAGACATGCACTTTATGTCAACCACGGTGAAGTGGTAACAGCCAAATGCCTTGTGAATTATAAGTAGTATTTTGAAGCTCTGACCAGACTACACAGATGTTGATTTCAGCAGCATGGAAAAAAACCAACAAAAAAAACCAACAAAAAAGCCCCAACTGGATTTATTTTTACATTGACTGCTTAGTTGATGCTGTTTTGTAAGCTGGAGCCTGTGGTGAGTACTGTGTGTGCCTGAAGTCTTCCCTTCCAGTTGGATTTTATAAACATGTTTTCCCCAAAGAGGAGAGGGGAGGCTTCTTGTGTGATTTCCTCAAAGGGAAAACAGCCATTACATTTTCTTGTTTATATATAATGGTGCTTTTGCACAAAATAGCAAAAATTCCTGTGAGCGTTCAGTTTGGGTAATTTTAGGAGTTATCAACAAACAAAAAGGAAGAGAAAGGTTATGTTGTATTAACACAACCTTTTTTTAATTACTCCTTGGAAACGTTGTGTGTCCTCATGCCGTACTGCAGAGCTGTGAGGGATCGTGGAGCTTGGGAAGACATCTTTTTGGTGCCTTCCCAGTGCTGGATCAGACACTTCTTGTTTCTCTGAACTTTGCTATTTCTTGATGTGATCTCATGGGGTTTCAGTGGAAGGGAGGAAGTTAACAGTGGTGGTGCTTCAGAGTCTGGAGATGCTGTCTGAAGGTAGCGGGAGCCCAGGGAGCTGCCAGCAGTGTGTGTGGTCAGGGAGTGTCCCCACAGGGGCTGCCAAGGGTGAGTGGGTTTGGCTGCTGTGTCACCCAGCAAACCCATTGCAGTGGCTGAAGGAATGAGAGTGGTGCAGGGAGGACCTCTTTCAAACTCGTTTTCCTAGGAGCACAGGAATTGGTCTAGTTTGGCTTACTTCTCTTAAGCATGGGACATGAGCAGAGGTGAGACCCACGCAGTACACATCATTTCATTTTAACTCAATTTAGGTGCCTGCAGTGTAGTTATAATAGCCCTGCAGGCTATTTTCAGCAAGTTTTCTGAGAACAAGCTGTATCTCATTGCTAGTAGATTTTTAGCTTCCTACCTCTTATTTTCATTGGTCATCCCAGTGCCTTTATATCATAGGACATTTGTTGTTTCCTTATTTGCACTTTACAAGGATACTGTCCCACTGTGCCAAGGAAAGCACAGGCTGCTGGCAGCTCAGCATCCTGCCTGTTGCATGCTGAAAGGGAGAGCAGTCATTGCTGTACCTTCCTGTGCTTCAGTTAAAAAAATGTAAACTGCTCCGCATTCTGAAGCAGACAGAAGTTTGCTCCTAAGCTCTGTGTTTATGCAGTTTCTTTCCACGCTTATGCATTGCCCAAAGAGGGGGATTTTTCTTCTGGATTTTTGGCCTTTATTTATAGATGCTGGAATGGAAGATGGAGGAGAAAATAAGTTTTCAATTCCCACAACAGCATGTGGACTTTTGCATTCTCTAACTTCTCTCTCTCTCTTTTTTTTTTTCTTAATGAGGTCAAGTAGAAATCATTTAAATAGCAAAGCTTCTAAAAAAAAAGAGAGAGAAAAATGCATTGCATCTTCTTAATTTTTGGTTTTTTTAATTCTTTGTAAGGTCTAAGAATAACAGCTGCTGAGGCACAGTGTGCAGACCCACAGCCCTATTAGGGGTTCAGCATGTGTCTGGAGCTGTGGTTTGGCACTGCAGCAGTTGAGCTTTGCATAAAGGCTGAGGCTGGCCTGGTGTAGTGTGGGTGCAGAGGAACTGGGCCTCACTCCACTCCCTGCTGCTCCTCCCGTGCAAATATTTATGTGTCACAGCACAGGTTGGTAGCTTTCAGGTCCTTTTTTTTCTTGTTTTTTTTTTTGGTTGCTGCTTAAAATGGAGAGAAATACCAGTTTTTGAGGCTGTCATAATGACGGCTACGCAGTGGGCTCTGTTCTCTGAATTGCTTCAAGTTCTTGGATGCAGCGAGTAGAAATTGCTTGGCTGCAAGGAGTGTGCCTGCTGGGATAGAGGGGCTTGGGGCTGCCAGGGGAGGCCCTGCCACTCAGCCAGGCCAGAAAGCAGCTGAAACACAGAGCCCTGTGCAGGGAAAACAGCTAGGGATATGTGCTGGGTGGGGAGGAAGCTCACCCTGAGCACACTGAGTCAAAAGCTTGAGCACAAGTGGCAGTGGGGGAATGATTTCTCTCTATTACTGCCTACTGCTTCCCCACTGTGCTGGGAATCCCAGCCAGGATGGCTCTTTGGTGAAACCTCTGTGTCCCCTGTGTATAGAGTTGCACAGGGGATGAAAATGAGGATGAGTCAAACCAACTCCTCGACCAGCTTGGGAGTCATCTCTCAGCATGTAGCTAGTAGCATAAGATCCCGCCTTGTTCCCAGGGAGCTTCCTTCCTTGCACGTTGCTGTTGTGGGTAGAGCAGCCTGCACAACATCTATTACACCTCGACCCCCATTGCCCAAAGATGCTTGGTGCGCTGCTGAAGGGCAGCACTGAATGGGATGGAAAACTCACCAGCTCCTTGCTTCCTTTGCAGTGAGCCCTCAGCAGGAACCAGCCCTTGTCCAGACAGCGGTGCAACAAGGCTGCCCGGGGCTGAGCCGTGAGCGCTTAAGCAGGAATCATTGCAACCTGAAACAGAAGGCTTACTGCTGGTTAGATGCCCAAAAGGGAGAGCACAACTCTGGCTGAACTGATGCATCTCGGCACCTGATACAGGTGCAGGTAAGGGCGCGGTGCCTCACATCACCACATTCCCTTTGCCTAATGTGTCAATCACATCGCCCCCAAAGCAATTGTTTGCTGCCTGTGGCAGTGAATTGTTCAGACCTTTGCTGGGCTGTCAATTATGTAGTTATCCTGTATGTTCTGTGGTCATCCCGAGTGTTCTGCTTGAGCTGCTTGGGACATCGCTACTTGCATCACACAGCTTGTACTGGAGACCTTCTCAGCTGTCGCCAGTGCCTCTGCTAAAGGAAGGGGGCGTGCTCTTGTAGAGGTGGCTGTGATGTTATGGTGCATGCAAATATGATGCAGATATAGTGAGATGAGAACCCATTTGAGCCGTCTGAAACACCTATGAGTCATGGAAGGTGATCTATGAGCAGTCATTTGCAGAGGCCCTCAGTTGAATCAGTCTCTCCTTAAGTTTCATCTGACTTCATGCTCCTCCATTTAGAAAAAAAATAAATTAACATGCCTGTGCGATCTTGGGTTTGTCGTAGTCAAGGAAGTAAACATGCAAACAGGATCTCCTGTATCTGTGTTCATCCTGCCTGGTAGTAATTTTGTTTCTGAAGCCATTACTGACTTGGTGAGCGCAATTCTGCTTCCCTTTTTTGCAGCACGGCTGCAACCAAATGCCCACTTCGCCTGATAAGAGATTAGCAGCAAGCAGGGATGGGCACAGGTCTGTGTGCTTCAGTGAAACCTTCTGGGGCATTTTGAGTGTTTTGTGGTCCGCTGCATACTGAGCTGCTGTGTCTCAGTGGGGTTGCACACTGCAGGGCTTTGCTCTGAGCATTGCCTTGGGACAGGCAGCCAGAGGTCAGATCTTTGAGCCTGTTCCTGCAGGAAAAGTGCAGGCTTGTAGCGTGGGCAGCCCGAGGTTTGACATGATTTGATTTGTTAAAATGTGCTTTTAAAATAGAATGCATAACAGGAACAGAGAACTTCTAAGTTTCCATGGTGGTGAGTGCAGTTGTCAGCTACGTACCTTATTGACTGTGTCCCACAGCACTTTCAGTTTGATACCAGCATGTTGTGCTGTGTGCCAGGATGTGGGTTTTTTTTGTTTGGCACATTCAGGAATCCAACAGATCTTAACCAAACTCATTTCTTAGGGTAACAATTCCTAGTGATTGCCCTTCACCCAAGCAGTGATTAGAACCCCCGTTGCCATGTGGTGTGCTGCACTGTGGTGCAGTTCTGTAAGGGCTGAGGCAGGCGAGCAGGTTTCCAAGCTGTGCCTTGGGGGGCAGTGTGCAGAGAAGGGCTGCAGGTGGCCCAGACAGCTCCACCTCGGGAAGGAACAGCATTGACTCAAGGGGAAATTGGTTGGTTGTAGGGAAGCTGTGAGCATTCAGCAGTGCTTAGATGGGGAGGTTTAGCAGCAGGGTTCAGCTCATGCAGATAATTGCTGCTTAAAGCAGTGGGCTTAGAAGAAAATTCTGTTTTTCTGAAGTTCAACTTGTGTGCAGAAGGGTGCATCAGCTCAACATCACCAGCAGCTTCTCCCTCCAGAGACTGGGATTTGCTTTCTGTCAGAGGTCCCGCAGAAAACTGCTGTGCAAGAAGGTTTCCGAGGTGTCAGATCTTGCATCATGGCTGAAGTGAATTTCTCATGGGGCATCTCAAGGCATAGAATGTCATAGGATGTCCCAAGTTTAAAGGAACCACCGAGGATCATCAAGTCCTAAACATGCATATTACAGATGTGCAACTCCTTGCAGTTCTCCATGAAACTCTACATCTCCATCGGTCAGATCTTCAGTGCCTTTGCTCCAGTCCTTGTACAGAGACTGTACACTTTCATTTCTGCTGTGTGCAGATCTGCATGCTGCTCTTGAGTCCTGATGGAAGTCCTTAATGGGACTTCCTCCTTGTTTGTGTTCATCAAGCAGTGGGGAGAGAGGATACAAAGGTGTGCAGATGTATCTTCAGGGAACAGGTAGCAGCATCTGCTTCATCTGCAGGTGCTGGAGAGAACTAGGTAGGGGATGGCTAATACATCCTAATGGGGTGAGCTCAGTAAGCAGAGCCCAACTCTTCTTTCTGGTGACAGTGGTATGACTACAGGAAAAACTCAGTGTCTGTGTTACCTTAAAGTCAAGGAGTATGGAGTGTAGATACCTATATTTACCATTAAATAAGATGGTAAAGATTTCATGGAAAAATGAATCTGCGAAATCTTGGGGAGGATTATAACAGTAAATCTGACTTTGAAATAGCAATGTTTGCAAAAAGTCATGGAGTTTGGATGCAGACACCTGACTGCAGCCAGTACCTGAAATCCCATATGGCAAGCTAGCAAAGGGAAGGTTGTTACCATCTAGGATCTCCTAGATGGGATATTTTGTGAAGAGTTTGGGTTTGCTGATGGCTAGGCAGTGTTCAGTGTGGGCAGGCAGTACAGTACAGAGAAGCAAGGTCACTACAGGCGTGTTCCAGCTACGAGGTGCAAAACTGGCTGCTTTGCAACCAGTTTGAAGTTTCTGGCTGCAGGGAGCCTTTTGCAGAGGCTGAAGCCAAAACACATGTGGTCTTGCTCTTTCTTCTGCTATGTAAGTCTTCCTTTTTTACCAAATAGCTCTTCCTCTGGTTATTTTATTACAGTGTGTGGTAGAGATGGTCAGAATAATTTCCACTTCGTAAGTATCTTAAAAAATCATGCATTTAATTTGACATACAGTTTGTTCTTCCCTCTAGCCTGCAGAAAAGTTGTATTTTCAGCAGCACCGTAAGTATCTCGTTTGAATTCTCCAGCCTCATAACAACCCTAAAGTGGTGTAAGAAGGAGGTGGAGCAGGAGAGTAAGTTTCCTTTGATTCACATTTCTCAGAAGGGGAGCATGGGAAGCAGTGATCTTCCCTTCTTACTTCCCCATTTATCTCTAGTGGCTCTAGTGTCCGATCTGTAGTGGTCCTGAAATTCATGAGAACCATGCAAGCAAAAGAAAAGGACATCACCGTTATCAAATGGATCTGTGAAGTGAAAATGAGTGAGGTAGTGCTTTTCTTCCCATGTGCAGCCTGCAGAGGGTCAGGATTTGCTGTGTTGTGTTGCTCTGCCCCCAGCACGGGGCAGGACTGGCACAACCCACTCCTGCACAGCACACATGGGCAGTCAGTGTGCTGGCCATGTGATTCATTTTGCAATTTCTTGCAGGATTCTGTACAGCTAAGGATCCCATGTGTTTCTTTCAAGCTGGACAATAAATCTCTGGACTGTATTATTAAAGTCATTTAGCTTTCAGATGCTCTGAGTGAATCACTGAATGATTCATCTGTGGCAGTGGGGGGAATAGGTTAAGGTTGTGATGGTCCTTAATAGCTTTTTCCCAACCCTGCTGGGTCGTCTTACAGCAGGCAAAATAGGCAGAAATCTCCTTCGAGCAGACAAAAAGCAATCTAACAAGCTATTCTAAGAGGCTTTGTACTCCTAAGTGTGTAGACCTTTTCCAAAGGCCATCAGGGAACTGATGCTAGTCCCAGCTCCCTCCCTGCTCCTCAGAGTGCACTGTCCATCTGGGACCTGTTGGCTGGCAAAGCCACAGCCATGTGAATGAAAACGTGGCACAACTTCCAATGCTTATCCTGCCTGCAGCTCGTGGGCTTCAGAACTCATCAGTACTGCTGGATTGCACTTCTCAATTTTACTTTCTGTCTTCTGTACAGCGTGTGAGTGTGCAGAGCATCTCCCACTCCACCTGCTGTATAGACAGAGGTCCCTCTTGCTCCAGTTCAGTTGTTTCTCAGTGCAGAGAGAGGAGCTGGCAGCTGTGCTGCATGCATGCGAGTTCCATGCAGGTTCTCTATGGAGGCTTCTTAATCTCAGCCTCATTTTATCTTTTGGATAAGGCTGGGAGCTAAAGTTGTCAGCAAAGCTTTTCCCTATTAGCTCTTTCCTAAAATATTTCTTATGCTGTGTATGGTTTTACTTACCTCTTTTTCTAATTTTTTTTTTCCTCTGCCTTACAGCTTCTGACATGAAGAAAGATATAGACACTTTAATAACCCAGGAAAAAGCGGAGATCATTGCCAAGTATGAGAAGGTACCAGCCTTGTGCTTTTCCCCAGTACACTAGCTAAGGCTGGGGATATTTGGTCAGTGGGTCAAGCAAGGATGCTTTGAAGAATTGCTGCAGCAGCCAAGCTCTTTCTGCCTACTTCTGCCTGCCCATCCTCTCTCACAGTCTCTTAGATCCCATATATGCTCCATACAGTCACAGAGGCCATGGATTTCCAGTGCCTCTGTGTCCCTACTAAAGCTTGGATGGCCTGTGCCCGATTGCCCGACAGCACTGCCTGCTATGATGTACAACCCTTTTGACCCCATAGCAGTGGCACCTCTGATAAGCTGGATGGTTTCAACCTCTAGACTTTTCTGTTGATTGTGTTGCATTTTTTTCTCTTTAGAGTAGGTTCTGGTCTGTAGTGCTGTTGTTCTGTGCTTTCTAGCATGCAGGTACTGGGGGGAGCAGGATGCGGGCACTGGGTTATTTCCATTCCTGATGTGGCTCATTGACCTTCCTTCTGCTTTCAGGGCAGGCAGGAGGGAGCCACGATTGACCCGTGGGAAGATGCTGATTTCACGCTGTACAAAGTTACTGACCGCTTTGGGTTTCTGCAGTAAGTTCTCTCTTCTCTCCCACCCTCACCACACACATTGCTGTCCCCATGGTTAACATGTCACCCCTTGCTTTTCCAGTGAGCAGGAGCTGCCAACCCGCACCGCCTTGGAGGAGAAGGTGAGAGCTGTCAGCTTTGCCAGTGTGGGTACTGGGTTCTTGTAACTTCATCTGGGGAGGAGTGATCCTTGTTTTTAGTGATTTGAAGCTAGCTGAACCTGGATGGGTTTTTTTTTTGGTCAAGAAATGGCCCTTTTGGAAATGCTTCCTGCATGTTAAGCCTGCGTCTCTCCTTGTTTATACAATGCTTTTTTAATGACTGAGTATTGAAATTACCAGCTCTTGCAAACACCTCTGGGTTATTCCTGTCTCCTGTGAGAGGCGTTTGTATGCAGCTGAGTGTAAAGTTCAGCTGTCAGAAATTTAAACCAAAGGAGAAGGAAGTCCTTATCTTTCAGAAATTGTATTCTAGCTTTTTTCTTAAATTTGTCCTGTCTTTCTCCCCCCTCTCCCACCAGCAAAAGCAGCAGGAAATTGAACGTGTGGACAAGTGGCTGAAGATGCTGAAGAAATGGAGCAAATACAGAAACAGTGACAAGGTGAGGTGGAAAAAAAGAGCACATGCAAGGAGGTATGCTCTGGTGACTCCTCTGAATAAGTCAGGCTTTCAGAGAAAGTTAAGAGAGAAACCAGAGATAGATGGAAAATATTGACTAATTCTACCCGTTAGTTAGTCTTCAGTATTTCAAATCTTTCCTTAGATTTTGCTGGCTTACCAGTAGAGGGAAAATTCTGCTCTGACTCAAATATGATGAGAAATCCTAATTGCAGCCTATATGTTTGTACTGACACCTGTGCAGGCAGGAGCACAGCAGATGTGTTTGTGTGCCCATCTGGGTCCCTGCTGCACGCTGCAGCACCTGGGCATGGCATGGACAATGCAATGGGTACTGCTGATTTTTCCCCTGGTTTTCTCCCAGGGGTGAGAAATATCAGTCTAGGACATGACCTAGATTTTGGGTTTTGCTCCCTGCTTTGCCTGTGTGAAGCCATTTGGCTGCTTGCTGAGCCTATTGGTGTTCACCCAGCTGTGGAAGGCATGTGTGGAGGCATTAACCTTCTGCGTTGGATTTGACTTTGTAAGTAAACTGCAAACACCAGTGCAAAACCAAATTAATTTTAATGAATAATATTTGTAATAAATTCCTAGGACAAACCTCTTTAGGCAAAAAAGCCTCAAACCTGATGGCAGACTTCAGAGCTTGCTGAGCACAGAGGCACTGTGCCTGACCTGCCTGCATTCAGAAGCTCCATGTGTTGGCTCCCTCTGCTTCCTCCAGAGGATGCTACCACAGCTGCTGGAGGCTGCAATGGGCAGCTTGGAAACAGAGCATCCTCTTCCCTCATCACTGGCCGCCTGGAGCAATTTGAAGTTCACCCAACCAAAGAACAGCAGTAGGCTCCTCTTCTGTTAAATAAAATCTTATTTTTGTTATAACAAGAATGGTACTGAAGATAAGCTTGGGATGTTTTAGTCCCTCTTCTCGTTTCAGTGCTATTATAATTATTTTCTTCGTCAGTGCTGTTCTGTGGGTGGCAAAAAATGGAAACTCTCCTGTGGCCTTGACTTCTCTAATTAGAACTTAGCACTAATTGTTCTGTGGCCTTGTGGACATAATACCAAATTCCAACAGTGTTCAGGGAATCCCAGCGGGCCCTGTTGTGTTTGGAGTGTGTCAAGCACACCTTGGCTCTCCTGTGTCAGCTCAGGTGGGCTAACAAGTTCAGGTGCTGAAGGTGTACAGGATAAACCAACTGCTTTGGTCCTTTGTCCAAGCGACGGGATTCCCATGTCCAGCCCCAGGGTTGATCCTAGGAAGCACCAAAGAGCAGGATTTGTATGACCTGGCTGCTTGCTGACTTTCAGCTGAAGGCTGGAGAGGTGCTTGACCGGCCATCCAACAACAAGCCACTCACAGGTCCCTGTGTCAGAGAATGTAAAGGAATAAATGACATTGCTATTTATAACAGCCTGTGAACAGTCCCTCACTCCAGGACACAGAAGTGGCATTGTCCACTGTAGGACTTGTGCCCTGGCGCTCAGCGTCAGCCCCCCCAGCGGCTGAGGCACAGTGCTTGGCGGCAGCCTGGGAGAGCATGAAGCCGAAGAGCACAAAGCAGCTTTGAATCAGGCCTGGCAGCCTGCTGGCACTGCCACAGGAAGCTCTGTGCTGCCGCTGTTACCATCAGTGCATGTATCAGAGCTACCCTGTGGAGCTCAGTGTGGAGCAGCAAGGAGCAAGACCTTGAGAAACACAGAAAAGTACCTTTACCTGGATGTGTTTTCCATCCCTGTCAGTCCCTTGCATGGAGCACACCACCATCTGCATTGCTGTTTTGGAGGAAAGATGCTGCAGTCTTAGAGCTGTACAGCCCAGTGCTTGATTGGCAGCACAGAAGCTGCCTGGAGGTTGGTGTTGTCATGAGCTGATGGCTGACACAGCTCAGGCGTGGAGCTTAAAGGATTGTAAAGAAAGGACTCAGATTTCATCTTATGAAGAAATCTCTGAAGAGTGCTGAAGACAGGCGCCATCTCTTTGTCCTTGGTTTTGACAGTCTGTTCAGAAGGACTCTGGACTCACTGTGCTACCATGTGTGTTTTTCACACATGGCATGGAGCTCAGGTTGTTGCCTTGGCTTGTCTGTTTTGGAATGGGCAGCTCACACCATTCCCAGCTCCAGAGTCACAGCGGCACAGGCTCCTGCAGTGTGCAACGACTAGTACAGAAAGCTACCAAAGCTGCCCCAGGAGCACCCACAGGGGCTTCCTGCTCTGCCACCTCTGAGGAACGCTACACCCTCCCTGGGGATGCTGCCTGTCTCCAAGCCTGATTGACATTAGCTCAATTTCTAGCATGCATCCCCACCTGCTACCGTCCCCTGTCTACGTGATGTGGTTGCTGACTGTAAGAGACAGAGCCCTCAGCAGGCAGCCTCTGATATGCCCCTAGCCCAAGGTGGCCTGCCTGCACTTCAAATCACTCCTGGTATGATGTGTTTCAAGATGAGCAGCAGATAGGATTGCCTTAATGAAAGCAGAGCCCTGGGACTCCTCATGCTCAGCACCACGTCGGATCTGTTTGCAGAGCTGTTCTAGGCATGCTCTGCAGCACTACGACTTAATTCCAGAAGCACACACAGATGATACCAGCACCGTTCTAGCAGGGACGTGGTTAGGCTGATGTCACGGTGCTTGTTCCTGGCTGTACGAGCAGCCTTACTGACTTCACAGGGGAAATGATGTAGAAATAAATGATTCCATGCTAAGGGCACAAAGTTCCACAGAGCCAACACATGCCAACTTGCAGAGAAGTGTTGTGTTGTGTGGCTCAGGATGCAGCACAGCAATGATGGGGGATTTGTGCTCCATTCACTGCTGTTCTAAATCCATGTTATCATTTCTGGGATTCTAGGAATTGCCCTGATGGTGCCATGTAAGCATATGCACAGTAGTTCAAGGGAAAAGTGCTACGCTGAGTGCTTCTTGATAGCAAGCTGATTTCTTCATTGTAGCTTTGAAATAACTGGATTTCAAGCAGGAGTATCAGTCCTGGGGGACTGACAGCTGTGCAGATGATGTGATCTGTGCACAGCATGCTCACTGCTTGTTGCATTAGGACTTTGGAGAGGGGTGTCTTTGGCTGGGGATGTCAGGTTCTTAGCAAAGCCTGTCTGCACACAGTCATGGCCTTGTCTCTGTTAAAGGTCACTGAGGTGCTGGGTTCTTAATCCGATGCGTGCCGACAAAGCGGTTTAGGATGAATCAGGGCTCTGTGTTGACTGGCACAGACCCCCAGCAGGGAGTAATCTGCTCCTGCTAGGAACAGCCTGCAGACCTTTGTCATGGCAGAGTTGGGCCAAGTCAGGCTTCATCCCTGCTGTACTGCTTCCAGGAAAGGAAGGGGTTGTAGCAAATGGTCTCTGCCACAGCCACCACGTTGTCCTCATGATGTGCCTCAGGGCAGTGGAGATTCCCCTAGATGCTGGGGTCCACCCCTCTGGTGAAAGCTGTGGAGCCATCACTTCAGCTCCCAGCACCTCCACTTGTGAGGTGCGATGGGGTTTGTTCTCCCTGCCCTCTTTGTGTCAGTCTGCTTGGGCTGTGGTCCTGGTGTTCTTTTCACAGCTGCAAGCATTGAGCAGTTTATTAGAGACAAAAGATGGTGAGTTGGGAGGGTATTTCATTTTCATGCAGGGCAGCAGCTGCTGTCACCTGCACTCTGCTTCCCACATAATTGCTGCTGTTAATGATAACTTCCCTGTTTTCCTTCAAGTCTCATGACAAAGGAAAATTACTCATTTTCCCTCTCCATGATTCACAGCACTGAGGTTTTATCACTTGCACTTCTGGAAGTGGTGGGAGGAGGAAACCCTTTGGATAAATAGTAGAGAGGCATTTTAGTTCGTTTTCATCTCAGCATGTTTTGTAACTCCTTTGTTTCTGCTGCACTCTTGTGCAGAGAAAATCATGAGAGACATTTACTATATATGCCACACTTGTTAAAGTGTAACAATAACAGCTCTGAGAATTCAAAACAAAATAATTTTCTTCCCACAGAGCTGAGCTTGCTCTACCTTGGTGACTGTCAGCCACTCTTTCCTAATACTCTGGAAACAAACAAATCGTGGGATGATTGTTAACTAAATGGGTACATGCTCCATTTTTCTTCTTTCTGTCTCAGCTTATGCTTCAAAAAGTTATAAGCCAGGCTTTCATGGGCTCCTTGTTGCCCCGAAAGCTGGTGAATGCACTGTCCTGGGAGACGTTCAGTGTCAGACTGAACTGGGGGTCTGAGCACCTATCTAGTGTAGATAACCGTGTTCATTGCAGGGGAATCAGACTAGATGGCCTTTAAATGTCCCTTCCAATTCCAATGATTCCATGATTCTATGATTTTCCTCTCCAGTTTGACTTTGATTGAGTGGTTCATGTAATTGCGTTGTTCCACGTACATATTGTGGTTCTTCCTTGCTAATTTTGGCAGACCGTGAAGTAGTAACATACCCTAAAAGATGGGCCATCACTGGGTGGTTGGAGGCCTCCCTCTGTGCACACATCTTGGTAGTTCTTTCCTGGCATTAGCTGAGAGTCTCACAAAGGGCTTGTGTAGAGTATGGTGGTCTGGGGTGTGTGTAGGACCTTCAGAGCAAGTGAGACTGCCTGGAGCAGTGAGCAGCAGATCTGGGGCAGGGACTGTGTTAAAAACTCTGGTGAGAAGAAAGGAAGCTGATGGTGTGGTGTGTGCCAGGAAGGAGAAGTGACTGCAGCAGATGTTCTGCTTAGCGCCAGGGATGCAAAGGCAACATTGCAGGTCCACGATGAGAAAACCTCCTGCTGATCTGCTGATCAAACCACTGTGTGGTTTGATGATCAAAACACTGTGTGGTTTGATGCTTCTCCTCGAGTTATGGCCCTTCTCTTGCACAAAGCTTATGGGAAAAGAGGGATTTGGGGGGAGATCAGATAAGTTTAAGCCAGACAGCAGGAATGGATTGTGCTCAGTGGGGCATAGAGCTGCTGCTCTGCCCTGTCCTATAGGGTCCTTCAGTCCCTTTAGGGGACTGAGGGGATCCCTGCATCCTAACATAAGCCCCTGCAGCTGGAGCCTGGGCCTGTGCAGCCTTGGGGTCCCCAGGAACCTGGAAGAATGCTGCAGTTGGTTCTGTAGTGCAGCTGCAAGATGTTTCAAGGGGGTGGGATGAGTGCAAGCATGGAAAATATTCAGACATAAAGCTTTTTTTTTCTTTTTAAGTTCTTTTAATGGGAGAAGTCAGGGATGGAACAAAAAGCTCTTTTTTCTGTTTCCTATTGAAATGTAATAGTCTGTTCAGAGAAAGAGGGCCTTATGACAAGAAAAAGGAAAGAGGCATCTGTGAAAGGCATAAAGCGAACACATGGAGTTAGAAGGGGGGACACTCGTGCGTTTGTTTGATCCCTGTCCTTGCTTGAGGGATACATGTGGGCTGTTATCTTCTCCAGCACGAGAGCCCTTGGTGTAGCCTGCCAGTTGCCTTCAGGTGTTGCTGTGGACGCATCTCTGACTTGTGTGAGGGCTCTCCTCTCCAAGGGGAAATGTATCTCCTAGTCCTTGAGGATCCAGGTAAAAGTGGCCACACCAGTTCAGACCAAAGGCTTGCAAAGCCAAAGGTACTGCTTCTGGTTCCAGGAGACATCGCGAGGAGGAGTCCAAGGGCAGGTTGACTAGGAGAAATGTAAGAGCTACACCTACAACAGGGATGGTCTGTGCCCAGCTCTTCTAGAGAGCTCAAAAGCATGAGATGTGTCTGGATTTTGGCTAAATAGATGTCTTTGATGGCTGCAGGTGCCCAGCCCACTCATCAAACTGGAAATGGAAATTCTCTCTATACAAGAACAGACAAGAGGGCTGCTGCTGTGCCATGTGAGCACAGCTGTTCTGCAGCACACTAACAGTGCATGCCCTTCCCTTGTGGCAGATGTGTCGGCGAGTGTACAAAGGCATTCCGCTCCAGGTGCGAGGCCAGGTCTGGTCACTGCTGCTGGACGTTGAGAAGATGAAGAAGGAGAATGAAGGAAAGTATGAGGTACGGAACCAGCACAGGAGCGAGTGGGGAGGGAGGTGCCTGGGCTGCTGTGGGAGGGCAGGGTGGACCAGTAGTGGACCCACTAAGGACACGGGAATCTGCATCTGCAATGGGCAGGGGGGGAAGCGGGGGATCCCTGTGGGGAAGCTTTTGGGGATAGGGAGGGTGCAGCGTGCGCTGGTGGCTGGGCTGAATCCCTGCAGTGACCTGCTGAGAACTCTGAGAAGGAAAGGCTTAAAGTTAGCAAGGACTGAGAAAGGAGGATAAACTCCTTATCTATGTGTTTGTCAGGTTGGGGACTGCTGGCCAGCTGCTTCCCCAGTGTGCTGGTCCCACGTGTTCTGTGCAGGCAGCTGGTGAAGGAGCTGTTGGTGTTACTGCATCTTTGGGAACAAGAGCAGACAGCTCAATGAAGTTGCTGGCTGTGGTTCCCCAAGCTGCCGGTCTGTGTAGTAGCCCAGAGCACTTGGAGCAGGTAGCCACTAGGTGTAGGTGGTCCAGACCTGTCTATGGACTTCAAAATGTTACTCATTGCACTGTGAAGTATGCAGCAAGATCAGAAGCCTTGAACCATTCTATAAAGGGTTGCTAGTCAAGAAAGCCAATTACGGTGGGGTGAGGACAGTCTAGAAAGCCTTTTGATTAGTTTTTAACTTAGATATTCAGCTGGAAGTTGTTGGCAAGCATTGAAATGGCTTGCATTGAAGCAGCTGGTGTATTCTTTTTATCTTCAGTCATTATTATAGCAGTACTATCTTGAAAGTCTCTATTAAAAATCAATTTCCATTCTTTCTTCTGCAGATAGGAGCAAGGTCCTTCTTGCATTGCTTCCAACCAGAGCTCTTCATCCTGCAGACTTTTCTGTGGATTCCTTGGTATCAAATAAGCAATTTCTGTGGTGTGCATTGAACAGAAATTCAAGCAGTGGTGCTTGCTATATTTCTTCTTTTTTTCACATCAATCCTTAAGGCTGCTTTATGCTGCCTGGCTTCTTTTCCTACCTCGTTTCACAATTAACTTGCATTAGCATAGCTCAGACCTAGCAGGCTCCTTTGCAGTAGGGGTGGCACACGCTTTCCTAGCAGACCTCAGCTTGCCTTAAGAGCCTGCAAACGTTTCTCATAATGGTGAGCACTGGGGTGCTGCAGAGGCTGTTGCCTTTTGGAGGCAGAAATTAAAGTTCCATTTCCAGGAGGTGCAGGCGCTTCTAAAATCCCTGCCTATTACACAGGATGAGGCTAATTCTTATTACAGTCAGTCAAGCATGGATGTTAATAGTGAAGTGCTGCTGGGATGGATTCACATGAGGGGGTGCGGGGAACATGGGTTGGGATCACAGCAATAAGCAGGGATAATGAAGCTGCCTATAATAACGTAGTTTCTTATCATGCTCCCTCCCAAGAAGCTGGTGCTGTGCAGGCAGGGAAACGATCCAAAGAAATGAAAGTCACAAGGAGTTTATCTGTGCTTCAGAGGAGAGTCTGCAGTAAGCAGGAGCTTCAGGATTAATAGGCTTTGCTGTACTCAAACCCCCCTAAAAGCTCGTCTTAATCCTCTTCCTCTTTGGTGCCACCTGCCGCTAGCAATTATCTCTCTTGTTAATTAGCTCCAGAGGCACATCCTGGTGGAGGGATTTTGCTTTTGGAAGGGACTGAGTCAGGCCTCAGCCCATTGACCTCCAGAGACTGGCCCCATGGCTGCTGCATCCTTTTGGGGCAAACGGTGGCAGAAACACATCCTGTGTGCCTTGAGGATGACCCATTGGGAGAAGTCAGAAGATGCCTAAGTACAGTTAGTGATAGGCTTTGAGAGAGATGTCTGTGCTGTTCTGATAGGGAAAACTGGAGGGAAATGTGGGGAAATCTGAACTCAAGTGACAGATGTGTGTGAGCCATTGTGTTACTTCAGGCAGACTGTGCGTTGTGAAGGGCAGGCAGAAGTGCTGGAAGTACAGGATTTAATGCCGTGAGATGATAGCATTTATCTGATCATCATTTCATTGTCATATTTGCTACCTTGCCTTGTCTAGTGCAGGCAATAATTCAGAAGCAGCCCTGTGCTGTTGCTCCTCCCTACAGTTGCTTTCATGGTTAGACTAAAAATTCCTGAGGGAGTGTTGGCTGCGCCTGGCCCCACTGTGCTGGATTAGTGCCATGGGTTGGGCAGGGCTGGTGGGCATTGCTCTAATACCTCCCGAGCACTGACAGGTGTAGGGTATCACCACCTCATTAGGAAGTCTGTCCCAGTGTTTGACCACCCTCATGGTAAAGAATTGTTTCCTGGTGTCTGTGTGTCCACTCTTGAACTCCGGAGTGCACTCTTTATTCAGGTGGGCTTAGCTTTCAGTCTAGTTTGCTTTTGGTTTTTTGTGGGTTTTTTTTGCAGTGGACTTTAGTCTTTTCTGTGTAACACTGCCTTAAATGATTAGCTAGCATAGGGGAATGTGAGGATTCTGTTTTGAGCTTAGATTCAGGTCTGGACTTAGCCAGTTCCTTAAAATTTGCACCGATCCAAGAAATTATCCCAGAACTACTGTTCTAGGATTCCTCAAAATTAACATGATTCTCTTCTGCATGGGGAGTAAGGATCACTTTCCAGAGGAGTTGAAGTCTCAGTACTTTGGACTTCATTATGACTGAGCCTCTGAAGAGCTCAGTGTTGTTGGCGTACATGCATCTGTTTGTTTGCTTTGGGTGTGCATCATTCCTCAAGCACCAGCAGAGGACTTGAAGCTTTGTTACAGACCAGAGAGAGTGCCAGGCTGGGTGCCATGAAGAATCCTGTGTTGTGGATGTAGGGGCAAGCAAGAGGCTGCACAATGGGATGAGCCAAAGCAGTGCTATCTCTGTGCTTGCAAGGGGTTTTGGGGCTGGTAAGATGTGCTGGTCCACGTCCTGCTGTGCAGGCACACGTGCTGCTGAGCTACAGTTGCTCTGCCTCGGTGGGAGGGCAAGCTTGTGTTCGGTTTGGTCGCTGTTCTTCATCCCTTCACCCCCAGGTCACTGCTCGCTGCTGGGATCGCTCCTCAGTGGCTCTGCATCTCACAGGCTGCCACTTCTACCGCGGGGAGATGGCTGCATATCAAGCGGTGCAGGCGTAGATGATGTCTGACCCCTTCCTCTTGTCTGCCACTCTCCCTTCCAGCAAATGAAACAACAGGCAAAGAGCTGGTCCTCAGAAATCAAGCAGATAGATCTGGATGTTAACCGCACCTTCCGAAACCACATCATGTTTCGGGATCGCTATGGTGTGAAGTGAGTACCACTTGAGGGGCACATGACAAGGCTTGGGCTGCGGGCATGTTGTTCAGCTGTTGAGCTCTCTTTTTGGGCAGATCCACCTTGGACCATGCTCAGCCCCAGTTCTGGAGCCTGGCACATCAGTCTGTTGTGGTGCTTTGGCCGTGGAGGTGCTGGGCTTGCAAGTGCAGAGGGCTTGTGAGGAGTCCCTGTGGAGCAGGATGAAACGTACGTGGCCTCTGTGATGGATGGGTTTGGAGAGGTGCCCTACATACAGTGTGCATACCATATGCACTGTACTGCATATCCATACAGTGATGACTCCCTTAGCAGAGACAGAAGGGAGAAGCCTGCTAATGGAAAGGTGATATTGTTTCCCCTGGGATTAAAGCATTTGGTGCCTCAGTGGCTTCCAGACTGCAGGAAAACCATTGCCCCCCTTCCAGACCTGACACACAGGTGTGTTGAGCTCAGTTTGTATGAGTGGCACATTTTAATGTCCTTTCTTTCTCTGCAGGCAACAGGCATTGTTCCACGTCCTGTCGGCATACTCAGTGTACAACACTGTAAGTAGTAAGCTAATCCAGTTACAGTGAAAGCCTTGTCCTGATACACGTATATACATCCAGCAGCTGTGTGTATGTCAGGCAGAGTCATGCCAGCTGAAGTTCTGATGCTGGTGTGCATGGACTGCTGTGATGCTTGGGCAGAATAGGTCTAAACTGGCTGCTGAGTGCACTGCCTCCATTGCAAGGAGGCACAAGTGACTTCAGGTGGCAGTCAAAGGAACAACTGCTCACTGGTCTATCTCACAGGTCTGGCATCCTTAAAATCTTGGGTAAACCTTTGGAAGATGCTGTTGAGCAGATAGCACAAATTCAAAGGGCTTTTTAAAGGCCTGGCTCAGAGCGGGGCTCTTGTTTTAGTCTGGGAAAAAGAGGGAGAATGGTTTGTGTGCTGGTTTTAACCATCATGTGGAGTGCCTGGAAATCTTAAAGCCTTGCAGGTGGGATGGTGTAGACCATATGGCAGACACTGTAGGCATATGGGAACTGTAAACTGGAGAATAAACAGTAAATACCTGAAAACTGGGACAGAACTTAGAGGAGAATGGGAGATGCAGGCAAGCTGGGTTTCTGATAACAGAGGGGCCCAGGATCCATGTGCTCCCATCTCCAGGTCTTCCCCACGTGCCCCTTTTCGCCAGTAACAAATCATGAGAGTCTGATAGGGTTGCAGAGAGAGCCACAGGCAGCATGCAGCACGTGTGCCCCTTGCTCTTGCAGGAGGTGAGCTACTGCCAGGGGATGAGTCAGATCGCAGCCATCCTGCTGATGTACTTGAATGAAGAAGATGCGTTTTGGGCACTGGCACAGCTTCTGACCAACCAGAAGCATGCAATGCATGGTAAGGATGGCCGGGATGTGGGCAGCAACTCTTGCTGTGGGGCTTGCTGAGAGGAGGCTGTAGTCTGCTGTGTAATTTGGCCAGGAGAGCCTTGTTTCTCCTTAGGTACTAGCTTAAAGTGAGCATAGCTTAATTACGTGGCTGCATAAACTGAGCATAGAGGTGAGCTCTGCTTCAGGCAGACAGGCTCAAGAGAAGAATGTAGTTTATCAGCACCAGCCTCTAGTGCTCTATAATTAATGCAGTTATATAGGTGATATCTCCCCTCCAAAGTGCTTTGCCCTTGGCAGTCATTTAACTCAAGCTTACAGGTTTATAAGAAGTCTAACAGAAGTGCATCTAAGAACACTGCACAACACTTTGGTTTCAATATGCCATGAGCTACATGCCCTTAAGTTTCTATGAAGATGCAATTCCACTGAATGGGTTGTATTATTTTGGTTCAACCACATTAAAGTTCCTTTCATCTTGTGGTTAGCAGTCATTTGTGCACAGAGGGCAATTTCAGGAGCAAGCGGCCAGGCCTGATGGTCTGACAACTGTGGATGGCTCTGTGAAGAAGCCTACACCCAGCCTGGTCTAGCTTTGATGCTCCCTGCTAAAGCAGTGCTTTCTCTATGATTCTATGGCTTTCACTTGCAAAGCAGGAAGAAGCTTGTTGTAGGCTTGCCGAGCACATCTCCTTCCAGATAGCAGGCTTGTGCTGCATCCTTGCTGGCACAGCTGCACAGGGGATAAATGTCTACAATATGGGGCTGCCCCATGACCCCTCCTCCCAGCTCCTCTAATTTTTTCCTCTTGTCTTTTTTTGCTCAGGTTTCTTTATTCCTGGGTTCCCAAAGCTGCAGAGATTTCAAGCTCATCACGAGCAGATTTTAAGCAAACTCTTTCCGAAACTGAAGAAGCACATGGTATCTCTTTGTTATCAGTCCTTCACAAAGTCACATTTAATGGCAAAGCAAGTAGCGTGATGCTCTGCCAAACATATGCACAACTGAACGTAATTCTAACCCTATGCTTCAGCCACACAAGGGCAAGCATTTAAGCTGTTTTTTCCATGAATCTTGCTGAGGGGAATGGCTACCATTTGCTTGCTGGTTGTCATGGGTGCAGGGACTGCTAAAATCTGAAGGCTGCACAGGTTGAGCAGCTGGCATGACATTCAGAGGCTGGAGGGGTGTCTACAGGGCATGTCAACTGTGGTCGAAGGCTGCAGAGACTGCTTTGTAACACCTGCTCCCTTTTTCCCCCCCTTGCATTTGCTTTAGACATTCAGTATTCATTGGTCAGGCTGCTAAGAGCTTCTGGTACTCCCAGGGGTTCGGTGGCTCAGCTCCAGGAACAGCTATCCTCTGAGACAGCTTCTGTCTCTTGCTGCCAGAGGGCCAGGCCCAGCCATGCCAGTGGAACAGAGCCAGAATGTGTTTTCACTTAATTACAGCCACTGGGGAGAAAAAATGAGCGGGAGGTGGATGGCATAAACTCGAATAACTCTGCCTAGGTTGAAGGTTTCGGAGGTGGAGTTAATGGGGGGGGCCAAAGAGGAATGAGCACAACTGGCTGGGCTCTGCAGGTGTGGGTTTGCTTGTGGGATGCTTGGGGTTCCTCATTTCTGTATGCTCCAAGAGGCCAGGATGGGAATCGCTATGGAAACTCCAATGTTGATCTCTATGGAGTACATGGGTTTGGTGGGTTTGGTTCCTGGGAGCTTTCCGTAAATCCCCAGAGCAGAGATTAAGGCAGAAAAGCTCTTAGGAATCATTCCCTGAAGCTGTGGCGTGGCTGGAGCCTGGCAGGCTGTAGATAAGTCCCACAGATCGCTCAAGCTGAAACGCGCGTCTCTGCTTACTGTCTCATCCTAGGACAAGGAGCAGATGACGACAGGGATTTACACCACCAAGTGGTTCCTGCAGTGCTTCATTGACCGGGTGAGAACCCCGTGGGCTGCGTTCTGCTCTGCCACCCATGCATGCCAAATCTGTCTGGGTTTTCTGCTCGCTAACTGTGGAAAAAAATCACATAATTTTAAAATTCTTTTAGTAATACATAAGGCGGAATATTATGCATACTCTCATAAGGCAGAAAATTCAACAGTGGAGAAGCTAAGAAGCTAACTGCCTGTCATTCACTGAGAGTGACAAGCATCCTCCAGCAGCCACATGCGTGGGGAGAACCGTTCTTCCTCCCTGCTCTACTGCAGCCGTGTGAGGGCAATTAACATCACTTGGGCTCTGGAAACATGTATGGGGAAGAGCTTGAGGCATAAACCTGAACAAATTGCACTACAGCAGTTGCACATAAATTAGTAGGCCACGTACTGGAGACGTGAAAGCATGAGAAAATTACCTTGATGTGTCCAAGGCCAAGCCAAGACTGCCTTATTTTTTGGGCAGCCTTTTGTTTGCACACATGAACAACAGATCAAGACCAGTTGACATTTAGCACGTCTGTGTGTCCACAGTCTCAATTTTCTGCTTCCCTGCCTCCTGTAAAGCAGAGGCCGGCCTCTTGGGAGTGAGCTCAGATGTGTGCATGCAGAGCCTTGTTGTCACTACAAGCTGTACAAAATGCAGAATTCCCTTAGCAACAGCTGTACAAGAGCTGCTGAAATCAGTTGCACCGAACTCTGGAGAGCAGGTGTAGCATCCTAAAACCAAACTTTAATGTCACAGTCAGACCAGTATGAATTTCATTAGTGGCGATGTGCCATAAATGCTGGCTGACATCCCTGGGAGATGCTCTATCATTTTGAATACAAGTTCACTCCTGTTTGTCAGAATGGGACCTGGTGTTGATCAGAACCTTTTGCTGACGTTGAAAGGAGGTCCATCAAAAGCTATCAGGTTTGTTAGCTTTAAGCCAGAGATTACAAAATAAGGGTTTGCATTACAGATGCCTTACTGTGGGGTGTGTTTCAGTGCAAGGGGACACAGTCACACTGCTGACCTCTGTGCTGTCAGCCTGTAGTGTCACTACCTTGGTGCTAACAGGATGCTTTATGTTTATGTTGAGAACAGACACCTTTCACCCTCACCTTGCGGCTGTGGGACATCTACATCCTGGAGGGAGAGCGGGTCCTGACAGCCATGGCTTACACCATTCTCAAGCTGCACAAAAGTAAGTGTTTTGTGTGATGGGCAGGCAGTGAGCGGAGCACGAGCTGCCACGTAGCCGCTAACCAAGGGAAACGGTGCACGGGTTAGCCTAAGCTTGTGCTGCCATCCAAAGGCAGTGGTTTGCTTCTGGCTGGAACAACTTCTGCACGGCCGCTGCCTCCAGAAAATTTTAATTCTGATGGCAGACAGCAGTTTCAGCCTGGCTTTGAAATTTATCTGTGCTCGGAGGAGTGTGAGGAGCATGTAGTGTGGAGTATATCAGTGCCCCATCCAGTCCCTGCCTGCGGGCATGGGAGGCGGCCATTGGGCTTTCTCATGGAGCTTTTTCTCCTCCTAGAGGTATTGAGGAGAACTTGCAGAAATGGCCCTTAACTCGTGTACTGTCCTTGATAGGCCCTCACCCCACCGTCAGCCGCCAGCCCCTACTGCTGAGCTGCTGCCCAGAGGAAGTGAGGGGCGGCATGGCTGGCATACACAGCTCCAGGTCTTCAGCATGAAAAGAAGGGCATCAGGACACCTGGCCCAGTGGATTTCACACTTCACCTAGTCAAAACCAGAGCAACGCACCCAGTACTTGTTGACTTTCCAAAACAGCTGTGGAGTCAAGCTGAGCCCCTGCTCTGACCCTGCTGTGTTCTCTGCCCTTCCCCAGAGCGCTTGCTGAAGATGACGCTGGAAGATCTGCGGGAATTTCTGCAGGAGAAAATTGCTGCGTCGCTGCAGTATGAGGATGACGCTGTCATAGACCAGCTGCAGGTGTCCATGAGTGAGCTGCGCAAGATGAAGTTTGACCTCCCCCCCCCCTGGTGGGTAGAGCCACCAGCAGCTCCCTTGTCCCCCTGTTCCCCTTTGATTACTTACATATTTTTAATATATTTTCTTAATTTCTTATTTTTGATTTTTCCCTTATTCGTATCATCGCTCCCTTTGGTGCAGCCAAGCCCGACGAGTTCCCTCGCAGACCCCTGGGCCTGGAGCTCTCCCTCAACCCTCTGGACACGAAGGCCAGTGCGGCAGCCAATGGCCAGAATGGGCTGCTGGGTGAGCACCCCTCTGACAGGGGCACCGCACAGCCTCCCAGCCACCAGGGGACGGCCGTCAGGACTCCCGATGTGCCAAGCAGCCGGGCCCATGAAGCAGCTGACAGCCATCCACATCTCCCGTACAGCGAGGGGCAGCCGACAGAGGACGTGGCACAGCGGCAATCTCCAAAGCCGAGCGAGATGCAAGCCTTCCCCACCAGCCTGGAGGATGCTGTGAGGAGTGGGGAATCCACCCTGCACACTGGACATGGGGTTGAGCACGAGGAGCATCGTGAGCTGCACCATGAGTCGCCCAGCTTCACTCCCTCCCTGTGCAGCTCCGTGGGCTCCTTCCACCCTGCGTCAAACGCTCCTGTGGACACACCAGCTGGGGAGGCCCAGCCGCCTGAGCAGCATTCCAGCATGGACCACACGCCAGATCTTGCTGCTTGTGGGCCGCCTGAGGAACAACAAGCATCCTCCCTGCATGGGGAGGAGGCCACAGCACTGCAGAGGGACATCCCTGAGGATATGGGCGAGACGCAACATGGAGTGATACTAATGAATGGAATGGACTCAAAGGCCTCACTGCCCAAGTCGGCGTCCACGGGTGAGCTTGGTGGCCTGCAGCAGGGCACAGAGATGGCGCTTGAGCGAGGCTTCGCTGCCCTAGGCTCGCTTGCCCCGGGCAGGCCATCGGGCAGCAGCACGCCTGTTCTGTCAGAGAGCGTGTCACTGGCCAGGGGGAACAGCCTCCATACCGTGGTGAAAACCACCACCCGCCTGCATGTGGCACATGTGACTGAGCAGGACTTGGCAAACAGAAGGCAGGTGGCACTGCCCTGGCCAGAGGCCGCCCATCCCCTGGCTGCCAGCTCCCTGCTGCCTTCTGCCAGGTCAGACATGGGGGCGGTCCAGCAAGGCACCCAGAAACCGCCGAATGCACTGAAAGCACCGCGCCCACCCCTGAGCCCCAAACCAAAACTTCCCCCACAGGTTTCCAAATCCCTGTCAGAGAACAGCTTCAGCCCAGACTCTCATCCCGCTGCACGGCTGCCCAAGTCGGTGACGTTTTAGTGGGGTGTGGGACTGAGCTGGGGGCCGGAGTGGCACCAGCCCCACGATGCCCTCAACACGGCTGTTGCCTGCCTGTGGTGTCCCATAGAGCTGTGCTTTGGTACGAGAGCCAGGGCTGCAGAGCCCAGAGCCACCAGCAACCTCCGCTTTGGTTTGCATCCATGGTTTCCTTTCTATGGACAGAAGTGCTTGTGTTTGGGTTCATTTGGGGAGAGCAGCAGAGCTGGTTAATGTGTGCTCTTCGCTGCCTGCCCCCTCGCAGCATGGAGCTCCAAGGCTCAGGGTGGGTGCAGTGATGGACATAAGGCAGTGGAGTACAAAATACTTAGCAGGAGGCTTTCCTTCCTCTGTAGCAGTAGGCCTTTATTTCTTTTTCCAGACCTGCAGGAAGCAGCAGCCCTTCAGATGGGGCTGGAGCATGCCAGTAGGCAAGCACCACTGCCCAGCAGTCTATGCAAGTCCCTTCCTCCTGGTAGTCCCTTTCCGTGCCCCTGGCTGCACTCCCAGAGAGGAGGTGTTAGCAGCTGGTGGTGGTGAGCTCTGGCTGTGACCCCAGCAGAGGACCCTTCATGTTCTCCAGGTGATGAGGATGGTGGTGAAAGTTGAGCCTGGGTTGCAGGTCCAGAGCAGCAAGCAGGCTTGCTGCCTCAAACTGACCAAAGGGGAGAATTGGCTGCTGCCCTGGTGAGCCTGAGGGCACCGTTTAGCTGCAGTGCAAACCCCCGTCACGCACCTTGCCTTTGCCCATGGGCTGCTGGAGGTGTGTGTTCATGTCTCATTGTGGTGCCCAGGTTGAAGCCTGCTTGTGCCTGAACAAGTAAAATTTCAGGGTGGAGACACCAGAGAAGCTAGGAAGAGGGAGCACACGGCCCCCAGTTTTTCTTTGTCCTAGTTTCACCCAGCCAGAAATCAGCAACCAAGAAAGGAAACCTGGGTACGGAGGTTTGGAAGTTGATGCCCTAATGCATTGCCACAGGACAGATGCCCCTGCATCTGTGTGCAGTGGAGAGCCCTGCAGTCCTGTCCTTTTCCCACCTTCCTTGGGACCACGTGGGATCCAAGCCAGTCCCTGCCTTCAGCACTTTTTTCAAGCAGCACTGTGTCCCCAGGATGTCACCACCTGACTGGAGGTGCACAGGGAGCAGGGCAGCTCACCCCACTGAAAGAACCGAGCCAAACCCATGTGCCCAGCACACAGCAGCTCATTGTGAAGGGATTTCAGCAAGAAGGGGAGCAGCAGGAAATGAGCTCCAGGCCAGATGAGTGGTATGTGACAGTGCTTTGTGGCAGAGGGGATGGGGATGTCACCTTTTGGACAGCGGGTGAGACCACTGCCTGTCCCTCCAATGGCAGACATGGGCCAAAGCTCCTCTAAGATCTAAAGGAGACTTTTGAAACCTAGTTTTCATCTCTTATTTTCATCTCTCAGGCTGCTGCACCATAGCAAAGCCTACCCAGAGACTAGGAGAAAACATCCACTGAGTCCCTTTGGGTATTTACCGGGTTGTGCATGTGCTTTGTGCACGTTATCAGTAGAGCTGTGGAAGGAGCCTGCTGCTGCTTCTGCAGCCCTGCTCTGCTCCAGACCTTGTTCCCTGCCCATCTGTGCAGTGCAGGGCTGACCTCACAGCTCCTCTGCCAAGTGCTGCCGGGGGCACGCAGTGCTGTTGGTGAAGCACTTAGAAGTGCTATATGGATGCTCAGTAGTTGTGTTTTAACACACCATGGGGAAGAGGTGGTTAGGAGGTTAAGGCAAAAGTGCTTCAATTGGTTTGATTGGTGTGTTCATCAGTAATCGTGCAGCGGTGAAAGCTGTTAGTGTGCCACAGTACCTGGGCAGTATATCAGGACAGGCAGCAATTGCCTTCCATAGCAGCTATATCCTGCCTGGACAGGGGCTAGAAGCGCCCCAGGGGCTGCCGAGAGCCAGCAGCACACACTGCTCTCTGGGTGCTGCCTCCCTTCCAGCTGCTCTCGCTCCAGTGCGTGTCCCAGTGCCGTCCTCATCCGCTCCATCCCATAGCAAAGCCATTGTGACTGTGAGCAAACTCAGGAAGGAGCTCCCAGCTCCTGGCCCTGCCGAGCTGCCCCGCTGCAGGCTGTGCTGTTCCCTGGCCCAGTGCATGGTGCAGGTGCGGTGTGGGCAGCAGCAGAGCTGCAGGGCCCAGTGCCAGGGACAGACCTCGTCCTCACACCACAGCCGTGCAGGGCCCAGCGCTGGAGGCCGGGGCTCGGCCGTGCACTTTGACAGCCCTGCTACCGTTGGCTTTTGTTTTACTTGCTATTCTTGTTTACAGCGTGGAACGCTTCCTCCGTGACTCTTTCTAATGTATTATAATTATTACTTTAAAAAATATATCGATGTCTGTGGTTGGTTTTTTTGTTTGGTTGGTTTGTTTCGTTTTTTTTGTAAGGAAGCTAGATGAAAAAACAAAAGTCACTCGTTCCTTTTAGCTGTGATCCAGAAAGACTATGCATAGTGCTCTGTTTGACATGGTGGTAATAGTGAAAGGTTAGTGTAAAGCTGCTTTCACCCCCCCTCCTACCCCCCCCAGTGCTTCCTTGCAGCAGCCGTGTTAGAGGCAGGAGGAAGGGCTGGGCTACTCATAGGTGAACGTGCAGATGGAAAATCGCTCCAGTTCTGGGGCAGGGCCCGGTGCTTCCCTGACGCGTGCAGAAGTGTGAGCTTCCGTGTGTGCAAACAGTGGAGACGTTAGCTGAAGCAGCAGTCGTGGCTGGGACAGAGCTGCATCCCAGCTGATCCTGGCTCTGTGCCTCCCTCCTGAGGCGGCAGCCAGGGGGCTGAGTGGGGCCCAGCAGCAGGACAGGAACCCGCTCCTCTCTGCCTCCCTGTGCTCACAGCCCAGCGCAACCCTTCTGCAGTGCTTTGCACTGGCTCTGTTGCAGTGGGGAACCCAAGGCTAACGCCGATTTCCCTGCCTGAAGCCCTCAGAGGGCCATGCCTGGACAGAACGGGTGTGCCCTAGCGCAGCATCCGCTGAGTCAGGGCTGATTCATGCTGACGCCATTCACTGGTGCCTCTCATCACTAATAGCATCCTGCAGGAACTGCGTTGTGGGCAGCACCTCTCCCGCACTCCACCCTCCACGTCCTTCCTGCAGGCTGCGGGGTATTGCAGCTGTGTAGCAGAGAAAGTGGCCCTTTGGTATCAAGCTCCGTGATTACACCAATTGCTGGCTCCTCCACTGCAAACCCAAAGCTACACCAGCAAGACAATGCCAAGAGCAGCACGGGAAGTTTGATGGCTCAGTGGCTTTTCTCAGAAGGGCAGGGCTTTCCCCAGGGTCATGCTGGGCTTAAGCCATGTGGTAGGCAGAGCTTTGTTCTCTCTGCACCAGCTCACTTGGTCATTGAAAAACAGACCTAGGAGTTGCTTAGTGGCATCCTGGTCCCTGCATGCCACGCAGGCACTGGATTGTACCTTTCTTGCCACAGCAGAGTGGTGGCACTGCCCTGGTGCTGGCACCAGTACCTTGTGCACCTCTTGCCAGCATCTTCTGGCTCACACATTTACCCAGGAATCAAGCACTGTCGTGCTTGTCCCATTGCACTCATATAATCACAGAAACATAGAGCCATAGGATGGTTTGGATTGGAAGAGGCCTTAAACACCATCCAGTTCCCATGCCAACTTCAGCAAACTCAGCTCAATTCAGACAGTGTCAGAACCTTCAGCAAACACCAGGAACTCCTCCGTTTTGAAGTTACCATCTCTTGTTGGCTTAGGAAAGTGCTTCTGTTGCAGCTATGACTGACCAAAAAAGGTATGAGACTCGTTCCAGCACTCCATCAGCATCTTTAAGAGCTTGTAAGCAATTACATCAGTTGACTCAGCTGTGATCTCTCTGAACTCTCATCTCTCTCTAGTAGGGTGTGAGATTCTTGAATGGTGCAGGAGAGAAAAGTTTATTTGTTCATTCTGAGAGAGCTGAATCTGAGCAGAACAGAGCTACAGCTTCAAAGAAGGCCCTCTTCCAGCACAGGAGATGGAGCCTCAGTAATTGGTGTGATATTGTCTGAAACCTTCTTGGTCACAGTGTTTGTACTTGCCCAAGGTGCACATCACAGCACCAAGTGTAGTCCAGCCTTGCCACAGCCAGCTAAAGAGATCATGGCAGCCAAATGGGAGCAGGTGTGCAAACTATAGCAAAATGCACTGAGTACTCAAGACACCTGGCTATACAATGTGCAGCTCTTCAGAGAACTGCCTGTTCCACTTACCTAAGCTCACGCCACAGCATCAGAACAGAGAGGGGCAACAAACTCCTTGCCATAAGGGAAAATGAGTTATTGGAATATCTCAAAACCACATCTTATGGTCCAGAAGTACAATGCCTACAAGGAAATTCCTAAATCAACTCCAACTGTAGTAAGTCCTTCTATAGCCTTACGGTCACTGTAACGGAACCATGTAACCCTGATATCACTTTCAGACTCAAGAAATTCAGCTACTGAATGGACAGTATTCAACTCATACTCAATATGCAAACTTGTGAATACTAACATCCTGTTATAGCTGCTCTACCAACAAGATGCTCTCCTGCATTCAGACCACAAGCACCAAGTCAGCAAGTCAAAATATCAAGTCCAAAGCAACAGCTCCAACTGAGAGAAGCAGCTGGGCCTGGTTTTTGCCTACCTTAATCTCACTGCCATGCTGTAAAGCTGCCATGATTGCTCTGAGACTGGCCTTCCTCAGCTTAAAGCCAATGTCCTGGAACAAAGACGTGCTACTGAATTAAGCAGCAATCTCACAACGCATGATTTGAGAGGAAGGGCTGCTGTGTCAAGCTTTTAGCACCTCCTTTTGCTCCCAACCTATCATCTCCAATTTTCAGCATAGAATTTTGCTTTGCAACTAGAAGACACTTGAGCAAACTCAGGTAACAAGTGTATTGCTCAGATCCAGAGCGTTTTTGAGCAAGAAAACTTGAGCCTAAGTGATGCAGAAACCTCTTTGAAAAGGAAGTGCTCATACTGTGGCTCCTTGCTCCCAGCCAAACTGCTGAAGGATTTTGTGTTCTGGCTGCTACTGCTCTAGCACATCCCTTGCAACTGTGGTTTGTGTGCAAGAACGTGCTGACATGGCACTTTGCAGCAGACAGTCTGGAAAGCAAGCTCTTAGTGCAAGTCAGTTCTTGCCCAGGTCGAAAGCAAAGATTGATGCCAAGCAGCGTTAGTTCTTTGTTTCTATCACTGCACAACATGGCAGAGCACAGGCAGTGGGGTGAGAGGCAGCTTACAGGGATGCTCCCAGTGGGCAGTGGCTCTGTACTGCAGGGCAGAAGGGTTCCTGTACCCATTTTGCTACATGAGGGATGTGACTCATGCTCTGCCCCTGCCGCTCCCAGCCTCTGCCTCCTTGAGCACTTACACCTCTTCAGGCCTGGGCTAGTCCATGCAGGATGGTTTTCTACCACCCCGATCACCTCTCTCCTCTGGTGCTCTCCCTGGGGTCTGCTAGCGCAGACACAAGTCCCATCAGCCTGCACAACAGCATGGCCTGTGCTGGAGAAATGCCACTGGCCCCTTGTACAGATGTACTCACAGTGGCTGATGGCAGGCATGCCCACAGGGAGGCCCATGCACCAGCCTCCAAAGGACAGCCAGGTTTGGTGACCGATTATACCCTGCTGACAGCCAGGAGCAGCCCGAGGTGTTTACACTAAGCAGGTGTTAGTGTCAGCCAGGTGCTGCAGGGAAGAAGGAAAATTCTGCCTCCAGAACACATGAGCACTTTGGAACTGGTGCCAGAAAGACAGCTGCCCGCTGCTGGGCAAGGCTGCAAGCAGCCAAGCAAAGTACCTTGGCCAACGACTGCTGCCTTTTCCAAACCCTGCGCTACCATAGAAAGCTGGGTAGAACAAGAAGCCGTCCTCTGCTCCTACCCTGCTTGAAGTGCCGCTCAGGCCAGAAAAACCCAGGAAGCACCCAACTGGCACCAGTTCTAAACGCAGTTCTCAGCTCCTCCCTAGTGCTCCAAGGCATCACATCTGAGCTTGTAACAATCCCACACGGTCTGGGGCGAAGGCAAATTGCCCAGGGCACTGCTGAGGACAGGCTCAGGCTGGTTGCACTCTGCTACCCAACCAAAACTTGGGGGCCAGCAGTGGATTTCGGTGCTAATTAAACAAACGCGTGTGACAACAACAGTGGTGCAGCAGAACTTTTTACATAAAGGACAAATCCCTGGATGTGAAAATAAGCGAGGCCTTGTGCAATCACAGCTGCTGCCTTTGGCACCCTGCAGCCCGTTAGCCGCCAATCTGCAGGGCACAGAACCCACCTCTGTTTCATCTCTGACTGTTCATTGGCACTGCCTGGGGATACCTGCGCAAGATTTTTCCCACAGAGGCCAACAGATGGCCTTTAACCACCTCAAGACCTCTTCAAACAACACTCGGCTCCAGGAAACAACATGTGGGCTCACAGCTGCTTCACAGAGGTTTGCCTTGCACCCATGTTGAAATCACTGGCCCAACTCTGTTGCCTTTCTGGTCTGCAGCACAGTGGTGGTTCACTCAGAGATGAAACCCAAGAATCTCCCCTCCCCACTCTCCTGTTCCCTGTGATCCTCCCAGAGCCACCATTGGTAGCAAGCTCTGGACAGAGCCATCAAAACGGTTTGTCGAGACCATCAAATAATAATTTACTGTGATTCAATCTGTAGCTTTGTACAGTTGCCGGGTTGGGAGGAGGCCAAAGGAGGAGGGGATGGGGAAAGAACCAAAAGTCGTCTGCTGCCGGCCTTGGTGAAGTGCGAGATAGTCCTTGGAGGGGCTGGCACTTCTCCCGTCCTCTTCCTCTCTCCCTCCCCCTCCACTCCTCCCTGAATCCATTTGTTTCTTCCTTCGCATCACCTCTTTCCTTGTGCTCTGCACAGCGGACACCTCTCCAAGTCAGGGTCCAGTCAGCTGAAACATGAGGGAGAAGAGCTGTTAGCACCCGCTTGCTCTCAGAACCAGTCGCTGCCAACCCTCACGCTTTGGGACAACCCTTGCATTTGCATTTGGGACAACCCTTTCTACTTTCTGGCATTGCTTGTTTGCTGGAGTCACCTCTTGGGGCTGCACTGCCCTAAGGGCTGTACGTTGCTGTATGACAGGAGCCCCAGCAGCAAAACACATGCTTTCTGGTCTCAAAAAGACCACTTTCTCTCCTGCCCACGTGGGGGGATCTGCTACAGGCTGTGCAATTCATAGAAGCATCTTAGCATGCCAGTGCGTCTCTGTGTGTATTTACATGTCCTCCTCTGCCCCTCTAGAAATCACCCACAGCCAGGAAGCAGAAAAAGACATGGGCAACTCACTCTATTAGCAGAGAACAAGCCCCTCCTTCCCATGGCCAGCCTCTCTTTTGAAGACGATGCTGGTGCTGGCCACCCTCGTGGTGATGGGGACCGGCTCCTGGCAATCCCTGCATGGGGACTCAGCCCAGCCCGTGTGTCCCCACTCGCTGTCAGCTGTGAGCCAGAGCAGGAAATGAGCCCCACGCTCACATCCCCATCCGGAGGAAACGCCACGGAACATCTGGATGTCCTGAACATCTGGAAGCCTCCCTCTGCAGCGATAAGCATGCTAGGCACAACGCAGCCCCCAGCTGGCCGGCCTGGGGGAGCATAGGGGTGGAGTGCTCAGCCCATAGGAAGCAAACACTGCCAGTGCCGCTTGCTTTGAAAAGAACTCTGCTATACTCATGGCTTTTTGCCTCCAAAAGCAGTGAAGGAAAAACAGCTGCCCACCTCCTTGCTCAGTGAGATGCTCGCAGTCTGTGGAACACAGGCTGTCACTTTAGGATTCCAGCAGTTGTAAGAAGGGACAAAAAGCCAGTCGGGGACATTTGGGATACTCCCCAAATGGCATCACTCCAAGGGCAATGGCCATGCAGGCTTTTCTCGCAGTCCCTGTCTCTAGGAGACAGCCTTCAGGTGTTCCTTCTACGTGGCCCTGGAGCACTCAGCCCTGGCTGCCCATCTCCTCCTTTCCAAAGGAGTGACTGTGCAGACAGACGTCCCCTTAATGTGGAAGCCAACCACATGGGCATTCTGGCCCATGGCCACCCAACCCAGGCTAATAAATAGCAGCTTTCCTTCCCTGCTGTCCAGCAAGATTGCCATGACTTGAATACATACATCGTTTAAAATAAAAAAAAAAAATTAAAGAAGAAGGAAAAGAATAATAGGCAAGTGAACGCAGCAATCTGCAAAACACTTTTTGGCTCCATCCCACACAGTTTACAAAAGCAAAACAGCTCCCTGATGTCTAATTTTCAACATTGCATCAGTTTCAAATATCCTGGGGGATGTATCTAACAGGAAAACTCTTCTGCTGAACAGAGGGCTTTCAGAGTCACATGTATCTGCTCTGGAGCTGTAGGACAGTGCAGTTGATGCAGCGCAGTAGGAGGCAATGTGCTCACAGCTCTTCCTCTGAGCTGCTCTAAGGCCAGGCTGGCGCACATGGTGAGCTGCACACCTGGAGCACCAGCATCACTCCTCTCCAGCACGGGAAGGAGCTTCCCTGGGGACGGCAGGACAAAACATGCATTTCTTTCAGTGCTCTGCAGGATTTTGTTCCGCTGAGTGAGGGGAAAAAATAAAAAAAATCCTTTCCTCCCACACATTTCCTCAGGAAAGTGGGAAAACCTGACTTACCTTCTGTTTTGACAGAAGATGCTATTTCAGTCAACATTTTTATTAAGAAGTAGCCATCACTGAAGTTGTTTCTGATGCGTGTTTGCAGACGAGCACCCCCACCCTGCTTTCTGTACACTCAATCTCCTGCTCCCAGAACTTACCATAGTCACGATATCACGCATTTACAGTTCATGCAGCCAGGGCCACTCTCATCTGGTGGGTTCAGCTTGCGCAGTTTATGCTGACGGATCTCCCGCACTAAGGTATAGAAGGCATCTTCAACGCCCTGCAAGAAACACACAGCGCTTTGCTCCAAGCAGGGCAGGGCAGCGGGGAGAAGCGATGGCTCTGCCCACCAGTGAGGAGCCCCAGCACTGCCTCCAGGCAGCATGGACCAACAGCAGCCTGGGGCTGGGCTGGAGATCGTGCCACCTGGATTTATCTCCCAGTGCCATAACTGAACTCAGGCCATCGATCACAGCCTGCATACAAGACGAGGCTGCAGTCAGCTTGAAGCTGGGTTTTCTGGCAGCTTCATTCCCAGCATCCTGACAGTGGTAAATCAGTGCCTGTGCTGGCGTGCTCTAATTCATGCTCCCTTCCCAGCTTGCTGCCATGCCGAAGCTGTCAGAGAGACTTACAGCACGCTGGCTAATGAGCAGCTGGAGCACTGCTCACCTGGCACTCCAGCACACAGTCAGCATGGCAGTCCCTCCTCTGTCCATCAGGGAGGCCGTGGCTCATCAACCTCCCCCTGTCCTGGGTCTGGGCAACATTCTCCACTCGCAGGCCTTAAAGCCCTAATGTCTCTCCTCCTACCTGTCTGGTTTTGGCCGACGTTTCTATGTAGGGGATCCCATAACTCCGGGCCAGGTCCTGCGCTTGCCGGGTCTCCACTGTCCGTGCTGGCAGGTCACATTTATTTCCCACCAGCACCATGGGAACATCATCTGAGTCTTTCACCCTCTTGATCTGCTCCCTGCCAGAAGAGGAGACGCCAAAGTGAAAGGAGGAAGGGCACCAGCACAGCAGCAAGGTCACTTCTTCACCAGGAGCTGCTGTGCTACAACACACCCAGTGCAGAGCTTCCAGAAGCACGTGTGCAACCACAGCATGTAAGCAAGTGAACTCCCAATAGCTAGGGCACCTTTGGAAAAGAAAACTAAACATGCTTCTGTCTTTTAAATGAAGCTGTTTGCTAAATTCAGCTTGCAGTTATGGCAGTCTGCACAAAGACAGCCTCCTAGTATGGCCCAAGTCAAACAAAGCAGAACACTCCAGCAGCTACCTGTGTACTGCAAACGTTTTAGACCAAGTGAGCCCTGAGTGGGTGAAAGTCACCAGGAAAACACCTGCAAGCAGAGTCTGCTGAGCTGAGAGAGCAGTGTTTGGCAGCTGCAGCCTTTCCTGCAGATGCACAGACAATATTTGCTTCGTTTCAGCTTAGTTCAGTTCACTCAAAGTTGAGAAACCAACTGGGAACCAAGGAAGTAGTAACAGTTCTCCATTCCAACCTCTGATTGGAAGGAGGTGGGCGAGGATGAGATCTACTGCTTCTACAATCTTCAGGCCATTACGGCCACAAACAATGCACTCTGTTCCCCCACGACAGATAATAACTTCCTTTGTTTAATACATCATTCAAATTGGGACACAGAACAGCTTTTTTTGCTTATGTAACCAGAACAATTGATGTGGTTTTATTTAACCAAACTAAGCACTTTTTTTTTTTTTTTTTTAAGATGATGCTTTCTACGTTTTACTTGAATTCAAATTTCCATCCCAAAGCAGCTGGACATGCATCACAGAGTCAAAGAAAAAACCAACAAAAAACCCACAATCATCTTTTTTTAATACAGTAGAACCTAGAAATGAGGTCTGAATATATGTTGGATATGCCATAAAGCCACTTAGATGTTCGATATAACATCCTGACCATCAGACCCCGGCACTAAATTTAGTGCACAGTGCTACACTTAGCTGAAAAGAGATACCTCCTAATGGCCCCGAACCAGTGAGAGTGAGTGTTTCTCTGGGGAAAATTATTCTAAAAGTGCAAATGCAAAGAGCACATGTGGAATGAGATTAAAGCTAGTGATTTACATCATGATTAAAACCGGGGCTTGAAATCGAGCCATCTTCTGAGTGACTCACAGGCACCAGCCCCAGCACAAGGCAGTGGGATGAATGCTACCAAATCCCTCAGGTGCTTCAGGAAAATCCCATCCTTTGTCCTACAGTTCAGCTCGAACAAGCCAAATTAGCCCAACGCACGCAGTTACCGTGCCGAAATGAGTAAGGCAGGGCTGTGTCTGTGCTGGGAGCTGCAGGATGCCTTGGCAGCTGTGCTTGCAGCACCACTCCTGCCTGTCAACCTCCGGATGAGATCCTTGTTCCCCACCTCTGCCATTCAGCTCCAGGCACCGGGCAGGGCTGGCTCAGGTGGCAGGGAAGCAGGCACGGGCGGAAGCTGCAGTGAGTCATTTCCTACACTGCTCTCAGCCCCTGGGGCTGGCTCCAGGCATCTGTCAAGGCAGGACTGGAATAGCGGGGGCTGCTGCAATTTGGGCAGGGCTTGGGGTGATCGGTGGGGTGAAATGGGATACCACATGCTGGTGGAGTCACTGGCAAGCTTTACTGATGGGGCACGCAGTCCCTCAGAAGGCAGAGGAAGCAGTAGCCCAGAGGCACGTTTTCATACAACTCCTCAAAGCAGGCAGGTTGATGCCTGCGAGCCATCCCGTGCATCCTTTGCAGAGCAGAAGTTGCTGAGATCAATTTCAGTAGCAAAGCAATTCCATTAATCAGAGAGGGAAGGGAGGGGGTCGTAAGGGATCATCTCTCCCTTTAGTCACCATAAACACTTAAACATTACATTACCGAGTCCCCAGGGGCCACAAGCAATCCCTTTGGATGGGTTTTATCGGAGTCACTGACATCAGCCGTCTGCTGGGCCTCTTCCCTGGAGGGCTGCTGCTCACACTAATTGTGTGGGCAGCACTGATCGAAGAGGAAAGGCAGGGTGGGAGCAGCAGAGATGCTCACCTGTACTGGTGGATGTCCTCAAAGGACTTGGTGTTATTAATGGCAAAGACGCACAGGAATCCTTCCCCTGTTCTCATGTACTGGTCTCGCATGGCACTGTACTCCTCTTGTCCTGCCGTATCCAGGATGTCCAGCAAACAGGTCTCTCCATCGATGACGACTTGCTTTCTGTAGGAATCCTGCCAAGGGGCAGAGAGAAGGTCAGCCAGGAGGCCTCATGGAGGGCAATCCTGCTACATGTAAGAAGTGCTGCTGGGTGCTGGAAAGGCTTCTGGCACCTAATCCTGCAGCTCCGGGCACTGCATGCCATTCTGAGGGGCTGGAAGAGGGCACACACAAAGGGAGGCCGCTGGCAGTCACGAGTGTGATCTCTGGGGTCAGCAGGTGCTTAACACCACCTGGAATTGCAGCATGCTTGACATGGAGTGGGCACTGGGGGCACTCACAACCAGAGAGGGAGCAAACTGGGTGTGATAGTGAACCTCTTGTCGTTTGAACACGAAAATAACAAAGCAGGCTGCAAGGAGGGTGTTTCCCACAGCCAGTCTGTGCCCAGAGGGGATCTGGGAAGGGTGAGGAGCACCATGGCAGGTCTTTGAAGCTGTGCTTTTCTCTGCAGTGAGATGATTACAACTTATCGCACATGCGAGGAGGCCCAGAAAGCACCAAGAGGGCTTTCCCAGGCTCTCCCCCAAAGGTCTCCCAAACGCAGCTCCCAGCAGCCGTATATTGGGTACAACCTGGTGACTCCAACTCCCAGCCAGAGGATGAAGCTGAAACCAAAGGTGTGAAAAATGCACAGGTGTGATGGTGACAGAGTAGTGACAATGTCACTACTCAGATGGGCTTTGACAAATAGCCCCAAAGATGACAACAGGCACGGCAAAGGTCACTAACAGACTGGCAGCAGTGCAGGAAGAGAGCATGGATTCTGCCCTTTATTTACTGCGACATAAACACCACCCTCCGGGACTCATTAAAGCCTTTCTCCTTGCAAAGAGCACCCTGAGATCAGCCAAGATGGGATCTGCTCCACGCTGACCTTTTCAGCAGGCAATTACCCCATCCTTTGCCACCACGCTTCTATCTACATAGGAAGCCCTAGCAGCTCTGGGATTGGGCAGCACGCCATGCAATTCTCATTAACCTGTCTGTAATTAAGTGTTCCCTCCACCACCACTTGCTGCCGCCTCTCAGGTGCAGGGCAGTGCTGCACAGGGCAGACCGTGCGTGTCTGTCTGCCACACACATCTGCCACTACTCCCTCCCCTCCCTACATCCCAGCTCACATCCAGAGGACGAGTGTCCCAGCACACACGTTCACATGTTATCTCCAAGTCCCCGCTTACAGGAGGTCTCACAGCCAGACAGCACATGATGAGAAGTGACCCCACACTGTCCTGAGGATGCTGGCACCCCATTCCCCTTGCTGGGCTGGAGATCCTGCAGATTCTTTTCCAGCAGATTGATTTAAATGGGCACAGTGTTAAAATGCGAGCCTGGGACTGCAGGCGTTAAGACAGGACACTGGGGCTGCTCGTGGGAGCAGAGGACAGTCAGGACATCAGCACTACACCACGATGGCAGGAGGCCATGCAGGCATATCCCCAGTGTCCCCACAGCCTTCCCTGCAGCTGCCTCACTTCATCTGGGTCTACATGCCTCCTTCCCACATCCCATTTGCAACACCTCCTTCCCCTGCAGCCCAGCCCTGCCCTCTGCTTCTCCTATCACCCCTCTTCTTTTTTGCATACTACTCCTCTTTAGGGCCCTGTGTGCACAGTTGGATGCTTGCACTGATGGAGAGGAGAGGAGAGGGGAAGGGAGGGGAAGGGAGGGGAGGGGAGATCCTCTGTCTGATAACAAGTGAGAGATGAAGGCATGGTTAGGTAGCAGCTTGGAGCTGCAGTCCCCCCCACAGCAGTGTGAGAAACATGAAAAGAGCCACTTGTCCCCAGCACTCATGGCATGAGTGGGCAGGGCACGCTGTGAAACACTACACAAGGTTTACATTCCCGTGGCATGTTTACATGGACTAAATTCCCTGCAGGGTACGTACAGCTGGAGGCACACAAAGGAGGCTGAATCCCAGCACATTACTGGGTCAGAGCTGCACCTGCCCACTCCAGGTCTGAGGTAGCAGAGGGACCTTCACACCTCTCCCACTGCTCCCCAGAACCCAGCACTGATGGCTCCCAGGGAGGTGCCCCTCCACTAGCAGCTCTTCTGCCCACAGCCACTTGGCACAGCTCTCTAAGAAAGCAGCAGAGCCACCCAAACAGCCATCCCACCCCAGGAGATGGGTGTGTAGCTCTCACTGAGCAGAAGCCGCACAGGAAGGCAGAGCTGGTCACGTCCCAGCCACCTCTGGGGGGGGATGGGGTCCAGGTCTGCAAATCTGCAGCAGGAGAAGGCAGGAGGGACACCGAAATGGAACGGAATAGACTGACACGACTACAGGGGAAGAACACAGGAGGGGAGAGGAGAGGGGAAGGAGGCAGCTGGCTCCTTAAGCAAGGTGCGACACTGAGACTCAGGAGCCTTAAAATAAATTCCAGGCTCCGCTATGGGCTCTCTAGGTGACCTTGCCAAATGACGTAATAGCATGTGCCTTTAAGTGCTTTCCTCCTTCCAATCTGTAGGATAATAAGACCACTTCAGCCCTTCTACTGAGCCTTGCCTCTCTTGTTTATTTAAGTGCTGAGCTCTTCAGGGTGGGGACTGCACATACAACACTTACCAGAATAGATTTCTGACCCCAGCGGGGACCTTTTAGGCATTATGATAATAATAACAACTGCAGTAACCACAGCTGTATTTATACACATCTGGTAGAGACTCCTCCAGGACTGCAGGCAGGGAGGTTGTTGTCTGAGAGGCGTGACAGAGCTGTGAGTTGCATTCCCAGGGGAACCTACTCCTCACACAGAGCAGGGCAGGAGCAGCCAGGAGCCAAAATGCGAGCACAGCACCATGCAGATCTCTCCCAGAACGAGGCGTAAGTCACGCAGTGGGTAATTAGCATCACTCCAGCAGTGATGGAACAGTGAAATCAGCTTGATAATTGACTATGTTTTAAAAAGGTAAAGAGAAAAAAATCTTTGTTGCTTATGTTTGTAATGTAGAAAACTGGATTCTGAGCACTGAGCCCCTTCTGCACAACCAATAGAAGCACAAGCTGTAACAAAAATGCTAAGTCACAGCTTGAACCAGTGATGGAGCACCTGGTGGGAAGGCAGGACCAACCAGGGGAGCTCAGGTGTATGCAATATACCTGAGTGATCAGAAGGGGGGGAGCCAGGATCCACCCCTTCCCAGACCTCTTTTAAGGGTTAGCAGTAGAGGCAAGGGGATCTTGCTGGACATCCCTATATATCTGAGGCTTTCTTGAAGGTAAGTAGCTTCTTTCCTTTATTTCTGTGTCAGCAGCTGTTGCATTTGAACAAGTGCTCACTTGCTGCAGCCTAGGGCCATGCTACTCTGCTGTTATTGCTGTGCTTCCCATCGTGTTACAGAGGCACTTGGCTGATTCTCCAGATAAGTACAGGACATGGCAGATCCATGCTGTCTCAAGAGATCCATTTCTCACTCCTTGCAATGGAGGGTGTGCAGAACTGACTTTGCCAGCACAATCTCTCTTTTCTGCTTCCTGCTGGAGAAGGAACTCACCATGTTTTAGAGCAGGATAGAGACCTGGAACTCAAGGCAAACCACAGAAAAGCACTCCCTGTTTTCCTTTCCCAGAGCTATTTCATGAGGTCTGCAAGCCCTAGGGAAGAACCACAGCATTGGTCTTCCTACTGCAGAGCTCATCCATAACCAAGTGTTAGGTGGCCTGAAGAAAATTCATGAGCTCCCTGCTTTGCAGAGACAAGGGAGTGTCTCTTAAAAGAAATTCAGCAGTCTTTACCTCTATTTGGACTCCTGACCTATCTCATCATACAGGACATACAAAAGTCATCAGAACCAATTTCATCAGTAAATCTCAAAACATCACGCACAGGAGGTCAGTATCCTTACTTTGCACAAGAGGAGAAATGGAAGCACAGGCATAAAATGGCTGTTCAGTCTCAAATCTTTACCTGCTCTCTATGCAACCGCCTCCTCAGACAGGAGGAGCTCTGTGCTGCCCATCGGGCCCTTGAAGCTGTGCCTGCTGCCGTGTATGCTGTGCTATCTCTCTCCAGCAGACAATACTGTCCTTCCTCAGGAGACACAAGTAGGACACTGTGACCTCTGAATTCACATGCAGCAACTTGGAGCAGCTTTACGAAGCAAAGGAAGATCCCTGACTGGGTTCAGTCCTGAGTCCAAGCCGAGCACACTTCAAGTTTGCAGCGAAGTGCAAAAAAGCAGTATCAAAACAAGTAGACAACTGCTTACCTCTATTGTGGGGTCGTACTCATCAACAAAATGGTTCTGAATGAGCTGTATTGTCAAAGCGCTCTTCCCGACACCTCCAGCTCCCACTACTACCAGCTTGTACTCGGTCATCTTCCAGCTGACCCCAGCTCAGGGCCTCCAGGAGCACCACCACCTGCAAGGAGAAATACAGCCACCACGTTAGGAGAGTGAGGAGCATAAACCAGTGGCTGGGAAAGGCAGAAAAGTGGGCATCCATGTACTTGAAACATGAGTTTGCTCTAGCTATTAAATTCTTCCTGTGAGGTATTCTGCTCCAGTATTGCTCTGGCCTCCCAGCCCAAGCTCACAGATGTACCCTCTTGTAAAATGTGGTCAGTGACAGAGATGATGGGATGACCCAAGGGTCGAGGATTTTTTGTATGCTCCTCCTCCAGTACACTGACTACCCTGGAAAGCAGAGAAAATGATATTTATTTCACTCTGTTGCCCTGTGCTGTGCCTCCAGAATGCACTGCCTTCTATGATCCCATTCTCTGGGGTCTCAAATGTGAGATGACCTCACCTAAACCATGAAGCTTGCTCTAAAATTACAGCAAAGAACTGCAGCATCCAGAGCTATTTCACCTAATACCCTCTACCAGCAGCAAAGGTTACTTCAAAACAGCGAAAGAAATCAATCAAACTGTATACAGAACTGCCCAATGTGTAACTCTGACACTCTGCAGTCCTTCAGGCTGACAGTCTGGATGCATCCTGCGTGTGACACAATGCATGGGAGATAAGAGAGGGATAAGTTGTAGGTAAGGAGACCAAAGAAAAAGTTGTGTAAATGAGAAATGAGAATTTCAGCTCTTCTTCTACTGAGAAAGAGGAACTTCAAATGGAGCTTACCAGAGGACTATTACAAAACCCTGAAGGCTTGAACAGAAATCCCCCTGAACTTACCAACCATTACAAAGAGATCTATCATGCAAGTTCAAATGGAGAGAGAAACAAAGAGCTTTAAGTGCTCTGGGAAAGGCTGTGAAGAGCAGGGATCCTAGCAGCTTAAAACCCAGCAGGGAAATTTGAAGAAAGCACATTTAAAAACATTAAGGCTGAAGGGTGGTTCCTGGCCATCTTTAGTCAAATTGCTGGTAAAGCAAATAACCAGGAAGGGGCACGGCCCCTTTGAGCAGCACACAAGCACTCAGAAAGAGGCCACTTGCTCAGCTCAGAGCTCTGGGAGCACAGTATTTCACATCAGATGATGCCTAGCAGTGTGATAATGCTGGCAGGAGCTGCTGCGTCCCCTGGAAGATGAGCTTTGTTCAGGCGGTCGGTACATGGTGTTCCTGCAATGGGCACTGCATCCAGCCCATGTCTGCAGCTACTGAATTTGCTAACACAGCAAGGATCCAATCTAAAGTAGGGCAGAACTTTCTGACTTCAATCCCCATCTGACTGCAACCTTAAACCACTCAGACAGTTCAATCACCCACCAGTGCTGGGGCAGTCAGACACAGCCACTGCCTGCCAAAGCCCTTTTCTCAGTTGCTATCTCAGTGGCAGGAAGACAAAGATCATGTCCTTCCCTGCACTCAGGATCTCAAGGAAAAGCAAGGAAATGGCCGCAAAAGAGCAACCAGAGCTCAAACAGGTGAGACCTCTGGTCCCACACCAATGCCCTTCTCTACTGCTAGAGAAGCTAGGGAGAAAATAAGGTGCAAATGATGAGATACCCCAGGTCCACGCCTTCCCAGAGAAGTCTGATGGATCTCTGTTCTTGAGGCTGGGGAAGAGATTGGTTAGGAGCCATACAGCACCATGTGGCAGAGAGTGAGGCTCTAAAAGCCAAGGGAGGTTTTCAGCTTAAGAGTTCTCCAATCCCTTTTTTTTTTGGGGGGAGCAATTCCCAGATAGTTTCACTGAAGAGCAAGACTGAAAGTCAGCTCACCACCCGACAGTCACAGCCTGCTTTGTGTGTTGCGCAAGTGGACGGGACAACAAACTGCAGATGTAACTGGAGTGATCTTTAACTGCAGTGGAAAGTTCTGTCCTTCGGGAAGTGCCTGGTTTCAACTTATCTGCAGGGAAATTTTCTAATGAGTTAGAGGTCAAGGCAGCACTGAACAAGCTGAAGAGTGCGCATGCAATGCAAAAGTGCTCCTCCTACAAAAGAAAGTTTACATACAAGAACTCTGCAGCTTCAGTATTCGCTGACTCCCACAACACCCGGAGGATGCTGGCAGTGATGAGAGATGGTAGCAGACATTCTCTGTTAGCCCACAGCAGTGTTGGATGCACCGGATGGAGACGTGCAGCCTGGCGATTGCTGTGAAAGCTTTTTCTGATGTGAGAATTTGCAGAGGAGGAAAAACAAGTTTGCATTTCTCAGCAGCTGAAGTGGAGCCCAAACAGAACTGACCAAAAAATAACAGAGGAAAACACAAAAGCACAGCTTCCCAGTCCCACGCTAAGCAAGAACAGCAGTCTGCAGGACTAACCAAGTTGCTCCCTGGTGTTTTCCACTCCTACCCAAATGTACCACCTCTGCGGTGCCCAGCATTGTTCTCAGCAGCCAGATCCCCAGAAAGTTGTGCCAGGCAGTCCAACAAAAAGCTCAGCAGGATCCCACGGCTGGGAGCCGTTCAGGAGCACCATCTGGGAAGAGGAGGGCTGGAGTCTGAGTGCCAAGCCAACAGCCCTAGCATGGAGCTGGAGCTGCTGCTGTATTTCCTGACCTCGTGGATTTTCTCTCGTAGAGAGAGGGCTCCTGGCTCCCATTCAAAGCTGTCTAGGAAAGCTGAGTGCTTCCGCCTGGCAGCGCAGCTGCTCCCAGCCCAGTAGCCCATGAGTCCTCCCCCGACGCTGTGGATTTCCCAGGCAGCAGGAGCCACACAGCTTCAGGAAACAAGAACCATCTGCCAGCCTCACTGGGGAAGCAGGGAGAGCAAGCGCCTCGCCCCAACCCCAACAGGCAGTCGCATCCCATCTCTGCGTGTATGGAGGGGATGGAGACTGTGCTGCAGGCAGATGGCACAGCCCTGTAAATCCTGTGCTGTGTGTGCCGGGCAGCACCCAGGCTTTGGCTGCAGGAGCAATGAGAGAGGTGCTTGGCACAAGCTCTCCCAGTAAAGAGACTGAACAGCGCTTTTGGACCTAAAGCCTGGAGGCTACGGATGCTCCTCGGGACCACAGTTAAGTCTCTGCTTTTCTGCAGAGAATGACCTGATGTCCTGCAAACCCTCTCCTCTTAAGCAGGGAGCTGCATTAGCAGAAGGAGAGGTAGTTCTGGGGACCTGACTCTCTGATGATCACAGCTGAATTCAGTGCAAAGCTGGGACAGCATAGAGAAATCTCCAGAAAATCATCTGGCACAAGCAGAGATGAGGAACTCAAGAGGCTTGGCCCACTTCTGACATCTCATCATGTCAGGTGTCAAGCAAAAGAGATATGAAGTGGATTTTCAATGCATTCATTGATAAGGAGGCTCTCACATCCTTCAAACAGGATCTCGCTGGAGGAGCTTTCTCTGCTTCCTTCCTTTCATCCCATTGCTTTGTTGTATACCTTAAATGGACACCATCCAAGTAAACAAGCCAAGAGACAGACTTTTGCACAGCACTGCCACAGAAGCCAACCATGGTGGAGATTTCAGAAATATTGTTTATTACTGAACTATTACACTCTACCTGTCAACAGGGAGTTCATTTAATGACATAAGTTATCAGTTCCACCTCTGCAAATATCTTTGAATAGCATTCACACTTCACGTCCTTTCTTCCAAAAGCCCTGTCCACAAGAACTGAGGAATGATTAGACCCAAAATGCAATTCAGAAACTCTGCTTTGACAAGGCAAACCTTGCGGGCTCACTCTTGTGACTACCCAGATTCCTCCATTTGCTCGTATGCAACACTGTCACCAGTGTTGCAAAACACAGCCTCTGAAGGGGCTGTATGAACTTCTCCAGCAGTTTAAAATGACACGTCATGTTTCCTTTCAAGGGTCAAAACACTGACGTTCTCAGCGACCTGCCCAGCCTGGAAGACAGTAGGAAAATGAGGCTGGCAAGCTGATGCTCTGGTATGAATCACAGCCTATCCACAGTGTTTTGTTTTCATTTACTTGCTGCTTTTTAAATTAACAAAGAAGTGGGCTGCAAATCTAACACAGTGTTTGGCTGTTGGCTTGCTGGCTTCATACTCAAAAGCTCAGATAATGCAGCCCCCAGATAAAAAGAGAGAGGGATGCCAAAGATGTCACAACAGTTGCAAGCGGTGACCCTGCTTTGGAGAAGCAACAAACGTCCTCCATTAGATGTTCATCAGCATGCACGAAATAGCTTTGCACAAGGGCTTGAGCAGACGCAGATATGTCCCCACATGGTGCCCAGCAGTGTTTCATGTCAGAACACATCTGGCAGTACAACCCCTCTAACCAGGGACCACAAAGAACCTCTGAAGTCCCTGCTCCTCCTCCCTTGCCATCACGCTGACAACATCCCACAGGCAGTGCTGTGCCTTCAGCCGTCGGTGCTTTGCCAGGAGAGGGGCAGATGGCAGCAGGCAGTGCCCAGGTATACTATCACACAGGCCAGAACAGACAGGAAGACAAAGGAAACGAGATGATGCCTTCCCCACCAAAACTACTGCCAGTTTTCTATTCCCTGGTTTGCACTTCAGCTGCTCACACCGCACCCTGCCTGATGGCTTTATTTAATAAAAGCAGCAGCAGCACATCACCTGCTGTTGGCGGTACCCTGCTCTGACTGTGCAGATCTCCCTGGCCCTCTTGAACTGCAAGTTCAGTGAAGTACTTTGTTGCCAACTTACTTTGTAAGAAAAACATCGGGGAATCACAACTCTGCCTAACTGCTTTATTAAGCTACCAGAAACAGTAACAACCTGCATAAATATCAATAACACACCAGCTGTCCAAGAGCTTTCTCTCTGAATCAATTCTCTATGAAGAAATCACATCCTAGCTATCGTGGGCCATCAAAATGATAACATTCAACAGAAAGATTAGCAGGCCCCTTATCTCAGGAGCTTATAAACATCACCTATCTGTAATACAGCACTGCAGCCTATCCCCAAGGAATGCTCAATGCAGAAAGTAGCACTTGCCATCAGCACTTGCGGCTGATAGCCAGCATTTCTGATCTTGGTCTGAGCGTGAGAACAGATTTCCTTAATTTCTGATTACACCTGCGTACGCTGGCAAGGAGAAATTTTCAGCAGCAGATGAAACCAAGTGCACTTGGGCTGCTCACATCCATGCAGCATGCTGTCAGGTGATGCAATGTGCTTGCAATTTGTGGTTGGGTCTCACTTTCCATCATTGCTGCCTGATAACAGGGTGGGATTACAAAGGATAGCAGAATCATTAAGGCTGCAGAAGACCAGTAAGGTGACCAGGTCCCACCCTCAGCCCATTCCCCCCATGCCTGCTGACCGTGTCCCTCAGTGCCTCATCTCCAAGATTCTCAAACACCTCCATGCTATTGTTCCACAGTAGCCTGGTCCACTTGGTGACTTGTGGAAGTTCCAATGCAACCTCTACTTGCTGGTGAACAGAAAGCGGCAGCGCTGGGGCGCAGCCCCTTCCAGCACCCACCAGTGTCCCCATCTCCCTGAAGCAGCAGCCTGGCTCCTTGCTGCCTGTGCAGGGGATTGCTGCTGCAATGATGCAAGGGACAAATGTAGGTATTTACCCCTAACCACCAAGCCAGTCACTGCTAGAGCAGGGGTCAGTGTTGATGGGCAGAAACACCATCCTCCTAATCCTGCAGACTGGCATAGCCATGCAAAGGAACAGGCCCAATCTCATCATCAGTGGCAAAGCCAGGAACTAAATTCAGACAAGTGACTTCCAATCCAGGGTCTTAACAGGAGACAAAAAGCTCCATGTGTAGGTTTTGGATGGGAAAGCCGTTGGTTCCCCGCCGGGTCTTTGTGTTTGGCTGTCAGAGCTGACAGCTCCCCCGCCGAGCTGAGCTTCCATGTGCAGAGATGTTTGGAGAGGCAGAGTAAATCAAGTGGGAAAGCCCAAACTGCTCTCCAATTATCCTAATGAAATCACAACTGTGTCACAAGCGCAGGGAGGGCGCAGAGATGCTCCAAAGCACAGACCCAGTGGAACAAGAGAGGAAGAGAGCTGCTGCCAGAGGAATGGCTGTGACACAGCAGCGCTGAAAATCCAAGGGCAGAGCTCGGTGTGCTTGGGGAGGTTACAGACAACATTCTGCTTGCTGCCCAGGAGGGGCCTACTCTGTGTTTTGGCAAATGTTTGGTGCAGGTTTACATCAAGACTGTTCACTGGCCCCATCACTTCCATGCAAACAGACTGTACCACACGCTCAAGAATTGCATTCCCCCTCCTCTCTCACCCCACCCTTCCCCATTCCTCCCAAACAACTGCTAACAAGGAAAAACTAAGAAGCCAGTTTCAAGAAACACTTCTAAGCTGTAATCCTTTAGAAAAACTTGCAGCAGAATGTGTCTGGTTGTTCAGCTTTGTGCTTGCTTTAAAGCCTAAGCATACGAATTTTCACAGCATATGGACAAGGAAATGAGGTAGTTGGAACTAGGAAGTTGCAGGAATTGTTTTGCTATTACTTTTCTATTAAAAAAAAATCATGGAAAAGAACCTTTTAAAAAGGCCAGTTTTTTAGCAGATAGTACTAGAAGAGTATCAGAATGCTTTGGCCTCCAGGAACAAAGTGGTACATGAAGCACACGCCTCACCTTACTAGAGATATTGCAGCAGAACGCTCCAGACAGGGAGATGGGGGGACAGGGAGCAGGTGAGAAGGGCTGGAGCCTGCTGGTCAGCAGCAGGAAATGAGAGGAAGGAATGAGATGGTGGGAGACCGCACACCCCCAGATTCACTCACCCTTTGGATGGCTAACTGGCCCTGCAGAGAAATAGGGTCCTCAGCTCTGGGGATGGCTCAAGTCCCCCTGGAAGGAGAGGAAACAGAGAGGAGTGAGCAATGACAATGTCCTGGCTGTGCAAAGGAGAATATTCTTATATGGAGCCTATTCTGCAGTAAGAGTAACGGCTCAGCATCCACGCTTTGGTGCGGCTGACGACCCACCCTTCCCTACCAATACCCACACGCTGCTTCCCCTGCCACTCACCCAGCAGCCGATTATTTTTGGCTCAGGGGATTTCCTGGGCCTGGCACAGCTTGTCTGCTTAGCAACCCTCAAAAGAACTCTTTTCCAAGGCCTCGTCCAGCCTCCCCTTGAACCCACAAAAGCTCCAAACCCTCATCATACTTTGGCAAGGATCCCACAGGTCTCTTCCCCAAGGAGCAAGAAACCATCCCTCTTGTTAGTGCACAACCTGACTCCACCAAGCACTCAATCCCCACCCGCCTTCTCTCACACAATACCACAGGCTGCTAATCACATCCTCCAAAGTTCTATCTTTCCTAGAGAATTGTGGCTCACAGCCTTTTCTCCCCCCATTTTTTAAGACAGGGCAGAGCAGCACAGCTGCAATAGTCTCCTCTTTGTTGCATGTATGGGAGCAAAGGGATCGTCTCCAGTGGCATGAAGGAACAAGAGTGAGTTCCCTTCTTGCCTTTCCATTCCCATGGGGACATCGATAAAAGCTGCTCTCACAACTCATTCAAACACAGAGCCCAATGGAACAGCTCGAGCGACCCTGAACAGACAAAATCAGATATTTCCAGAGTGTCTCCTTGATTAGTAAGCCACTTAATTTATGTGATCAAATATAACGATCATCCTTCTGCATTCATTTAGCCCTTGCAGAGCTTTTACAGGCACATACCCTTGTTTAGCAGCAGAGCTGGGAGAATAAAGAAGGTACCGCAGCAAAATCAAACCTGCTTTGGCAAATCTGGGAGAAAGAGGCAGGAAAAATGCAACAGAAAAGCAAGTGAGGGTGCGTGCTGGGGGGCCAAGCGGGCAGCTGGGAGGAGATAAAGGGAAGCAAGCAGGCAGCTGCTGCTGAGCCCCCCTCCTCCTTCCCTTCCCTCTGGGGCACACTATTAACACGGTGACACAATGCTGTCCCGGCCGCACTGCTGGCAAGCATGAATATGCATCAGACATTATGCAGCAGAGTCTGGCGCATGCTGCTGATTTATAGGACAGCTAAACAAACCCCCTCCCACCCAGCACACAGCCACCACGCTCTGCAGCGATAACACTGCACTACAGAGCTGCGAGGTGGGTGCTGAGCAGAGATCTCAGGCAGCTGTGCATGCAGCCATCTGACAGCCGAGGTGGATGGGGCTGCAGGCAGGCAGAGCCCACCGGTGTTGTGCGTGCAGTACCAAGCAACTATCACACAACAGCATTTTGACAGAGAGACAAAGAGGTCTGAAGGTTAAGGCATGAGATCTATGTTTGGATTAGGACATCTCCCTGCTGGGAAGGGAGGAGTCTTCCTCTTTTGGCTGTGGAGTGAGGGATAAAGAGACGCAGGGTCTCCATCCAGCACTGGAACAGGTTGCCCAAGAAGGCTGTGGATGCCTGGAGGCATTCAAGGCCAGGCTGGATGTGGCTTGGGGCAGCCTGGTCTGATGACTGGCAACCCTGCACATCGCAGGTTGAAACTAGATGATCATTGTGGTCCTTCTCAACCCAGGCCATTCTATGATTCTATGATATGCCTTGCAGGCATCACAGCATGGACATGATGGAACACACTCCTCCATCTCCAGCAGGGTTTGGTCTTGCAGCTCTCCCAGCCCCTGAGAACTCTCAGTGCAGCGGACCAAGGAAATAACTCTATTCTGCGGTGAGGAACCCACAGCAATGAAGTGTCACTGTCACATGGGAAGCTTTGGTTGAAGCTGTGCATTTCTGTACCCCTAAGTTCTTGCTTTCGCCACAAGACGGTGCTTCCTGTCAATGGCTGGGGTTGACCATGCAGAGGACAGAAGTAGGATCATTCACAGTCTCCAGAATGGCACCACGGGCAAAAGCAGGAGGTTTCCTTCCAGAATCTCCTTGAAAGCCTGCAGCAACAGGCTCACAGCCAGCATCCAAAGGCACATGAAGGTTGGGAAGAAACCCACAAAAAGTGAGACACCAAACCAACAAGAGATGTGGCTCCACCTCACCCCAGTAGAGGCCACAAGTAGGTCCAGAGCTGGCATCTCCAATGCGCTGTCTGAGGCCATCACACCCCAGAGACCCTGCAAGTCCCTACCTCTTGGACTCAGCTTTCTTGTTGCTCTACATAGAGCAACCAATCAGGAAGAAAAAGGCAACAGGTGGCTTTGAGGGATGAGCATAAAAAAAGCAGGAAAAGGTGACATGCCTTGTGCCCAGAGACTGAGCTGAGAGCACACAGCTGGATGTTTCTGCCAGAACAGAACCAGCAGGCTTGGGGAGAGCTATCTGCTGAACAAAAAGATAGGTAAGTTGTCTGGCAAAATTAGCACACAGCATAACATGCTTGGTACAGGCGTGATGTTATTCACATTAGCAAAATGAAGTAGGAAGCAAGAGGGCTAACGCACTGATCTTAACTGGCACTGTCAGATTGTCAGATGCACAAGGACCAGCATGCTTTCTTTCACTGTATTGTTGATTATCAGCATAGGCAATCATACTTAAAAAAAAAAAAAAAACAAAAAAAAAACGGAAGAGAAGAGAGAAGAGAAGGACTTTTGAACTTTGAACTGTAACACACTTCCCATTATAAACACGGTTAAAAAACTGCATTCAGCCTGGCTCAGCTCCCAGCACATGAAGTTCCTTAGGACAGTATAAGCAATGTCAAAATATGGAAGGTGTCGCAGGATTCTTATGGATCCCCAAATGATCTTTTTCTCTTTTTCTCTCTGCAGTGGAAACCAAAGCCAGCACTGGAGCAAGATCTCATCCTGTTGGCTGTTTTCCAAACAAGAAAAAGGGTTCTTATACCAAAGTTTCAACTTATATTTTGTCCTTCTTTAGCTCTGATATCCCTGCCATCCAGTCAGCAGTCAAATCCTCATCTTTTGAAGCCATGGTAAAAAGCATCATCTCTTCAGCGAAGCCACCTGATCTTATTGGTTTTAATTTTCAACACTTGGTGCACTTAAGCCTCTCAGAATCTCCATACAGAAGCAAGGTAGACCCTCACATCTCCTGGGAAATGAAGGACTAGAAAGACACCTTCATTCAGCCTGGAGGCACAGGGAAAGCCAGCAGAGCCACCAGGAAGGAGCTGCAGAAATGGTAACATTCAAAGAAATGAACCGCATTTCAATGCTAGACTTAAAACAAGTTTTGAAATCTCCTAATTACTCCAAACTCTACCCAAGTGTCCCCTTCTTTTCCTTAGCACTCCCAAGGATGTGCAGAGCCTCCCCGAGGAATTTCTGCAAGAAGAGTGACAGAAAAAAGCCTGTAAATGTTACAAGGGAGTCTCCAGGTTTGCCCACCCTAGTGGAGGTGAGGGAATCTGTTAGGTAATGCGTAGGCAACACAAATGGAGGAACTGCTGCAGTAACAATCATGCTGACTCGTAACAATGTGGCTTTGGTTTAAAATATAATTTTAAAAATAATTGTAAATAAACAAATAAAATGACCATCCCTTCAGTCCAGTGGGAAAAATCCAAGCAGCTCCCCTCAATCCCCCAAAAGATAATAATGCTTCATCACTGTAAGTAAAATCTACCACATTGGATATATGCTATTCAAGTATGGGTTGGGAAGACCTGTTATATGACCTAAATCACTCTGCAAGCAACCAATGGGAGCATCTAATACTGTTACCCTTTCCTATCCGTCCCCATCAATCTGCAAACCAGCCCTGATCTTTCACTGCACTGCTTACCATTGTGTTCAGTACCTGCCCTCACAAACACCAGCGAAGATGCAGGGGCTGAAGCTTCACCCTGCTTTCTGGAAGGGGTTTTGAAAGCTCATGGCAGCAGAAACTCCTATGAGTACCTTGGGCTACAGCCCATGGCAGCACCAACAAGCTGGTGCTGTGTGTGGCCTGAGTTTCCTCTCCAAATATCCTCACCACTGCCCTCAAAAAGTTGTCCATGGTGCCTTTGCTGACCTTCCAAGACCATGAGGGCACTTCTAGAGTTAACAGCAAACAAGAGGGAGAACTGGGTTCTCCCTCAGGTAAGAAAAACAAAACAAGAAAATGAGCTGATGTGAACTGGTGCTGCTGAAAACACAACCCGGACTCATCCGATGAGGCATGCTTCCTTGCTCCTGTCACGACACGATCCATCTTGTGAGCCTCAGGCTGGGCTCAGAAATTACTCATCAGATATGGAAATGAGCCCTCTGAGGAGCCAGTCAGTGAGAACAGTCATAAAGTCTTTGCTTTTGAACAAACAGAAAGAGTTTGGGTTTGGGGACGTGCTTTGCTCGTTTTAAAGTGAATGGAGAACAACCAAACTATCTCCAGCTGGGGGCTCTACTTCACGGATCCACTTCTCTTCAAATGTTTGTTAGAAGGACACAGTGCTCCTTCCTTGGAAAATAAGAATAACTTCAGAGATTAGGACTGAACTGTGATTCTTTATGGTCTTGCCAGTATCATTAGGGGAGACACGAGTCACCAGCAAGGTCAGGGAAGCAATGATGTCCTGATGAAGACTCCCTGCTTCATCTGGCAGCAGCAGACTTCACCAGTAGGACTCCTCAGGGCTCTTGAAAGAAAGTACAGCAGTTTGTCGTGCATAGACATTATTCACACCTAACTGGAATTAAACTGCTTCTTATTTCCCCTTTAAATCCTCTCATATTTTCAGAAAGCATCTCCCCTGAGGACCAAGTCTGTCCATACAAAGAACCTTCAAAGCCATGGTGTGGTATAGGGAGTACAGTTTCTACATAGCTCTCATTGTTCCCACACAGGAACTTCAACTGAAACATTAAAAATAAAAAATAAAAAAAAAGAATTGCATGTTTGCTAAAAGCTTTTTTTAAATAGAAGAAGCCCACAGAAAGCCACCAGCTTGCATGTCAAACAAGCTAACTTTAACTTGAAATGCTACTTGAGCAAAAATAGATGCTGCACTGTTCTGCAGAGTGAATATATTAATGGAAGAGGAAAATTCATCCTGTAACAGCAGGGAAAGCATTGAGCTCTGAAAGCTGGAGCTTGTCAACTGACCCTCAAAATCTATCCTCAAAAATTTGGGCTAAACATTGTTCTGCTCCGACTCAACACCCTCTGTCAGGGGCTGATTAGGATCTAGACCCTGGACTCAATAAACCCCCATCAATCGACTACCTTTTGTAAAATCATAAAATCACAGAGGCTCAAAATGACCACCAAGATCACCAAGTCCAATCCTCAACCCACCCCCAACATGCCCACTGACCACGTCCCTCAGTGCCACATCTCCGTGGTTCTCAAACACCTCTGGGGATGGTGACCCTACCACCTCCGTGTGCCAACACATCACCACTCTTTCTGAGAAGAAAATTTCACTAATATCCAACCTGAACCTCCCCTGGAGCATCCTCAGGCTGTTACCTCTTACCCTATTACTGGTTACCTGGGAAAAGAGGCCCTGGATGCACCTCTCCTGTCCCACATTTGATAAGACTCACGTGCCAAGCCAGAGCTGGTTGGCTGGACCTGGGCTCTTGGTGCCCTCGGACAGGGTGAGAATATCTTGGGACACCACCATCCATCCATAAGGTAGATGCCTATTTACAGCCCGCAGAAGGGTGAAGTTCTGCTGGCCTGTCACAAGTCATACTCTGTTCACCTTCAGTATCACACGATACTTGAAGAAAAGCAACCAGCTTTTATGCTGGTTATATGCTCAGTATATTCCAGAAAAAAACAGCAGACCTCAGGCTACATGGAGATTACTCATGGTTTTGCTGCTGTACCTAAAACAAAGTGTGCCATACAAGAAAGCTGTCCAGGTATAGACATCTTCTGGCTTTGTACCTGTACTAATGTGGTGAGAATGACCCTTTTCTCCCATGAGCTCAGGAGAGAATTCGCACAAATACCCCAAACCAAGGGCCGTGTTAGCGTCACGCACAGCTGTAACAAGAGGTCTGTGTGTATTCTTATCACAACGTCTTAGCTGAACGAGGCAAGGAAACAACACTGCAGGTCCTTATTTGCAAAGCACCAGGTTCCGATTCCCTCAACGACATCCCGCTGCGACGGTCCAAAAAGCGAGGTGGCTCCATGCTGCTGCTGAGTGCCGGAAGGAATGCTGACGTGCCAGCACTGCCAGGCCCAATGGGCACAGGCTTGCACCAGGCTGAGCTCACTGGTGCACATCCCCAGTGCCACGACCTGTCTGCTCCCTGCCCGCAGCCACCGGCACGCAGCACTCCTGGAAGCTCTCTGAAGCCGCATTTGCAGCGACATGTTGCTTCTGAAGGAAAACCACAACGTGCTCGTTTCAAAGCAACCAGCTGATGAGGAACAACAACAGGGAGAGGGGAAAAAAAAACACCTGGCACCACTCCTCCTTCTCTCTCTCATGAGAAGCTTATAGTAATTGCAAAGCATGAGAATCTGAGCAAATGCTCTACTTGGGCAACTGGGGCCATCCCTGTGAAAATATGTGCATCTAGGGGCTGTGAGCGTTGTGCAACCAGCACGGTACTGAGCCAGATAAGGCAAAGACCTCTTGCTGGGCTCCACAGAGACACACTTGTAACTCCACAGAGCTGACTTTGGCTGAGACAAGTTGCTTTAATTTTCTCTCCCTCCCTCCAGCCTTCGCAGGGGAAATAATACCAGCCTACTGCTTATGCAGTTTGAAGCCACCAGACAGTATTTGCAGAGCTGAATCAGAAACCAAAGTAGCCTTTGGTGGAGCATGGGAGGGAATATGGCTTCTCTGCGCTGGGAGCCTTCCTCTCTTGTTGCCACACTAAAGGCTTTAAAACCTTGAGAACATTCTTTTTTGCAACCTCTGCTCTGAACACCAACGTGCAGCAACTTATTTCATAGAACTACAGAATCACAGAATGGCCTGGGTTGAAAAGGACCATAATGATCATCTAGTTTCAACCCCCCTGCTATGTGCAGAGGCCTTCTGAGGATCACCTGCCTAGATTTAGGTACGTGCACATGTTATTTGGGAACTATACAAGAGAAATTAGTTAGGAGGGTCATACCGTTGGGAAAGACTTACAGATCCTGGTTTGTCCCATCAGCTTTCCAATGCCAGCACATATGCCTATTGGCTGAGAGAGCCAAGGGAAGCTGCTACACATCACCTAGAGACCTACAAATCTGCTTCAGACAAGGCAGTAAGTGTGCTGCCAGTGGCAAAAAATAACAAGCAGAGAGCACGGTTCTGAAGCAGTACATCCTGCAGCAGAGAGGCTGCAGCTGCAACTAGCACAGAAATGCTCCCAGGATAGAACCCAGGTTTTGCTCTCAGCAATGACTGCACAGCAGCACTCTGCAGGCAATCCCAACAGGCTGTGCAGCAAGCTGCTAGCTCCAGGCTCTCCTTTTGGAAACCAAAACCCAGAGGTAATATCTCTTCGAGCCCTCGCTGTTATTTCCCCCATGTGGCAAAACCAAGAAGCATCTACTGTAGATGAGCAAGGAAAAGGGGCAGGCACATGCCGCTCAGTGTTACAGATGATGCACCTGCTGACCTGCAGGATCTGCAAACAGCAGGCAGAAAGCCCATGTGCAGCAACTGCAGGGAAGCAGCAAATGCTGGATACTGTGCCAGATGCCTCTCTGCCAGGACACTCCTCAAACACGGCCACTATTTATTGTACCAAAGTTCAAGAGGAGAGGGATAGCAGTAAAAATACGGGAGCTAAACACACACTGTGGGTCTCAACTACGAGGCTCTGATGCACCTTCCTTCCTGAACCAAAGCCTTCAAAGGTTTTCACACAACCTCCCTCTTGGCTGTGCAACCACCTCTGCCCCCTAGAAGCCAGGGCTGTGGAGCAGAAGAGCTTGTCCTGCACACGTGTAGCTGGGTAGGGCAGGGAGAAGTCAGGTGCCTTGCAAAGACAGAATATACCATATAACAGAATGTAAGGTACTCTGCTTTTCTCTGCAGCATGCAATGTGTGCTTTCAAGATGGGGTCAGCCAAAAATCTTTCCCCTAACAAATTTTCTGTGATTGCAAAGGCACAGCAATCCTTTTGACATTTCTAGCTCTTTACTGGGCTCGTTATGGCTGTGACATTTGGTTTTTTACTGCACAGGTTACGCTTACTGTAGAGCAATGCTTTTCTATCCATATCAGTTGCCAAGTCCTAGAAGAACTCCTGTGCAGATTCCTTAACAATACATTTTAACTGCCTGACAACAGTTCTCATTATTACTGTATGGCTCTTGCAGGCTCTTCAGAAGTCAGCCAGGGCTCCTCACACACTGGTTGAGAACCACAGTCAAAGGGTCTGAAGCAACTATGATGCACACAGTATGCTTCCTGAGGCTCTCTGGAACTGAATGCTGACTTCTGGGTGCTTGAACCTGCTGGAATTAGTGTTTCAGTCATCAAAAAGGTGGGGTACAAAACAATGGTTTTCTAAGAGTTTGTAGGATTTGATGCTAAGCACACAGGCATGATACAGGGTAAGGAGCCTGGCACAGCACCCTGCCCCGCTGTGCACACACAGCAGGCTCCAGGCTCGCTGCAGAGGGACTCAGGATGAGCTCTGCAGGCTGAGCTCTGCAGGCTGAGCTCTGCAGGCTCTCGCTGCAGACAGGTTCTCACTCCTAAAACACCCAATGCATCATGTTTCTGCCACTGGCTAATTCTTCCATAGGAGAAGGCATGATGGAACAAGTGCTCCAATCAAAGAGGAAACTCAGCCAGTCAAGAAAATCCTCCCCAGGCGACCAGGCTTTATTTCTCCCAGTTGGCTCAGCCTCATTTCTCAGTTCTTTTATGAACAGCTCTCAGTCACCTCCAGCTGCTCCCAGCGGACTACATGGAAAACAAAACTACAGAAACTGGCTCCACCTTCCTCGCACCCCCATCACCATTAGGGTACCTAACAGTACTCCAGTGTTAGGAGGCGTTGGTTTCACCCACTAAACCCTGGAGCACCCACATCTGTGTGTAACTGCACCCTGTGGTTGCTGTCTGAACGATGTCCTTCCAGCTCTTGGCCAACAAGAAACTGGTTGAATCAGGTTGGATATCAGGAAAAATCTCTTCTCAGGAAGAGCATTGAGGCAGAGGCACAGGCTGCCCAGGGAGGTGGTGGAGTCACTGTCCCCGGAGGTGTTCCAGAACTGTGGAGATGTGGCACTGAGGAACATGGTCAGTGAGCATGGTGGGGATGGACTTGGTGATGTTAGTGGTCTTTTCAACCTTAACGATCCTATGAAATGAAATGTAGCCTCTTGAGCAAAGAGGAGGGATAGGTTTACCAGATAAGACAACTCGCAGCAAAGACAAGGACAGACTACATTCAGCAGCTGTGCTCTCTCTTTGTGCTACTGCAACCAGCCTCATGCAGCCAGTGGGATTCACCTCACCTACAAGAGAGACACCTACGTGAGAGCCCATCATCTGGAGCCTCTTTGCAATCAATGAGAAGAGACAGGTGCAATCTGTCTGGCTGGTTTCAGACATCTGCATTAGGACGAGATGAAAGCTCTCATTTCCCCTGCTGCGTACATTTGGAGGCAAAGGGGAAGCAGCGGAGATGTTAGGCGTCAACATCTAAAGAGGTGAACTGCACCCTGATGTTTCTTACCATGCACTTTGCTCAAGCACTTCTCAGAGAGGGATCATCTCGTGTTTCACGCTGCACCCAACATGAAAGCACTCCCAGTCTCCAGGGCCAAAAGGCAATACCACACTTCAGATGGTAAAAAAGGGGCTGATACTCTGAAATACCTACCGCCGAGAGAACTCCGCAGTATTTTCCCTGGAACAATATTCCAAATGGATCCAAGTCATTTTGGGGGCAGCTAGCCCAGTGCAGGTCCCAACTCGCCTCTACGTCAGCAAAAAAGGAGTGGGAATAGTCTCAGGGGCCAAGCACTCTGTGCAGTGAGAACTGCAGGGCCCTGCAGGTTTGGCTTTACTGCTGGGATGGGCAGAGAGGGATGCACACGCACAGCAGGGTTGGGGGATGGCAGCAGAAACGTGCAATCTGCACACACCAGGAAGAGACTTGGGATTTTCAGACCCATCTCTTTTTCGTGACTTCTGAGATATATGATCCTTTGGGGCTGGCAGCACTGGAGCTCAATACAGACGAACACAAAATAATGAGTCTGGGGGCAGGAAGCCAAATCAGAGAGCACACATTAAGTGGAGCTGTCGTACTGCTAGGCTGGCCAGATGGAGGAGGTATCGTAAGATCTGCAAAGCCATCAGCCCCAGCGCTACAGAAAATAAGAAAACTAAGCTCAAACAGGAACTGCAGGCAGAATTACGTCCCTGAGAATAGGATGAATGAGGAATAAGTTGCTGCATAAAGCCCTCAAATCAAACAGACAAAAAAGCATAGAAGGAACTACATGACATTTACCAACTGAAAGGTTCAAAGGACGAAGAGAAGTTTGAATTAGCTCTCTGAAAGGATGACTTCCTGGTGGCAGAGCTTTTTCTTCTGCATCCATCCCAGTGTACGATCACTGCTGGGTTTGTGGGCTCCTACCTTAGATTTTAACCATTATTCCCCCTGTGTCTGAATCCCAATAGGCACCCACCGAGCCAGCCAAGCTGAGAAGGAGCAACCAGTGGTACTCCAGCCGCGTGTACCAGCTGCCAGCCACAACCCATGTCCACAGCAGGAGCTGTGGGACTATTCTGATTTGTTGGTTGGGTTATTTTTTCTTCCTTCTTTTTCCCCTCCTCAGGAATATAAACTGAAGGTGCACTAAACTGCAAATTGAATAAACTTGTTCTAGGTGCAGACTTTGGAATAAAGGAGAGGTAAACCTGAAGTGTCTTAAGAGATGCTGTCCTGATTGCCAGCCCATGCTCACTGCAGTCAACATCATTTTTCAATTGACTTCAGCAGAATTTGAACGAGACCTTGTAACCCTGTTGCAATGCAATCACAAGCCCTGCCAAAAAACACGTGTTTATTAGCATGCTCTGAAAAAACCCAACCCTCTGTTCAGCTTTTGCTCTCTTCACAAGGAGCACACTCTTCCGACAGCGCTGGTTTTGAGGCCCCTAAACGGGACTACAGAAGCAACTCTATACTTCTTTATTTAAAACGGTATAACTTCCCCCCTAAAATTCATGCTGGATTTCGTTTGTCTTCTTAAAAGCATCTTACAGATGCCCTGTTTTTTCTTAAAAAATGTAGGGACTGCAGGTAGAGAATTTGCACAAACGTGCTGGCAGCTGTAATTCTCAGTCAACTGTCCTGCACCTCTGCTAGTCCCCAACCAGGGACTGGGTGCAGGCACTCCCACGGTCTTTAGACCCTGCAGACCTCACCCACAGTGCCACTATTTATTGCTGAAATCAACAACTTTTAATTCCTACAAAACATAAGATGAACCAATTGGCTTTCACATGGATCTACACTACAGGAGATTGGGACCTGAAGGGTTTCCCGACGGCAGCAGCAACGTGTGTATTTAAAGCACTGGCTCATGTCACACACCGCAGAACCACCAAGCTGGCTTTCTGAAATCCCATCTCCACACCTGCCCTCTGCCAACAAGGAGCTCACTGCACTGCTGGCTCTGCAGGCAGGGACCTGCTGCATGCATCTTCTCAGCAGCCCTTGGAGCACAGAGCAGTCTCCGTCCCTTTCCTCATCTCCACAGGCAGGAGCCATTCTTCATTTTCTATCTGCAAGCACACCAAAAGACTCATCCTTTATGTATGCATTCAGCAACATAACTTTCAAAAATAAGACAGTCTGACCTGTGGCGTGTTGTGACTCCACCTTTCCTTCTGACTCCACTTGATCTCTAGAGCCAGTCACCACCAGCGTGATGCAGAGCCAAGGTTACAGCCTCATTGTAGAGCCAAAGGAACAAGAAGATAAACCAGAACTCCAGGAGTTACATTTCTATGTAGGCATCTTTCCTCTTTAGCCTCCCGTTACTCACCTCCCATTCTGAACAGCTTTATCATCTGCTCTCCTATGGTTTCTCTGAACTACCCCGGAGGTGACCGTATTTCAGTGGCAAATTAAACTGTCACAATACATTCCTCTCCACAGTGGTGTGTGGTGTTTTTTTTTGTGTTTGTTTTTCTTTTTTTTTTTTAAATATGTGAGCCCCAGCTGCCAGAGAATTGTTTTGGATAGATTAGATTAGGTGCCTGGGAAACAAGTTGAAAAAAAGTAAAGATTTTGCTTCTTGAAGAAATCTACCTGCTCCCTCCCAAGAAGTTTTTTATCCAAGAATACTTAGTCAAGTCACTGAACTTCTAGATTGACTGTTCTTTCCATGAGAAATGCCTCTGAGCAGCTGACAAAGAGAGATGGCTCATATTAGAATTACCTGCTACGAGCATATAGCAAGATTCAAAAGCTCTGTTGTTTGTTTCTTTTAATCAAGCCCTCCCTTCCCCATCCAGAGGGCTACATCGTTTCTTGTCAGTTGCTCAAGTTCTCTTATTATTTTTCCAATCCACAACAGACCAAGATGCTCCGTTTTACTACAGGGTATCAATTCACTCCTGAAGATACGACGCAAACACAAAGGATTTGCACGGAAAGGACATTCACATCTATCTGAAGACCACACAACTGGCTGCTCAGCCAGTGGGCTGCTGAGGGCCTGCATATTCCTCTATGACCGTCAGCCACACCACTCCATGGCCTCCTTGCTCCTGTGGGAAGGCAGCAGCATTTCTCCAGACCTGGGTCTCATTCTCTCAAGCCTTCCTTTAGATGTGTTCAGGATGGTCACACGGGTGTTTCTTTCAGGCATGGATCTTTTGAGAATCACAGAATATCCTTGGTTGGAAGGGATCCACAAGGATCATAGAATCGTTTGAGCTGGAAGGGACCCATAAAGACCATCTGGTCCAACTCCCCCACAGTGAACAGGGAAACCTACATTAGATCAAGAGCTCAGAGCCCCATCCTGGCTGACCTGATGATCAACTCCAACTCCTGCTCCACGCAGGACCACCCTGAGAGGCTCAAGTACCAGCCCCATCCACCACATTCCCCCCAGCAGCAGGAGGAGGTAGAAAGCAAAACAGGGACTTGTGCGTGCTTCCTTGTCCATCAGCAGGCAGACTGGCTGCCAGATGGAGGTCACAGCACATGGCAGTACAGCGATATCCTCCCCCTGCCTAGCCCCTCAGGCATCTATTCCACATCAGGGCAGCTATGATATCATACACGGATACAAGGAGAGACAACAGGAAAGTCAGCTACAGAATTAGCACACACAGATGCTGGACTCTGTCCCATTAACCTTCAAGCAACAGTGATGTTTCATCTACTATCATATTGAAAAGGTTGGCTTCTCAAGCCCACTCTTCTACAGGATGAACTCTAGTACCTCAAGTGCTAGTGTAGTGGAAATGCTAAGTCACAGCCTGAAGCAGTGATTAAGCACCTGGTGGGAAGGCAGGGCCAACACAGGGGAGCTCAGGTGTATGCAATGTACCTGAGTGATCAGAAGGGGTAGAGCCAGGATCCACCCCTTCCCAGACCTCATTTAAATGTTGGCAGTGAAGGTGAAGGGTATCTTCTTGGAGATCCCTGTGTACCTGAAGCCTTCTGAAGGTAAGCAATTTATTTCCTTTATTTTTGTACCCACAGCCACAACCCTCCTTTGCTGCAGCCTAGGGCCTTGCTACTCTGCTGTTATGTGCTTTCTACCACGTTATGAACACCAAGCACTCTGACCTCTCATCCCTACACTAGTAAAGCCTGATGCAGGAACAGGATATGGGTACTATTGCAACTGCAGAAATACAGAGCTAGAATCGTGCCAGGCAGCTGCTGCAGCAGCTACTTGGGTAGCAAAAAGGACAAGTGACTAAATGGATCACATGCAGACTAATTTCATATATTCAAACCTATTTTATACGCATTCCTCTTTCTCTTGGAGCAGACTGTGAATGGAGCTGTACACAAACCACAGAATTGCTGAAGATGAGGCAAAGCATCAAAACAGCATCAGCACTGGAGCAAGCCCTGTCTGCTTATGTGATGGCAGTCTGCTGAGCAAACAGACCGCTGACAAAATGAACTCACTTCTTAACAAGCCTCCAAGCAAGACCTCTACTTGCTTTGGACAAAAGTGCTTGCAATGGGATGACTTTCCTTCAGAGATTGTTCACCAGAGTCTGGCTTTCTCAAGGGAAGTGTTGGCTCTGATTTAGGCCAGGCTGGCAGAACAGCATGCATCCCATCCATCCTGTGCTGCATCAGCAATGCCTTCTCTCACAGATCTCTTCTTTCACTCCTCGCTTCTCTTCCTGCAGAATGGGAGCGGAGCACAACTACCTGGTGTGTGTTAGTTTCTCTCATTTCACTCCTGCTCTCTGGCTTTTTACATCTCATAGCCTTCTCCCATGAACAGGACATCTTCCTCTTCTTTTCAAAGGTTGCAGCTCCTCCCGATGTCTGCTGATCTCTAAGGATGCTAAATAATCAGATGTGCAGGCCTCTTCCCAGAGAACTCTAGATGCAGCAACGTCCCTTCTCTGCATTTGTCACGTTACTGCTCCTACACACATCTAAATTCAGCTCCATCAGCTCTCAAATTTAACTTCAATGTGAGCAGCTTGATTTGGCTTTAGCAATGTAAGAAGAAAATTCCACTTACAGTTCTGCCCAGTGCTATGTATTGCATTGCCAGAGTACCGTCACCCAGCACGCTCTCCCCTTATAGCAGCTGTACTGCATCAATCCACCCAGCAGGAGGGTCAGCATTGCTCCCAGTAAAGAAGAGTTTTAGTGAGCTGAAGCAACCATCCAGCCAACAGCAGAGACAGAGTCAGATTCCTGGGTCCCACAAAGTCATCTGTCAGCATCAGACTTGGAGAGCTGGATAAGCTGTTCAAAGAACCCCACTTTGACCTTGGATGCCCAGGTGGGTTATATATTAATGCAGGTACACCTCAGCCAGCATGGAAATACCAAGATCTCTAGCTGCACACGCTGCAGAACTGTATTCTGGCAGCACGAAGTTGATAACTGATTTTTAAATTATTTTTTACTGAGCTAGTTGTTGAATAGTGCTGGTTCCATGTTAAGGAGAGACCAATAAGCAGGTGGCAATACAGAACAGATCATCTAGAGGCATTTTCCTTCAGATATCTGTAACTATAAACCAACTATTATCAGCTTTGCTCTACTGCCAGTAAATAATTAACTGCAAAAGCATACTCCTCTCAGCCCCATCCTCCTCAATCAATCTGGCTTCAGGACTACATGCTGCCAGGACTGCTCACTATAGCAGTGCACTCAAAGCATTTCACATGACAGAGAAATGGTGTGACTTCATTATTTCAGCGGAGACCTTTCCTTCCCAGTACAAGGGGGTGTCATCATGTACCTCCTGTACTTACAGCAGAAAAGTACAGCATATTTCATTTAGAAGGTGTATCAGTTGCATGAAGATGTAAAAACCGGTCTGCCATTTGATCCTGGTCATTCTTTTAGAATATAAAGACAGTAGATAATTCAGTCAAAATCACATTAAAAAGGCACAGGGAGAGCACAAGCAAAAATAAGTGCTGGAAAAACACTCCAGAATTGTGGAAACACCCTTCTCACAACAGCCAGAATGCCAGGGAGAGGCAGAGCAGCTCTGCCACTGAGCAAACGTCTTCATACAGTCACTGGGTTTAGTTCAGCTGGCGACAAAGAGTTCAGTCAAAATCTCCACCACGGTGGAGTAAAAGGGGAAAATGGCTACATTAGACTCAAAAAGAGAGGCTTAAAAAATGAGGCAGATGAAAGAATGTAAGAAAAACCACGAAATAGTGAGAGATAACAGTATGGGAAGGAAAAAAAATAAGTGAAACAGACACCAAGAACAGCTCAGGAAGAGAGAAACCATGAAAAATTAGAATGAAAAGTAGAAAGACAGTGAGAGAAAAGAGGAATGGGACTGGACAGAGCAGCTGACCAGCACTTAGCATATGTCATTTGTTTAATCTCATCATATTTGTCAAATAATTTACTTGCTTAATATTTCTTTTTGGCTTCCAATGAGCCATAAAGCTGATGAAATATCATTTTGTACAATTAAAAGCATTGAATACATTCGGCTCTTACTGATATTAGTCTAATAATACATTTATCTGCTGGCTCTAAGTTTACACTTGGAAAAAAAAAAAGAAAATGTTAAAAACAAAGCTGGTAATAAATTACAATTAAGTGCAAGTGCTTGGGGTGCAACTGGGTTGCCCAAAGCAGAGCAGCACAACACACCTTGAAAGATGGCAAGCAGGGGCTTGGCTAGCATTCCTTCCCATTCCCTTCTTCATCAGGAACTCTAAGCAGGGCAGCCTTTGCCTCAGTTTTTACTGTGGTGATTTTTTTCCCTCGTATTCAACTTCAGAAGGCTCTTTTCACTCAGAAGCATGAAGTTTTGGATCCCAATGACAAATGCTGTGGACAGCCCAACCTGGATGAGTGGGAAGGCTAGAGGACATCCATGCTGTTGGGCTGTCATCTTGGGAATTAGATGTTTGGAAGCTACACTTCACCTCCTCAAAAGGTTGGGGAAGTTTGGTGGAAGATAGCAATGTGGCAAACGGTGCTTTAGTACTGCTGCTCTCCCAAGGAATGCATCCTGAGTGCCAGCAGCCTGCTTTTCACTGCTTCTCAGGAGAGCCAAGAAGAGAAATCAAGCTGCAGTTGTCAGCCTGCTTCTTCCTCCCTGGTTCAACAGAGTTCCCTCGTGATGGTTTGTGCACAGAACCTCCTTCAGAGCTTCACAGCATCCCCTTTCAAGCGACTCACAGAGCCCACAAAAGAGCCTCCCTTAGGCCTTTGGTCTTGTTTCAACATCATGGCATGAGTGTGACCCCAAATGGAGCTCATTATAGCTAATTACTAAATCACTTAGCACAAACACAGAAGGTATGACCACACTGATGTTCACGTGGAGATCTGGAGGCTGTGCTGACAGCACCCACCTGGCACAGCCCAGCAGTGACAGCCACCAGCCTGCAGGCCCACCAGCAGGCCGAACTGGGAATTCCCTCAGCTCTGTTTCACCCTGCTGCTGAAACAACACAGTTTGCGTTGTTAATCAGACCGGGACTGCACCGGAGGAGTGGGCTGCAATGCCTGGCTGCATGAAGGGGGGACAGATGGCTTCACAGCCGCAGCTCTGTTACAAGCGCCGCAAAAACCACACAAGCTTTCATTCTCCAGCTGCAAAACCAGAGCACTTCAGGATAAATATACCAGCAATTCTAACCAAAGCAGCACCCATATCCCCTTATCCCTGATGGTCCGGGTAGCAGGAGGAAGAGCAGCCTCAGCACGGCCCCGTGCTGGCACAAGCAGTCAGGGTGAGCGCATCCCTCCCTGCTCTCCTGCACAGTGCCAGTGTCCGAGGTGCACAGTTCTGTGCATGCTTGTGTCAGGCTCTGCAGAGGAGCGCAGCCTATGGGAGCTCGTGCCTATCGGGCACTGCCGGGAGTAACTGCACGGAGCGACGGAGACAACTTCAGGTACGGAACCGCACAGCTCTTCCTAACGCTCCAGCCTCCATCCGCCCTTCTCCAGGCACCCCGGAGCTCGCAGCCCCCCTCGATTCCTCACCGGCTCTTTTGTCTACGGCCGACCGAAGCCCATCCCGCGCGGATGCGGGCGGGCCGAGCCTCCCTCCCGTCCCGCAGAGCCTCCTTCCCACCGGGCCTCCCGCGGGCTCCTCCCCGCGCGGGTGCAGCCGCGCCGCAGCGTCCCTCGGAGGAAGGCAAGCGAAGGGAGGCGCCGCCGGCCCCGCAGCCGCACGCCCCGCGCTCCGCCACCTGCGGGCCGCCCCTGGCCCGGGCACCGCCCGCAGCGCGCCGCGAAGGCGGGGACGGCCCCGCGGTGGGGGTGGGGGGGGG